>NC_091164.1:9176981-9259481 GCF_040958095.1 Procambarus clarkii
TGTAACGACTTTTATACAGTAATCCGTGACCGGGATGACCCTGGAAGGTCAGGCCTTCAGGGTCGACCAGGTGCTTGACCCGACTCGATACCCAGATACACGAACTACAACGAGAACCTAAATAGGCCCAAATTTTCAAGTAGTACGAAAATTAAACGTATTAATAAATGTTTGTGCTACAGTGGTATTGGTAATGCATTCAGAACGTGAATTAACGACATGAACGGGACCAATTCTCATTTGATGGCGAAATTTGATGGAGTAACCGGCGCTCCCCGGGGTCTGTCTCTCTCTCTCTCTCTCTCTCTCTCTCTCTCTCTCTCTCTCTCTCTCTCTCTCTCTCTCTCTCTCTCTCTCTGGAAAGCAAACCACCGTTTCAGGCTTCATATTAACTAATAACTTTTTATAAATATATTTATAGCGTTAATAAACGTAATTTAGCTGGAACAGTGTCTCATTTGATAACGAAATATGAGAAATAACAATACGAAAATATGCCAAAATCTACTCGTATTCATAATTATCATAATTTATAAAAATCATAATTACGTAAACGAGGCCGATAAATAACACATTTTCTTACAGTAACACCGGTAATGAATTGATAATGTAAATAAACGTAATTGTTCAACGATAGTTACTTATTTGATAACGTATAGTGTCTTTTCGAATCATTTTTTTATTCGATAGTCTTTATGTCCTCTTGGTAGCAATGTAAGCAGCTGTTAGTAGTGTGCATAGTTCAGTTAGAGTCTAGGAGAGGTTGCCCACACTATTGACCACAACGTTTCGGTCCGTCCTGGACCATTCTCAAGTCGAGAATGGTCCAGGACGGACCGAAACGTCGTCGTCCATTCATTTTAAAGTGTGTGGATTGGTCAACATACTTCAGCCACGTTATTGTGACTCATCGCCTGCACTATTGACCACCTCTCTATATATGTCACTGTCTATCTGTCTGTCTGGCTCTCTATATCTCTCTCTTCCTCGCTATCTGTGCACCATCCTCTCATTTATTTTTTTTCATCTGATACCACCCTTGTACTCTTCTGACATCACTCTACCCTATCCCCTTCCGCAGTTTTAACCTCCTCAGATTTTCGCTTCATTCCCCCTTCTCAGATTTTCGAATCATTCCCCCTCCTCCCTACCTCTGTTCTGCCTCCATCCCTTAAAAACCTTCTCTCTCTCTCTCTCTCTCTGTACCTACAATCAGTCCTAAACTCTTATATCCAAACTTTGTCTGAAAATCTCAACACTAACCCCCACAAAATAGAAATGGTTCGAGCGATTCGATATCTTTCACGTGGGATTTTGTTGTTTTTGGTTAAGCAAAGTTTTTAAATAGCATAAACTCTGAGCATTTGGAGTAAATGAGAAGGAGAATGGTTATTATTAATGATGATAAATTGTCTATGGTAATGATTATGAGGAAGACGATGAGATTGATGAGGAGACCATGAGAACTAGAAGCTACAGCTTCCGACAGATGACAAGAGGAACATCACTAATATGGTAATAACAGTAGATTATGTCAGAGAGTGAGAAAGAGAAATTTAGAGAGACAGAGAGACTATTTTAGAAAGAAAGACAGTAAGCCCTTTGACATAGAAATATGAAGGGAGAATATGATACAGTTGAAGAGAGAAAAAGTTTCTTTATTTTCTCTGACACTGAAGGGAGAAGTTGTATTTAGTTTTAGAACTGTATTTATAAACTGACTTCAATCATTCATCTTTAACTCTGCTTTAATGTCTTCGCATTTCAAAATCCATTTCTTCAAATCTCACCCTTATTTTTTTTTTTCCTACACTGTATACATAACTTCACCTATCAGCTTTCATACCAACACATCTCTATACCCATGTACGCACATCTTTCTTGCCATTGACAATATACCTACAGTTGAAACCAAAAAAAATCCCCCTCTGGAATTTAAAATTCTTAGCCCATTCATCTGACTTATTTTCTTGAATGTCCTATTTCCAAGCGCTATCTCTCTGTATCTCGGATTTTCCTCTCTTTTATCACTGCTTCTTTCATGCCTCTATAGCCACAAACCACGCTGGGGAGGACTGCAGCCCGCTTAGTCCTCTGGTCCTCTTTTGGTCCTCTGACGGAATTCAGATTCTTTTCTGCATCTCCGCTTTTTATCTGGTTGAGAGCCGTTAAGAGCCGAGCGATAATTAGACAGAAAAAAATGAAGAAATTAATAGCATAAATTAGACAGTAGGCAATGCAAAATGGACAGTATCAATTTGGTTGACAAGCTAATTTTGTTGCCTAGAACACATACTAGAACGTGAAGGGACGACGACGTTTCGGTCCGTCCTGGACCATTCTCAAGTTGATTTATTTATTTTTCAGCCACGTTACTGTGATTCATCGTCTGCAAGCTAATTTTCTCTCCCGTTCGCAATTTGGTGTGAGTTGTTTACGATGTAGTTCAGGAGTTAATTCAAATCAAGTGAGCTGAACAACAGCTAAGTCGAAGAAGAGGCAAGAAATTCTGAATATAGCCTTAAAAAAAAAATCCTGTAACCCTAGTAAGAAGTGAGTTAATCCCTTAACAAGTCAGAATTTAATCCGCCGATTCGCTGCAGTCCGATTAAACTCTTGCGCCCATCAGAGAAGCTAAATCTTTTGCTGCAATTTTTGTGGCGCCATTAATTTCACAAGGAAAATAGAATGCAAAAATATTCTTGACAGTTTCAAACGGCTGAAGAGGAAAAGATAAACTTATAAACAAAGGTGCATTGTTTTGCGTTGCTTAACTGTCTAAAGTCACACTGCAGTAGTGTGTCACATTGAAGTTTATACTCGTGCTTAAATCTCTCATACTCATATGAGAGTATGAGAGACTTAAATCATACTCTAGCCTAGAGTCAAACTCCAACCTAAAGTCTTACTCCAGCCCATTATCACACTCAAATCTAGAGTCATACTTCAGTTTCGAGAAACTCAAAGGTCACAAAGTCTCAAGCCCGCGCTACCGACACACAGAGGCACTTATAAACATAAAGTAAATCCTGCATTCTCAATGTTCTTTGAACAGCAAACATCTGCTGTTCAAATTTGTATTAGACTTGAGTCGTAGTCTGACAAATTACCTTCAAGTATTCGAGGTGCATATAATCATTCATATAACTATTCTTATGATCCTTGTTATATATATCGATTATACGACCATTATACACCAGTTATACAATACCGTACTAAATTAATAATTTCCAAATCGTCAGTCTGTATGTCTCTTTATCTGCTGGTCTAATTTTTTTTTTTTAACTAAGACAAGGGTTCGTTAGGAATGCCATAGTGGTCGCCAGTTAAATTGCAAGCAAACATCTGTTATCTTGCATCAACTCATCCTATCAACTAATTTATTCGATGAACTTGTTTATTAGTAATGAGCTTAATTGAATTCTAGGAATCACATATATATAAGGAATAGGATGAACCAGCTGTGTGCCAGAGCTTTCATGTAGTCGATGAACCTGGTATCAATGAGATAAAACGATAAAACGAATCGATGAGATAAACGAACACGTTGCAAATGCTGAGAATAAATGATCGTTGATGAGATATATCCGCGAGAAAGCCCTTGTCAGTATGAGGCTGTTAGAGGCTGAGCGTCTTGTGTTATGGGGGATGATAACTTTTGGTTGTTCACGAAATTGGGCCATGGGGGAGCATTGAAAATATTGTTCTCTTTGTCTCTCTCTCTCTCTCTCTCTCTCTCTCTCTCTCTCTCTCTCTCTCTCTCTCTCTCTCTCTCTCTCTCTCTCTCTCTCTCTCTCTCTCTCCCTCTCTCTCTTTGTTATACGTTCATAGGGTGAGGCTTCAGATGAGCTAGTTTTACTAGATATAACTGTGACATTCCTAATGTACAATAGTCATAGTTAAAACACAATACAGACAAGGAGACAGACAGACAGACAGACAGACAGACAGACAGACAGACAGACAGACAGACAGACAGACAACAAGACACACAAAGGCTGAGGCAAATAGTCAAACAGAGAGTCAGAGAATCAAAGACAGGCTGACAGTTAGATAGAGAAAAAGATAAACAGAGAGAAACAGACAAATAGAGACAGACATACAAAGACAGTCGAACACAAAAAGACAAAGAGACAGAAAGAGAAACAGAAAGATATAGAAGAGGGGTTGAACAGTTGCACAAACTTAATCTTGAAAAAGTTCAAGCTCGGATAATGGATAAATGTCTTTGTCAATTAAGAACGTGTTTGATGATCAAAAGAACACATCTTCGTAACACAGACAAACACAGGTCTAATTATTTAGATCTAATTATTTAGATCAAACACAGATCAAATTATTTATACATCTCACTTCATACGCACCAAAGAATCTCGTGTTGTGTTACAATGAATATTTACTCAAACATATTCCTCTGGATTTCTAGGGAGGTTTCGGGACCTTTGTTCTGACAAAGAGACTAGAATTGAAGAGCAGTTTGCTTGGATGAAAGTTTTGTCAATTTTTCGAAAAAAAAATTCTTCAATATTCGTGAATCAGTCACCAGCAACAGGACTTCTGGTCAGGATTAGTATACGATCCGACACAGCCCAACTTCAGGGCTTGGCACAGCCACGAACCCTCACAGCCCACCTAAAGGGCTTGGCACAGCTTGGCACAGACCTCACAGCCCACCTAAAGAGCTAGGCACAGCTTGGCACAGACCTCACAGCCCACCTAAAGAGCTTGGCACAGCCACAAACTCTCACAGCCCACCTAAAGAGCTTGGCACAGCCACAAACTCTCACAGCCCACCTAAAGGGCTTGGCACAGTCGTGGACCCTCACAGCCCACCTAAAGGGCTTGGCACAGTCGCGAACCCTCACAGCCCACCTAAAGGGCTTGGCACAGTCGTGGACCCTCACAACCCATCTAAATGGGCTTGCCTCCACCATGACCCTCACTCCCAACGTAAATAATGAGTTGGTCCTGACAGTCGCGGTGAATGTGAGAGCCAACCTATCTCCATTGAAACGGTGGCTGCGTCTCGCTCTGTCTGAATGTTTCCCTCTGAATTTGTGTTTTTTTTTCCCTTCTGTCGTTTTCGCTTCATGTGTGTGTGTTTGCTTCTCTTCTATTTAGCTGTCTGTTACTGTCTGTATGTATGTTGGTTTTTGGCTGTGTGCTCACCTAATTACTCATCTAATTGTGCTTGATGGGGGTTGAGCTCTGGCTCTTTGGTCCCGCCTGTCAACCGTCAATCTATTGTTAATGAGTTGGTACAGACCTCACGTGTTTTTTTCAGACCTCTGTGTTCTTGCGTGTGTGTTTGTATATATGTCTGTCTAATTATATGTATTCCTGATAGTTTGCTTGTTTCTTTCTGTCATTTTATTTGGTTGTATGTCTCTGTGTATTTGTCAGTTTGTCTCAGTCGATCTTCTCTCTCTCTCTCTCGCTCTCGCCTCCCTCTATCGTTCTCTCTCTCTCTCTGTCTCTCTCTCTCTCTCTCTCTCTCTCTCTCTCTCTCTCTCTCTCTCTTTCGTTCCTAGTTATCTGCCTGCCCTTACACCCGCTGACCTGTTCACCACAACTCCAATCTCTTAACACGAGGTCGCTCGGAGCCCCAGAGACGCCAGCACCCCTGATTGTTCGTGCAGAATGCCATGTTCCTTTGGATGGCACTTTAGAGAAGGGGAGCCACTTAATTCCTCCCTCGCAACCGCTGTAGGGCTTTAACCTATGTGTAATTGGTGAAGGTAATTCAGTTACATATTCGTATATATTATTCCCGTGTTGTTGATATTATTTTTCTTGTCATTTATTGTGGTAATTTTTATTATTAATGAGCTTTTTTTTTAGTT
The DNA here is from genome assembly GCF_040958095.1 of Procambarus clarkii. Lineage (NCBI taxonomy): Eukaryota > Metazoa > Arthropoda > Malacostraca > Decapoda > Cambaridae > Procambarus > Procambarus clarkii. The sequence goes on from NC_091164.1 coordinate 9,182,825, forward strand.
TTTTCTCTGTACCAATATATACAAAAATTTCTCTGTACCAATATATAAAAATAAAAACTAATTTATAAAAATAACACGTCTGGTTATTTGTTTAATCAAAATTGCCAACTTTTTTATTTGCTTTTATTTGTATATCGTTATACGGCTTTTTATTATTGACTTTTATCTTAAATTTTGTAACATTGCTAGTTTGTTGTGTTATTTTTTTCACTTTTTAAAGTTTAAATATTTTTTTTAATTTTTATTTTTATTCTCTCAATTAAAAGGTAAAAAAAAATTAACAAACTACTCTTCCAATCTTCAAGTAAACAAATATTGTCATTTTAGCCAAGTAAAGTCAAGGTATGAAACTCAGGCCTTCAAAGTCAACCCATCAAAGTCAGCCCATCAAAGTCAACCCATCAAAGTCAGCCCATCAAAGTCAACCCATTAAAGTCAACCCATCAAAGTCAACCCATCAAAGTCAATCCATCAAAATCAACCCATGAAATTCAGCCCATCAAAGTCAACCCATCAAAGTCAACTCATCAAAGTCAGCCTATTAAATTCAACCCATCAAAGTCAACCCATCAAAGTCAGCCCATCACAGTCAACCCATCAAAGTCAACCCATCAAAGTCAGCCCATCAAAGTCAACCCATCAAAGTCAGCCCATCACAGTCAACCCATCAAAGTCAGCCCATCAAAGTCAGCCCATCAAAGTCGACCCATCAAAGTCAACCCATCAAAGTCAACCCATCAAAGTCAACCCATCAAAGTCAACCCATCAAAGTCAACCCATCAAAGTCGACCCATCAAAGTCAACCCATCAAAGTCAACCCATCAAAGTCAACCCATCAAAGTCAACCCATCAAAGTCAACCCATCAAAGTCAACCCATCAAAATCAGCCCATCAAAGTCAAACCATCAAAGTCAGCCCATCAAAGTCAGCCCATCAAAGTCAACCCATCAAAGTCAACCCATCAAAGGGAATTCCTCTCCGTCGTGTTTCCTTAATGAACGAATGTGTATGTTTGAGCATGTATGTGTATATATGTATGTCCGAGCGGGCCTGCAGAGTTGAGCTTCATCTCAGGGATCCCGCCTTTCCACATGTCGGTATTCTATTGCAATGGCTTCTGACCTACATATGAATTTCTGTCGTATTTACTTCTGAAAATGTATATCTACTTGGCATCAGCTGCCTCGTTGTTAGTTTCATTGTATAATTCTATTTGTATTTTTTTCGTAATGGATTTAGTGGCCATAATATTGGTGGCCATAATATAGTGGCCACAATAGTGGCATAATATTGGCATATATTTTAAAAGGGGCCAAACCATGGCGTCAACCCACATCTATTAGTTTTAAGTGTAATTTCCTGTCTGGCTTCGTAGCCTTGCTCATGCTCAACTTTAAGAATCTTGAAACTTCAAAGTCTTAAAATTTCGTTTAACTTGCCTCGCTCTCTCTAAGGCTGGGCCTGCCCACTTGGTCATGTGGGGAGTACTCTTAGAATTGTATTAAAAGTTCCTAGTATAAACCTTTTTTCATTCTTAGTGAATGTGCACCTACTTGGTCTTACTCTCATCACGTCTGCATTCACTGTAGCTTTCATTATAATATGACTGTCAAGGAGTTTGCGATGTTGCATAATTATTAAATTGCCTCTCTGCTTCTCTTCTCATTCTGATGTATTACCCTAAATGACATCTTGTGCCCGTATCTATTTTCTGGCATCGTTTTGGTTTAGTAATTTCAAAAGCGAATGAAATGATTTGAACTTTTTTTTAAATAATAATGGTGAAAAGATGAAAAATTGTTGCAAAATATTTAGAAAATGTGATTATTGCTTAAAAATTACAATATTTTAAACGCAAAAATTAATACCGATTTTTATTAAATATTTATTCATTTAATATATCTCGATTTAAACAAGAAAACAGATTTGGATTTTGCATATTAACTTACGTTGAGGCCTCTACTACCTTTCATTATAAATTTTGTTCCTTGGGATACAAAGGAAACGTCTTGCATCAACAAATATATATATATATATATATATATATATATATATATATATATATATATATATATATATATATATATATTTCTTAGCACTCTCGTTATTTCTTTCGTCTTGGAAAGTTTTTTCCCCAAGACACAAAACATCTTCTCCCTCCCCCCCCCCCCCTCCGCACCCCCCTTCCCCCCCCCCACCCTCATCAACACCCACCACCCCCCAACCCCCTTCCCCATCCCCCACCCTCTTCCCCACCACAACTAGCTAGGTTGACCTTAATGGCCCCAAGGTTAAGGTTTGGCTGCGAATGAATATTGTATAGAGGCGCAGGAACATCCTATTGTGTGTGCTTTTGGTTCTGATTGAATAGTTAGGCTCGTTGTTAGAGACACCACCTGGTGGCGGACAACGTCTTTCGTTAAAGGTCTATTTATATATTTTTTTCAATTCCTTTGAAAAAGCGAACGTTAAGAGTTTATTGATTTATTTATTTTGCTGGGGAATACTTGTGGTAATTGTCGATGTGCGTGTATGTTTAGGTGTGTGGAGGTTTGCCTTTTTCTCTCTTTCTCTCTCTCTCTCTCTCTCTCTCTCTCTCTCTCTCTCTCTCTCTCTCTCTCTCTCTCTCTCTCTCTCTCTCTCTCTCTCTCTCTTCTGCATGATTTTCAGTTTTTCGTCCCGGTGTTTGCCTCTATGTTTGGCAAGTCTGTTTACAGCTGGGTTTTGTTTTGGATTGTTTATCTGTTTTTCCTGTCTATCTGTTTATGTATCTTTCTGTCTGGATGTTTTCCGATCTGTTGTGTCCGTCTGTCTGTCTGTCTGTCTCATGTTCATTATTCTGTCCATTCCTCTGCATTTTCCTCTCGTGTAAGTTTTTCTCGATTTTCTCTTTTTAGGCAATTTAATCGCATACTCTATTCTCATTCAATTAGTTCTTGTATTTCTCTCTTCCACTTAATTATTTTTACGTGTACATTTTCACAAGAATTCTAGTATTTTTTGCCCTAGAGTCTTGAAACAAGAAACTCTCATTGGAGAACCAGTGGGCGTTGATTGGTGTGTGGAGGTGAAGCATTTCTGATCAAACAATGATTTCAGAACATAGCTTCGACTCCCTCGCTTAGCCTTCTATATTGCTGTACGGCTAATGTCAAGGCCTCCGAACCCCCCCCCCCTCCTTTGTTTCTGGGCAGTATCTGCTTCGGAAGCTGTGGATTGTGGTAGCCTCTGATATCTCTCTCTCTCTCTCTCTCTCTCTCTCTCTCTCTCTCTCTCTCTCTCTCTCTCTCTCTCTCTCTCTCTCTCTCTCTCTCTCTCTCTCTCTCTCCATACTGTGCGCTTCGTGTGTTTGCTATCCTATACATTGAAGAAGTGTTTATCCATATCCCTGTGGGTCATCTGACAGGTGTCTGATGACCTATCCTATCATTCCGCACGTCGTTGTGGCTCATCTGTGAGTCTAGCTTCTACGCCTTCAACCTCTCATTGACGCAGATACTTAATCAATTTCATTATTCTTCAAATGCCATTTGTCTCAGCTCTCTCATTCTAGCCTGATAGCTTTTTTCCCTTTTACTTCTGGGACCAGCCTTATGACGAATATCTTTGCTTGTGTGTGTTTTTCAGGAGGGAGGGAGAGGGTTTCCATGCCGGCTCTGTATATTCTAGCATTGGATGAATATGTGCTGCACATTGCGTTCTGAAGCCTTCTTTGTCTAGGTTTCCGAATATTATGCAGCATAGAACCTGGTTCTCGTGGTGTGTGTGCAAGGTGCCTCCGGAGGTAAGTTTGTTGTTTCGTATTAAGAGTACAACATGAAGGGTGAAGTTTATAAAGGGTTTCAAGATGGAAGGGGAGGGTTAAGATGGGTTTGAAGATGAGGAGTTTATTGAGGAAAGGGTTCATGATAGGATAGAATGATAGGAAGAGGTTCAAGATGATGTGTGTGTGGGTGTAGGAGAGGTTCAGTGACTCGTGTTGGTGAACAAGACATTCATAAAGAGTCCGACAGAGAAACAGTTTTAAGATGAGGAGCGTGGAAGTAGAGGATCAAGTTGAAGGGGTGTAGATTAACAAGGAGCTCACGCTGAAAGGAGAATTGTAGGATGTAGTGATTGACCAATTACGCCGAGTTACGATATATTGCGCGAGAATACCATGTTGCAACAACAGCTCTAATGAATGGGAATTGCACAGTGCAGAACAGTTTGTTTTGTTGCATCGTTACCATAGATATGATTATATTTACACACTACATTAAACATTCCAACATATTTTAACATTCTTTCATCATTCTCGATGTTTTACATTAAACATAAATACCCATTTAAAGGTCCCAAACATATAAAACAGTTGACATTACTTATTTAAGCGAATAACGAAACCTTTTAGGATAGCAACTATTCCAGATATTGCATATTGCAATTATGAGTGAAGATTGCTTTCTCTAGAGTACTCTAACCAATTTATTCTGAAATAATTGGAAGGTGTGCAATCTATCGGCTCAATACATCGACTGTATCGTGCGAGCTAATAAGGAAGTATCTCCATCAACGCTCTAAAACAACTGGAAGTTGTGTTCATAAAATGGATTATTTGAATTAGCAGCGGAGTGAATTGTGAGAGTGATGACTTACGTATTTTTACATGTTTACGTAACATGTTTACATGTTTACGTAACATGTTTACATGTTTACATGTTTACGTAACTCGTAATGAAAATGGAGCACCAACAGCAACAAATTAAAAATAAATAGAAACGATGCAAAAAATTTCATGTGTGTGCATGTATTAGCAAAAAAAAGAATACATACATTTGTATAGGATTTGCTGTTGTATCATGATGTATTTTGCCATTCACCATATCATGGATAATAACATTTTATTCACTTGGGTTATCGGAGCCTCGAACGGCAGTCATATAAGCAGCAGTCGCAGCTCTATCTGCTGAGCCACAAGCACCCACAATAAGGTGGGATTCCGGCCACACCTGTCTGCTGTCCAAATGAAACTTTAGGCCTTTCCCGAGGTGCCACTTTGGAACCCCGGGAAAGGAGGACTTATGAAAGTCTCCTTTCCTTTCCGAAGGAAAGGAGACTTAGTTAAAATATATTTTAACATAATCTCTTTTTATGTTTCTAAACATAACTTCTCTGATCTCGCTGTCATCTTTTCAGACCACACTTCCATACACACAGAAGTCACAATAACGTGATGCATCATATGAACAAATCCACAAGGGCCGTGACGAGGATTCGAACCTGCGTCCAAGAGCATCCCAGACGCTGTCTTAATCGTCTGCCTTAATCGTTTGACCACATTTCCATCTTCAAATCTGTGTCATTGACTCCATGTTCCCATCTCTGATCTCAGTCCTGCATTCACTCCACTAACCTCACCCCAACCCCCAACCCCCCAACTTCATCCAAATGTCCTCATTTCCATTCCCCTCGTCACCTAAATGACCCCCACCCCTATTTACACCCCCCACTTTCCCTACCTCCCCTACCTTACTAATCACACCCCTCAATTGATTTCTAAATTATCTATACTCTCCCCTTACTCTCCCTTATACTTTATAAAACATTTACAGGCGAGTCCTAACACGTAAATAAAGCTTAGTCTCATTCTAGTGATTCTCTAGCAATATTTAGTCCTCGCTGCTACACGCTGTGCTCGCTATTTCAAACTTTACGAAGCAAAAAAAAAAAAAAATAAAATACACATTTTGAGCACTTTCTGGTAGAGTGGGGTGTATTGGCCTCTTCCTCACCATCACATTAACTACCTGTGACACTAACGAGGTGCCAATTACAGGGGCTAATTACCACTTAAGTTAACTGTGCCCCCCTGATCACAGTTTCTTTTGATCTCTGTAAATAAGCAGCAGCTCCGAACAGTGATAAATTTTCCACAACGAATTATTTTTTGGGGGCAAGAACCGCTGTCCTCCACCCCCCTCCCCCCCCCCCCCAAGCCCCCAGGGGGGGGAAGGTTCCCCCAGTTCAGTGGGGGAACTGGACAATTCTTTGTATTCTTGTTTTTTTTTTTACACATACATTAGTTTCTTTGATTATCAGTTAGAACTGCACTGGTTTATATATTTCTTGATACTTTTAAAATGTTATTTCTTATGTAAATTTCTCATAGAAGATACAAAGCGTTCAGAAAAACCTAAGCTTTCTCTCTAAACTCTTTGCATTAATTGATTTGACTAGTAAATTTGCTTACAAATTGTGAAACTTTCTGTAATTAAAAGCTAAACTTTCACTGTAAATGAAAGTAAAATTAAATTAGTAATTTAATTAGAAATAATCCGAAACCCTTACTGAACGTCTCCAGATCAAACCTAGAATCCTGTGGGATTATTGTTCGAAATAAGTGCATTCAGCCCTGAGATTCGAACAGGAAATCATAATGAAAATATTGCAATTAATGTGAACAATCGTCATGCATGATTAGCTATGAAAACGTATTGCAATTTTCATTAGCTAAAGTTCTAAAATATTTTTTCAAAGTATGATAGAGTGCAAATAAAGGAGAAGTTTCACACGATAATCGACAGTGGTTTCAGGAGTATATCCCGCATCAAATAGTGGTTGGCGTGAGTTATTCAGAAATATTCAGATTCACACAGAATTATTGCCACAATGGGTCATTACGACTCGCTTCAACCTTCTCTCTCTCTATCTCGCTTTCTCTTTCTCTCTCTATCTCTCTCTCTCGCTCTCTCTCTCTCTCTCTCTCTCTCTCTCTCTCTGCCTTAAAACCAACACCCACGCACCCAGGCCCAATTAACAACACTTAGATAGTTCCCCAACTTCAAATGCGCTAAAAAGAAAGTTTTCTGGTATAGTTTCCAAATTGTCAATGGCCTGAAGAAAAGTGAAAACTAATTTTTTATCAATTATTTGGGGTTTTCCTTCTGCCTTTATTCCTTGGTCGTTCATCCCTGTGCAAGTATTACCTTGTCTATTTTATTTGTTTTTTTGAAGGGAGGTGTTTTTTGTGAGTACTTCGTTTGGTGTGAGATGTGGTGGTCTCGTGTTGCTCATGGTGCTAAACGTTTTCTTTTCACTCTTTAGCTTTTTTATTATACGTTCGTTCTCTGTAACGTAAATTTATCCGATGAGTTTGTTGTGGGTAATTACTGGCCCAGTGTGAGCATGACGCGAGGCTAAGAGATAGGGATTTGTAGGTGTGAGAGAGAACTGTGATGCAAATGTGGTGAGAGAGAGAGAGACAGAGAGAGAGAGAGAGAGAGAGAGACAGAGAGAATAATGGTCTATCAGCTTCCTGTAAATTAAAAGACATACGTGTTGCATGTGTTTTTCGTATTTGACTTCGGACTGAACAACCGCTAGAGGGATATAACAGCTTACTGACCAACCAGAAGTAAGCTCTGTTATATATTACATATATTATTTAATATATTATATATATATATAATCAACCTCAAAGAGGTATTTATTTTAAAATGATTCATACCATTTATGTTAAATTTTTGTATCAAAACGCATGAATTTTTTTATCAATTTTTTTTCTACCAATACAATATAAAAAATTCTATGGTAGTTCTTGAATACTAAATTTGTACCTAATGTCGAAGTTCCCACAATACCTAAAGATACGTATTTTCTTACCTTTCCCTATTAGGGTGTTGTTAGCTATTATACTAGACAAGATCTTCACAATGTTCTAAAACATATTTATCCATAAATTAGTTTTCAGTTCGTACTTACCAACAACTACATTATTGGAAACTGTTTAAAACGTGTAGAGATCATTTACGCCTTAAACTCAGATATGGTGTTGTCTGTCTTGTATAAACGTTCAAAAACTTTAAATGTTCGATGCGCGGTCCTCACGAAACTTTAAAACACATTATTCATAAACATATGAGTAACTCTTACCTCATTTGGCTCGTGTCCCAGACACGTTGCGTCCTCTGCTATTCCCAATCACGGCGCTGGAAATGGCCAACACTCTCACATGTAACAATGTCACTGTTCTGTTTGCTAGTTCGTGGCGTTTAGACCTCAACACCTTGAAAAGTGTCTCAGTAGTTTATATGACACCTGAGTTGAACTCAGTTCGGTGTCTTCGAATCAGCTGTTTACTCACTGTCTTCGAATTGGCTGTTTTCCGTCTCCTTAAAGGAGGTTGATGAGGGTTATAATATTTTTAAATTTTCTTTCTTGTAAATGTGTCCATTATTTTGTATGTAATATAGTTTAGGTTCAATTTTTTAAGTAGTTTTCTGATATATAATGATCTTTATCATTTTGACTTATTTAGATGTATTTTTAGGTAATCATGCGTTGTATTAGTTTTTTTTTCATTAGCACTGTAGGAGCAGTGACTCCGAAACATGTTATTTTATATCAACTGAAGAAAATATATAATTCATTAGTTCATCGGAAGCTTGACTCTAAAAACTGATATATTCCATGAGCTTATTATTTGTATTTTTTACTAAATATGAATCAATGTTTCATATCATTATCGGTATTAATAAAATATTAACTGTGTGAACAAAGATTTTTAATTAAACGCAAATAATGGAAGACGCCAGATGATCAGAAGGATTGTAGAAGTAAACGATCATAAAGTAAAGATTGTTAAAGTCTTTTACAATCTTAAAGTAAAGATTGTGCCAAGTTTGTAAAGCAAATTACAGTGAGGGTCGGTAAATATGGCGTAAATAACTTTCTTATTAGGAGAGTCTTTTAATCAGTAAAGTTATCCAGAGAAACAAGTCCCTAATCATAGAAAATGAAGTGAGGCGAGAAATAAATACTAAAAATAAGAAGTTTAATCTCTTCTATTTGGAATTGTTGAAAATATATTGAGGTTGCAAAGGGGGGGGGGAGGTATTGGAATTTGTTAATATAATTCTTTTGTTATTGGAAAGGAGAAAAATGTTTCACTAGATAACAGCACAAAAATTTATAAACTAAAAGAAAACTGCATTGGATGTGTTTTATAATAACAATTTGGCCATTGTTAATGAAGTCAGGTTGTATAAACAATCGCAAATACCCGCTAATCAAGCTGGCAATTTATGAATAAGTAATTCTTAACACAGTGCACAACCTGTTCTCCGACTAGGCTCGTCCAAACAGCCGGCCGGCCTTAAAGATTTATTCCTAAATTGTATCGTCCTGTATTTTCAAAAATTGGTATTTCTTCTAATATAAATTAACATTGTTGTGTACTAAAATGTGTTGTATAGTTAGGCGTAGCTTAGGTTATGTGGTTATGCTCTGTTGGTAATTACTGATATTTGTAGTACGGGACTGAAGCATTTCGAGAGGTGAGATTCGAACACAAGTCGTGAACTGTTCGAGAAAAGTGCTAATGAAATCAGTTGTAAGTCGTGTCTACACCCAGTCCGTCCTCTAAGGACCCAAAGGTGATTCCATGCACCCGCCAAACCCCCTGTTTATGAATGAAAAACGGTTTACACATGACTCACAACTGTTGACGTTCGAACACTTCCGGAACAAGTGCTTCACTGATGAATTTTGTTCGAATCACAACGATGTAAATGCTTCACCCACGTACTACAAATACAAATAATCGCCAACAGAACCTAGACACCCAACCTAACCTATGCCTATATATGCACTCTATACTAATGTATTATAATATAAATTTATATATGAGAAAATTACTGTTTTGAATGAACAGCATGTTAAAATTCATGAATGCATCTGTGGGGTCGACCGCTGGATGGAATGAACTTGAGTCGAGGACGGGTTGAAAAGCAGATAATATCCAAGAGAACCTAAACACCTAACCTAACCTACTCCTAACTATACATAAAATTCTAATATATAATAATATTAGTTTAGTTATGTATAACAGTTTTGAATACTCAGAAGGTCAAAATTTATACATGAGTCAGTGGGGTCGGCCACTGGATACACAAGCTAGGCCTGAGTATACATATATACATAAAAATCTCACATTCCCAAACCCCCTCAAAGGATGAAATCAAATTCAGAACTCCAGAAACGTTATATATATATAATATTAGTTTGAATACAATCACCAGCGACACAGAGGCACTCCAGCGACCTATACAGATTTTATAACGTAGGGGTTAACGAGGCCCTTCACCACCTCACATACTTATTATGTCTTTTCTATGGTATTTGTTAAACATTATGCCAGAAAAAAGTGGAATAATTCTCTTTACAGGAAACATCGCGGATGATTGGAGATTGACTTGTGGCAGTTAACGGGTACATGACACATGAATCACTGCACATGAAGATGAAAAATGGTATATATATATATATATATATATATATATATATATATATATATATATATATATATATATATATATATATATATATATATATATATATATATATATATATCTTGGTGCTTCGCTTAACAGGTAACACCACTTAATTAGGAAATACAGTAACACTGATATATATATGCAAAAATTCCTCCGTCTGTGAATGATACTCGGTACCTCTGAGCACCACTAAGGTACCACACACACACTCACTCCAGTCATTGACGAGAAAGGTAGAATGATTCCCACATAAGTATTCAAATACACATACTCGGGCGAGCACACCCACGTACACAGTATTAGAATGACACAAATAGTTATGACAGCGCCGTCCAACATAAAATTATTGAGCTATTCTTTACATCATTCTCGCACACAACAAGCTTGAAGGACTGCCAGAGAATATTAAATTTATGTTAGGTTTTATAACATGTGTAATGAGGTTGACATATATATATATATATATATATATATATATATATATATATATATATATATATATATATATATATATATATGTATATATACATCTGTATATATATATATATATATCTGTAATAAAATATATATATATATATATATATATATATATATATATATATATATATATATATATATATATATATATATGTATACTAAATTATTTATGCAAAAATAATACTTTAAGATCACACGAAAATAAGAAATAGCTGAACAACTCATTACCAAATGCAGTTGTCATTTTGAACTCCACTACTTATTTTTCTTCGCTGAAAATGATTGGTACACTGAGATAACAACCACTGCTGTTCAGTAGCACAATGAATTTAGAACTCCTAAATGTAACTGGTACACTGAGCTTAAACTTATCGAACGAGAATTGAACACTGAGTTTAGAACCATAGAAGATTGGTACAACATTGAGTTCAGATTGATGACCAGACCACACACTAGAAGTTGAAGGGACGACGACGTTTCGTTCCGTCCTGGACCATTCTCACAATCGACTTGAGTATGGTCCAGGACGGACCGAAACGTCGTCGTCCCTTCAACTTCTAGTGCGTGGTCTGGTCAACATATTTCAGCCACGTTATTGTGACTCATCGCCTGCATTGAGTTCAGAGTTTCGAAAGTTTTAATGGTTCACTGAATTTAAAGTTAATGAGTCTAGCTGGTTCACTGAATCCAGTCAATGAAAATGTCTATTACACTAAGTTTAGAGTCACTGAAGATATTTGTTTCACGAAGTTAAGTACCACAATATTTTTAATTTTGTCCTGGTTAAAAAAAACTTTGGTTTTTTTGTCCTGGTTAAAAAAAACTTTGGTTTTTTGTCCTGGTTAAAAAAAACTTTGGTTTTTTGTCCTGGTTAAAAAAAACTTTGTTTTTTTTGTCCTGGTTAAAAAAAACTTTGTTTTTTTTGTCCTGGTTAAAAAACCTCTTTTTCTATGTGGCACAATATAATATTAGCAGAGGAATTATTTCCTCCTTCTCGACGTTACAATATCACAAAAATTATGTTCCAGGCCATTTTCCAGGCCAACTGGAACGAACAGTGATGGAACAGATTCACTACATAACAGCATAGAGGAACACACATAAGTACATAAGGTTATTGCTCACCACAAATGAGATCATTTGAGCCTTTAAATACATGAAGTTTATCATACAAAAATGCTTTCAGAATCATCCCATGATCATTATATTTTCACGTAAAACAGACAGAATCATACATTAAATAATCCTAACTCCAACAAATCATCAGAATCATTCTCAAAACAATAAAATTCATGCATGAAATCCTATAAAGCATTTAACACAATTATGTTTCCGTACAGCATTTCGATCGTTACGTTAAAATTCCCCAGAATATATGTACAAATTAACTTAAAACATCTCCTTTCAGTAAAGCATCAACTGAGCTGCTCGCCAAGACAAAAGCTCTAGAGGAAAAAACAGTCGAAATTTGATTAGAAAAAAAGAAAGTAATTGAACATTCTGAATCTCATTTTATATGCTACATCTTGTTTTGTATTCTACATCTCATGTTCATTCTACGTCACATTTTGTAAGTAGCGATGAAGAACAAATTATGTGAATCACGAATACTGAAAGTAGTAGTATGTATCCTCCCTCAATACATACATGAAAGTACATATATTATCGCAATCACATGTAAGTAGTTATAAGTAAATGTATGTGTCAGCTATTACCTGAACACTTATGAGTCAGAAATCACATAATAATAGTTTTGTATTCTAGCCTCGATTTTCGTCTATATTCAGAGTGAAGATATATATATAAATGTCTGTAATTGGAAGAAAATGAGCTATATTATTTATGCAACCTTAATTCAGTATCAGAAAATGATTTGTCGTGAGTTGTGAAAGTTGAAGATACAAAGGAACAGCAACAAGGAATAATTATGTACAGAAGTTATGTTTCGGGAACAACACACACACACACACACACACACACACACACACACACACACACACACACACACACACACACACACACACACACACACACACACACACACACACACACACACACACACACACACACACACACACACACACACACACACACACACACACACACACACACACACTCCCCCTTCTGCTCTCACAACCTGTATACGCCTCATAACTTTATGTACACTATCGAGAATTATGAGGGCCTTCAACACTTCCCTTCTCTCACCCTCACTCGATCACTCATTATCAAACATTTTCCACTTTCCCCCTGACAAGACTTCACTATTTTTTTTGTTTTTTGGGGGGTGGAGGGTGTGTGAGTGAATCACTCAAAAAACTTTCCAACCATACATTTCACATATGTAAAACGCTGTATCTCTATGACCCAACACGAAGAGGAAATTTTAACAAAGAACCTTAATATGAGACTTCATTTCCAACATACCTGCATCCCTGTGTCTATTATAACTTTGGAACCTAAATGGGAGATAAAATTGGAACCTATAGCATTTCAAAAATCTTTTACAACTTCAAGCTGCTTTTTTTACCTATTTTGGAACACATGAACCTGTAATGGGATTGATCCTCTACCAAGATATGCGTTTCAGAGCTCTTTTTTATTCTGTGAGTCTACCCCTGGTGAGAGGGGACCACCTTGTAGAAGGGCCACTAGGATGATCTACCGGACACATCATTGGAAGTTATATGAGGCCTTTGGATCGGCAGATGAAGCCTACCATGGGGACCTGGTAACGAGCCTATCACATGTAGCCCTCTACTAACGACCCAGCATGGAGGAACTGTATCTATAACCCTCTGCTCTCACCCCTCTATAGTTTCTTCTATATCCTCGTGTCTCCGTCAAATCTGGAGCGATACGCGGAGGGGTGCAGGTGAGCGTGTGATTTGAGAGGGACGCAGACGTGAACCTCCTGGTGTTGGGCACCGGATGGGACATCGCCGTGGGACTCCCCGTTCACACTGCGTCCACCAGACGCCAGTAAGACATGTCCCGTGGTGGTGAGCGACGATCTGAAGACAAACAAGGAGGAATATTTGTACCTACAGGAGCCAAGAGGCCGCCAAGAGAGGGGTAGCATTAATACTAACACAAAAGGTACCGAGCGAAGCATATTTTTGGTTAAGGTGACCTTGAAAGAGTAAGCTGTGATATTTGTGCTGATGTTACGGAGGATCTGTAACATGTGAGGGATATGTGGTTGCCAGGTAACTTTTGGAGGAGCAGGCTTTGTTACTACGTAACTTTTGGAGGGGCAGGCTTTGTCACTAAGTAACTTTTGGTGGAGCAGGCTTTGTTACTAAGTAACTTTTGGAGGAGCAGGCTTTGTTACTACGTAACTTTTAGATGAGCAGGCTTTGTCACTAAGTAACTTTTGGAGGAGCAGGCTTTGTCACTAAGTAACTTTTGGAGGAGCAGGCTTTGTCACTAAGTAACTTTTGGAGGAGCAGGCTTTGTCACTAAGTAACTTTTGGAGGAGCAGGCTTTGTAACTAAGTAACTTTTGGAGGGGCAGGCTTTGTCACTAAATAACTTTTGGAGGGGCAGGCTTTCTCACTAAGTAACTTTTGGAGGGGCAGGCTTTGTCACTAAATAACTTTTGGAGGGGCAGGCTTTCTCACTAAGTAACTTTTGGACAGTGAGCAGTAATGTTATGGAAAATCCTGAAGAAACACGAACTTGTTAGAGAAGGAACGCAAGGATCCGTTCAGCACAGTGGCGTCCGTTCGCGATATCCGTTGGTCTGAGGCCGTAGACACCTGGCGATCCATCGGATACCTGTAGAGAGAAGGAGAAAAACGAGAGAGAGAAAGATAGAGAGACACGAACCATGAAATTGCTTTACTCAACTTGAAACGTTTGAATATAAGCAGTCGAAACCTATCAACTCTGGTGTAGAGAAAACGTCAATTCACGTTTTTCGGGACTTTAATTGTTTGATAATTCCGCATAATTTTGTTTACGAATTCGTCAATTATAGTAAAAAAAGTGATATAGGTATGAGGACACACAAGCAAACGTTAGACGTTTGTTATTAAACTGATTTCCAGCTAGTAAATTTTTGCGAATTAAATAATTCGGTGGGTATTCTCTTTTTTTGGAATTTGTTTAATATTTAATTATTAAACACGGGAATTACATTGTTTATCTCTATGAAAGAGTCTTTTCGTTATTCTCTCAGGTCTGTTGTGATAGATACCATCGAGAGGGTTTTGACAGATACCAGTTTTGAAAACAATTATTGCTTATTCAATCAGATTATCTATATAATTTGATCATTTAAGTTTATGCCCTCTAAAGTTTTGATAACTTACTGAGACCAGTTGGGTGTACGGACCTTCTGAAAAAAAGTTGAATTAGGTCCAAAATTTTGGTTTCGAAGACTATTTTGGTCTAGGACCAAGACCAAGATTAAGCGCGAAGATACACACACACACACACACACACACACACACACACACACACACACACACACACACACACACACACACACACACACACACACACACACACCTTGGGACATCGCGGCTGAGTGGACAACGCTCTCTGGTCGTATTACATAGGGGTCCGGGTTTGATTCCCGATTGATGCAGAAACAAATGTGCAGAGTTTCTCTCACCCTGATGCCCCTATTCACCTACAGTAAAATAGGTACCTGTGAGGTAAACAGCTGCTACGGGCTGCTTCCTGGGGATGTGTGTGCGTGTGTGTTATAGTGAAATATATGTAGTATACCTAATAGAGGCTGGGACCAAGA
Organism: Procambarus clarkii; assembly: GCF_040958095.1. Taxonomy (NCBI): domain Eukaryota; kingdom Metazoa; phylum Arthropoda; class Malacostraca; order Decapoda; family Cambaridae; genus Procambarus; species Procambarus clarkii. Next base: position 9,198,376 of record NC_091164.1, read on the forward strand.
GCTAATAGCTCGAGTCTGCAAATACAAGTAGTAGAATACAAACACTCCTAAGTTGCTAACTCCCACAGTTGCAGCTGCACCTTCGACTACAGGAAATACACTTCCCAACATGGGACAACCTCCACTACAGGGAACAACTTCCACTACAGGGGACAACCTCCACTACAGGGGACAACCTCCACTACAGGGGACAACCTCCACTACAGCGGACAACCTCCACTACAGGGGACAACCTCCACTACAGGGGACAACCTCCACTACAGGGGACAACCTCCACTACAGCGGACAACCTCCACTACAGGGGACAACCTCCACTACAGGGGACAACCTCCACTACAGGGGACAACCTCCACTACAGGGGACAACCTCCACTACAGCGGACAACCTCCACTACAGGGGACAACCTCCACTACAGCGGACAACCTCCACTACAGGGGACAACCTCCACTACAGCGGACAACCTCCACTACAGGGGACAACCTCCACTACAGGGGACAACCTCCACTACAGGGGACAACCTCCACTACAGGGGACAACCTCCACTACAAGGGACAACCTCCATTACAAGGGACAACCTCCATTACAGGGGAACAACCTCCATTACAGGGGACAACCTACAATACAGGGAACAACCTCCACTACACTCTGCACTAGCGTGATCCACTCAACAGGTCGACAACCTGTCTCTCGCCACCTGGAAGCTCACAGTGGCTTACAGCCATAATTCATCCTTGGCCACAGTCCCGTTGGACTTGGCCAAGGATGGACTTGGCTATTACTTGGCGTCAGTAATAGGCCACAACTTCCAGGCCTATGTGTGATACATGTAATAGGAGGAACAGCTTCCAGCTGGCTGTGGGATACATGTAATAGGAGGAACAGCTTCCAGCTGGCTGTGGGATACATGTAATAGGAGGAACAGCTTCCAGCTGTCTGTTTGATATATGTAATAGGAGGAACAGCTTCCAGCTGTCTGTGGGATACATGTAATAGGAGGAACAGCTTCCAGCTGTCTGTGGGATACATGTAATAGGAGGAACAGCTTCCAGCTGTCTGTGTGATAGATGTAATAGGAGGAACAGCTTCCAGCTGTCTGTGGGATACATGTAATAGGAGGAACAGCTTCCAGCTGTCTGTGGGATACATGTAATAGGAGGAACAGCTTCCAGCTGGCTGTGGGATACATGTAATAGGAGGAACAGCTTCCATCTGTCTGTGGGATACATGTAATAGGAGGAACAGCTTCCAGCTGTCTGTGGGATACATGTAATAGGAGGAACAGCTTCCAGCTGGCTGTGGGATACATGTAATAGGAGGAACAGCTTCCAGCTGTCTGTGGGATACATGTAATAGGAGGAACAGCTTCCAGCTGTCTGTGGGATACATGTAATAGGAGGAACAGCTTCCAGCTGTCTGTGGGATACATGTAATAGGGGGGTGAAGCTACCAGCTCTCATGAAAAGTACACAAATGGGGGGAGAAACTGGATCTTGTTTAATTCTAATCGATAAACATACTTTTGGCCTTGAGAATTATCCACAATAAATATTAGAATGTATACAATATATCTTGTCACTGAAGAAGTCACATATGAGCAGATTTAAGCCAAAACAAACCAATGAATCAAAATGTAACAATTTTTTATATAGAAAACTTTGTGTTCTATATAAATTAAGGAGTACAGAGAGAGAGAGAGAGAGAGAGATGTGTCTTAGCTATTTTCCTTGGGACTCTTGAAGCGTTTTGTGAATTTACTTTGGAGGAGGAAATTTGTCCAGGTGAGACAGAAATGATTGGGCAAATTTCCTCTTACCTAATGAGTCTGTTCACCTTGAAGGTAATTGGGTGTTAGGCAATAGTTTTGGGGTTGCATCTTTGAGAGGGTCAGTAGTTCGACCTTGATATGACCTTGAAACAAGCCTAAAAGGAGTAAATTTATTAAATACCCACCTTAATTGTTACATTCATTGTTATACTGTTAAATTCGGTGTTTAGTGTGTTAAATTCTCCGTTTAGACTGTTGTTAAATATTGCGCTTAGATTGTTAAAATTTGGTGTTTAGATTGTTAGATTCAGCGTTTTGACTGATAAATTACTAAGAAACTGCAATAAGATATTTCTTTAGTTTTGCTAACAATAGGCTTTTCTTAGATTGCTAGTTGTTAAGTTTAGTTGGTAACTTTAATAAGATTAGTTGAGTGAAGAAAATAAGCTAGCAGCTTCCTGTGTGTTTTTACTTGCCCACTGACCAATCAGTACTCACCTGTTTCTGATCACCTAGATGGTATTTCCAAGATGTACTTACCACCCTGTGGTTATCCGGGGCCAGATTCACGAAGGACTTACGCAGGAAACTTACGAACCTGTACATCTTTCCTCAATCTTTGACGGCTTTGTTTACATTTATTAAACAGTTTACAAGCATGAAAACTTCCCAATCACCTGTTGTTATTGTTATAAACAGCCTCCTGGTGCTTCCGAGCTCATAACTCTTTAATAATTGTAAACAAAGCCGCCAAAGACTGAGGAAAGATGTACAGGTTCGTAAGTTTTTGCGTAAATGCTTCGTGAATCTGGCCCCTGGTTCTCAACAACCTGTGTTTGCAGATAGGTGGATTTTCGTGTGTTTATGCATTTTTGCTTTAATATCGGAATGTATGTGTGTGTATTTGTAAGCGTACACACAAGCAACAAACATATACACAAATAAATTTTGCATATACGCCCATTAAGCCCCGAAGATAAACAGATGTTAGTGCAAGGGGGGCAATCATTATAGACATTATAGAGGACTGACCTGTGGAGGTGCCCAAGAACGGTGGTATATACCAGGGACACCAACGCCCTGCCACACCAACACACAAACACCATCATGTCAAATCATTGTAGGTTATAAATCATCAACCACAGCATCAATATATCATTATAAAAGCCCTAGACTTACCACTACAGCTCTACATGTGATTAATATATAATAATAATAATAACAATAATAATAATAATAATAATAATAATAATAATAATAATAATAATAATAATAATAATAATAATAATTTATTTATTCAAATCTTCGGGGATTGAACTTGAGCAAGTAAAACCCTATCAATTCGAGAGCTTCCATGTGTTTAACATAATATCAAGATATGCAAATAAGTCAAAAGAATAAGACTAATAATAGATGCACATAATGTGACATTTAAAGCTTATAATCTTCACAAATTATGGAAAACTTGGATGGGTTCCAGTAGCATTCAACCCAACACTGTATTAACACTTTTGCACATTTATATTTCTCGTATATTTCATCATTTATTAGACTGTCTATTGAGCCATTACCTCTTATTTTAGCTAAACTGTTTGTACGATTTTAATGCAGAACGATTCAGTTGCGTTTTTGTAATTTTAGTTAGCGTTTATTCGCCTTTTTGTATTGTTTAAATGTCAACACCATCATCCTACAACATCACGATAACACCATATCACTATACGGGGGGAAGGAGGACCTGCTGCATGGGTAACAGCTTCTGCGTATCAACCTACCCTGGCTTTGCGCCCTGGAGAGGCCACTCCAGACCCACAACCAGAGCGCAACTCATGAGTCTTCTAAGACTGATGGATGCCTACTACTTCTACTACTACTATACACCACAAATTCATCACACCACCACCACACCAACATTACACCATCGCACTATATCACCACATCACCATCACACCACAACCACCACACCACCACCACACCACACCACACCACCACACCACACCACACCACACCACCACACCACACCACACCACACCACCACACCACACCACACCACACCACCACCACACCACCACCACACCACTACCACACCACACCACCACCACACCACCACCACACCACTACCACACCACACCACCACCACACCACCACCACACCACCACCACACCACTACCACACCACACCACCACCACACCACCACCACACCACTACCACACCACACCACCACCACCACCACACCGTCTCCTCCTCCAGTTTAACCTCCAGAATTCGTTGGATTGAAAATATGCAAATGAAAGCTCCTCTAATCACCCAAGCGTCGCGCATCTGTGATCCAGAATACAAATGAAGATCAACAGCTGTCGCTTTCCATTATCATAGCGCGACAGGAGACAGCTGAGTTCCCAAGCAGCTGTCAGTGTGTATGTGACTTCCCCTTCGGCGTAAAACACATGAGCAATGCACGGTAAATTTTCCTACTGATATTCTGATAATTTTTCATAATTCGTTTAAGAATATATTTTAACTAATTCATGGTAGGTACACGCGTCCATGGTACCGAGGAAGTCCCATGTTAGGCGGGGGATTAGATTATAGTGAGGATTTGTCATGATATCTTGGAAGCCCCCCTAGATAGCAAGGCGCTCACGGGGGTACAGAGCGCTTCCCACACAAGGGCTCTGATGGCCGCCGCGAGGAGCTCGAATAGTTGCGTGTTCCAAGCTTGTTTCACTGGGCTGGCCGCTGTTTTTTTTTTTTTTTATTAAGTTTTTCGGTGCCTGATTGGCGAGCACACACACACGCACACGCGTACATACGCACACACACACACACACACACACACACACACACACACACACACACACACACACACACACACACACACACAAACTAGGTGAGTACACACATATATACACACACACACACACACATTGCATATTAAAATAATTTTATGTGTTGATGTGTGTGAATATATCAATCCAGCAGGTACATATACGCAAGCAAGTCGGCATATATATATGCAGGCATATGTGACTTTTATCATATTTGAACATATGTGTGGAAAATTTACAGTCTCAAAATATGAAAAATGAACCAACAGACTGTATTGTAATATATTTTAATATTACATATTTCCACGTTGCAGAAGCAACAAAATGAATTATTACTTCTTGTAACTTCGACCTAGATATATTTGAGACGTTTATTAAATTCTCAATTATATGCAGATAAAATGGAATTTTGTTTTCATTCACTTCTATATATTGTTTGGATGAGTGAAGTGATGAGGATCACATATTTCTAGAGCTTAGACATCTAGAAACCAAGTTTGCCTTCGTCTAGATAGCCACACTGATATATCTTTAGTATGCTAAATCATCACACATAGATATACACCTTACATACTAAATCTTCACACTGCTACACCCCTTATATGTTAGATTATAAACTGATATACACCTTATATGTTAGATTATACATTGATATACACCTTATATGTTAGATTCTACACTGCTAGTATACACATATCCATACTATTAACCCACACACTCAGCAAGCCCCCTAATGGATTTAATCCTTACGTATCTAACCTTCACAATGCTTGGAATCCCATTTCTAACCCTTACCCTGCTAGCCACCAAATCCTCAATATCTACAAATATCAGCCCACACTCCTATCCCGCAGACTGCTATCCCGCACGCCACTAGCCTTGACACACAATGCCATGAGTTTCAAACTTCTAGTCCCAGTCTGCACACAGACCCTGAATCTATCCAGCTTTTCTGTATTCTATTTTTGTCCAGTCTATCCTCCTCCTCCCTACCCCTCTAACCACCTTTTTCAAACATTTAACCTTTACATACCACCAATTCTTCGGACCATAATCTATTCAGACCCACGTCTTTTCAGACTTTCCAACGTCCTTAAACTGCTCATTTCCAGAGCGGAGAACTTACCTGAAGGACATTTGGTACCTGGACCGGTCGAACTCGCTCGTTTCCCCTCCACTGTCGTTCTTAAATAGGCACCTGAATTTCTGTCTGAATTCGCGCTTGAATTTCTCCTGTTGAAAAGAAAAATGGAAAAACTCGTGTTTATTATCTATATTATTATTTAATGTGTCATAATAACGGGGATTAGGGGTTGTAATCTAATGATAATAATAATTGTTTAGGATTATTTTTACTACTTTTGTTTACATATTTGTTATATTAGAATATTTGTAAAATATTGCTAGTTAAAAGTACGGTTTTTCTGTAATGTTTTAAGTAACAAATAATACCATTTTTCACATACATACAACCATACATTCGACGTTGAATACCCCTAATAAATATTATATTAAATAATAGATTCAAATAGTGACCATTTACTAAATTTGATCTGGGGACAATAGAATCTAATGCATTTATAAATAACTTGAAATTGAGTGTATGCAATCAACTGCATTAACACAATCCTTTGAGATTAATTATAAAATGGCGTCGATATAATTAACATTATTATCTCCAATGCTAATATAAACTGTAAACGAATTATTTCAAATATTTAAAGAATAGAGAGAAAAAAAACAAATTTTTGTATAACGTCTACGGGAGGTTCCATCCATATTTCACTAAGCAAGTCTTGATTGGGTAAAAAATGCCATGTTTCTAATATTTTGCTTAAATATACGGTTAACGGTTGTTTGTACAAGTACATGTTCAAACCATAATTTCATTTGTCGAAAATATATTATTTTGTATCTATTCACAAGGTTGAAAATTATGCAGAGTCACAGTGAAGAAGTTCATGCATAGCTTGAATTTAATCACTTGTTTACATTTTAATAACAGATTCCTATTTGCACAGCATTCACATTTGTCACGTAAATCATTTTAACATTTACATTTATTTTGAGAGCCAAATAAAGGCTTCATTTAAAATTCTAAATAGTGAAGCAACATCATATATGACTTGTTGCTATATTGTTTAAAACGCAGCATTAAGTGAAGTAAAGGTTATAGTTTTGTGTGTGTGTACTCTCTTCTGTTTCCTAAGTTACAGGAATTGTCAGGGCCAAGTTGACTACAGTTGACCTTGACTACAGTTTTGAGTCGCTTGTTTCCTTCTGTAATGGGTCAATACTCGTACTGGTTGTTCTCATAACTGATCTTGCTAACTAATGCAGAAGTGACTTCTTAACAACCCAGTAACTCACCTGATTTTCTAATTTCCCTCAATCTATTTAAATCTGGTTTTGTATTGAGTGTGCGTGTCCATATGTGTGTGTGTTTGTGTGTGTGAGAAGGGGGTACATTTACATTCGAGATCAGGTGTGCGTCTCATGACTTGGAAATCATCTTCTCTATACGTGAAATTCCCAACTGTGCAACTCCCAAGTGAATATTGCAACGATATTTTTTACCCTGTTGTTACCTAGCCCGCTTAAGTCCCCGCCTGACTGCATTCTACGAGATCCTGTTGGAGAGCTAGAGTCCGTGAGTACTTTCAAGATCTCTGGGGCTTTGAGTTCTTTCAAGACCCTTCAGGAGGTGGAGTGGGGTTAGGTCTGGGTTTGAGTGTCTCCTAGGGAGCCGGTCAGCCGAGCGGACAGCACACTGGACTTGTGATCCTGTGGTCCTGGGTTCGATCCCAGGCGCCGGCGAGAAACAATAGGCAGAGTTTCTTTCACCCTATGCCCCTGTTACCTAGCAGTAAAAAAGGTACCTTGGTGTTAGTCAGCTGTCACGGGCTGCTTCCTGGGGGTGGAGGCCTGGTCGAGGACCGGGCCGCGGGGACACTAAAAAGCCCCGAAATCATCTCAAGATAACCTCAAGATAACGGTACATAACATCCCCAGGGACATCGTGTGTGTATATATATGCAGTCTCTACAGTTTTGGAAAATATGATAGACAACCCTTCATTGGAATCTGAATTTGAGCCAGACAAACGCACACACCAACAAATATAGATTGCATCAACTGAGATCCACTCCCACACCCACGTTATAGATGGCGTAGATGAAAGGGTTGCAGCAGCTGTTGCTCATCGCTAGCCAGTGACAACAGAACCAAATGATGTTGATGAACCGGTAGCTGAAACAAAATAGAGGATAAGTTATTATAACCATATTTCAAGCATCGGTCAAAATGGTCGCTATATGCCATAGTATACGAGGCTATATATGGTCGTCACATTTCAGTAATCGACAATTTTATAAACAAATTACCGATTTGCCTCATTAAGGTGACTTATATTCCGCGAAAGAGCATTATATCTCCAGAATAAGCACGCAAGAGAATTTTTCTCTGTCAGTACAAGATAAGGTAAAAATGTTCTAATATGTCGAATGTGGAAATTATAGACTTTTTCGTCATCGATAGTTGTACGCAAATAATCTGAGAGAGTGATGGGGTGAGGCAGAAGGTGGGTGAAAGTAAAGGAAGAGAGGATAATTAGGATGGAGGAGTGAGAGAGGGTAAGGAAATAACGTAAGTATAAGGAAATGTGAGAGACAGATCTTGATTGATTACTACAGAGTTTGAAAGAAGTAGACAGAGAGACAGGCACAGACATAGAGAAATAAGGAGATAGATAACGAGAGTGAGAGAGAGAGAGAGAGAGAGAGAGAGAGAGAGAGAGAGAGAGAGAGAGAGAGAGAGAGAGAGAGAGAGAGAGAGAGAGAGACAGAGAGAGAGAGAGAGACAGAGAGAGAGAGAGAGAGAGAGAGAGAGAGAGAGAGAGAGAGAGAGAGAGAGGGGGGGGGGAGAGACAGAGAGAGACAGAGAGACAGAGATACAGAGAGACAAAGAGACAGAGTGACAGAGAGACAGAGAATTCTTGTTATTATAACAAACAATATCCTATGCACAAATATATGAAAAAAGAATAGATGGCTGAATTCACAGTATTCCAATTGATGAACCCAAAACGTATAGCAGAACACCAAAGATAACATTAAACATTGAAAATACATAGCAATGAAAATTAAAAAAATAACATAAATCATTATTTCAAAGTTGATAAAAATTTACACTTTACAAATTAAAACCTAAAACATCTGATTTCATAATTTTAACATTGAAGTTGAAGTGGACACTTAAAAGGAATCAGTATAGTAATTTTGAGACATTAAACTACAAGACAAAAGGAATCAGTATAGTAATTTTGAGACATTAAACCACAAGACACATGACACATACGTGTTGATTGAGGGATAGATCTCCTGAAGGACGTGGTACGTCTGGAGAGGCGCCCAGCAGAAGGCGAAGAGGGCCACTACGATGAACAACATCTTGATTACCTGCCGTTGGAGATGAGGAAGTGGTTGGGCGAGTGACAGTGACTGAATAAGGGTGAGGATGAGTAGGGGTGGGGGGGATGAGTTGGGTGATTGGGCGTAGAGGGAGGGGTTTGGGGGGTGCGATTTGTTGTGTGTGGGTGGGGGGATGGGTTTGTGGGGTGAGGTTTGGTGTATAGTTAGTGTGTATGGGTAAGTTGGATATGTATTTTTGGGTTGATGAATATGTGTATATAGTTCCAGGTATGTGTAGATTGTCATATGTGTAGTTTTATATAAATATTCGCTACATGATTACAGAGGGATACACATCACTAAGTTTTGCAGAAATCAGACAACAGGATTTGTTAATATACTCTTTATTAATAATTATTATTGAAACAAATGCTAATGTCTGCGTATTCTGGGCAGAACATTTCACATTCACTGACTACAAAGGACGTGTGAAGGGAAGCAACCCCCCTTTACCCCCTTTTACTTGGGCATAGGGGCTAACCTCGACTCCTTTTGATACCATTCACCATTAATCCAGCAAAGCTTAATGAGGCTAGCCCCGAGCGTCTGGCTTCCAGCCTTTGATTGATACAAAGACGCTTTATTTTACAGCTAGATCTAAGAGACATAATATTATACAACAAAATAATTGAATTGTCATTTCATTGAAAGCGCTAAGTACTATTCCGTAAATTCTTAAGAATGATACCGTACATCATTTACGCATTCACTCATGCATTCGCTCATTCATGTTTTTGAGACCAATCGTCAAATTCTTAGTCATCGTTTGAGGTTAGAGTATGTGAATACTAATCAATAGGTTGTTTTCAAAATATATTGAAACTATTCATTCTTATAAATATGGTATTACAATTTTCACGTTTGATACTTTAAAATCGTATATTTGTGCATCTCAATCAAGGTCACTATATATAATTTGAGTGTATACGTAAAATGGTAAAGTTGGTTACTGTTGTTAATAAGCACTTGTAATATTTGAAGTATTAGTATTAATTAAATAACAAGTCCCCAAAAAGTTTTTTTTTCTGATATGCATTTACATGTTTCCAGATCGATATTTTTTACATTAAGTTTAAAGCTATGAATTTATTTAATTTATCTTTGTCCAAGTTACATTATTAGGTTCAACTGGTAACATAATTTATGAACCATAATATCCCATCTCTCCTCCCTTGACTTTCTCCCTTTCTCCCTTAATCTCTTACTCCCTCCCTCCCTATCTCCCTCTCCTGTGTAATCCGTCCACTATCTATCGAATCACTTCTACCAATCTCAAGCTCCGATTAAGAATTCCAGAGTTCGAGTACTTACTCTACTAACCTTTTTCTTGTTCCTAAGAACAATGGCGTCCCTTGCGTCCTCAGCATTTCCTGGAGTCCTTGAACCCCAAAGTTCCCACCCCATTCTGATGTAGGCGAAGGATATTATGCCTAGTGGGACGAAGAACTGGAGTCCAACCATGACGTGGGAGTAGGTCCACATCACCGTCGGGTCGATGCCTTCCTGTATCAAACACAGCTTGGGTTTAGTTCACTTTTTGATACAGAGAACATCTTTGCTTTGGAATATTTTTTAATGAAGCCAATTTTCTGTCATCCCTTGTGAGCTGTTGGTCTGTTCTTGCCTGTTAGCTTACTCATCATTATACATATTAATCATTCTCAATTCTCAGTGAATGGAGAATTTCTTGATAACAAAAAGCATTCATTCGTCTTTCTCTATTATCTCTTTACCTCTCTCTCTCTCTCTCTCTCTCTCTCTCTCTCTCTCTCTGTTTATATCATATATGTTTTACCCTCTCACTATATCCACCATCTCACCTTCCTCACTTCTCCCGACTCACCGCTAAGCAAACTGGTTTCTGTTCCTTGGTGAGCGAGTCCTTGATGTAGCGGACACGTAGAGCTATGGCGTTGGGAATGGCCAGCGTCGCACTGAACAGCCAGATAGAGGCGATCACCACCTGGGGGAAAAAGACGTGACTCTGAAGGCTGTCCTACTATGGGGTAAAAGAAAGGTTGGGAAAAGTTATTAGGTTCAACCGAATGGAGTTCTAGTTTCTCAAAGGGGGAAAATCTAATTTACTGAGCTGAGGCATCTGGGATGAGACACAAATAGAGATTTTGCCTTTGGGGGCTTCCCCCAAAGGCAAAATCCACATTTGCAGGGTTATGTTATTAATGCAAGTTGTGTACAAACCGCTAAGTGAAGGATTTCCCCAAGACATTTAAATACTCTCAATGGAGAGAAAAAAACTTTGTAGCAAATAAAGTTTTGTTTTGTAAATTCGGAGATTCAAAGGGAATTTTAAGCCATTTGGAAAAAAATCCTTTGCTATTAAAACTTCGATGAGCTGATAAATCTTTCAGCTTCAAGATGCATTCAAGTCAGGCTGAGATGTCTTGCAAGTCTTCATAAAGTGTGCAAGTCACTTCTCAGGCGTGCATTGATGTATAGCAGAGACCTTGAGAGCTGCCTGTGGCTGCTTGTGAGGTGTATTAACCAGCTTGAAAAGCATTTGCGCGATAATCGCAATGTCAAAACTTTTGCATTCACGATGATTTGGTTTCCTGGAACAAGTTTTTATAGGATAAATTATGAGCGTGTGTGTGTGTGTGTGTGTGTGTGTGTGTGTGTGTGTGTGTGTGTGTGTGTGTGTGTGTTGGGCCAACCTTAAAAGCCACAGGTCGTTAAAATCAATGATTCTCTATAAATATTTCTCTAGTCATCCCTACAACTAAATTTCATAACGTTTTCTGACTGCATTTACATTAAAGGAGTTTTATCGCATATAAATGGTTCAGTCATTCCAGTAGCCTTCATCTATGCCATCTTGTTTCATTCCTTTACTATACAAACATTCCTAGACTGTCAATTGCAAACTTTTCCAAACTGTAACTTTCAACATTTTTTAAGCTGGGACTTTCAAACACTGTCAAGCTGCAATTTTCACATTTTTCCACTGTCAATTTCAAACGTTCCACACTTTCAATAACAAACGTTTCACACTGTCAATTACAAACGTTTCACACTGTCAATTCTGCAAAGCATCTTATATCTTATATATTCCCATTATACCTTATTATTCTGCCTAATGAATATTAGTTATTTTGATTGATTATGTCTCTCTCTCTCTCTCTCTCTCTCTCTCTCTCTCTCTCTCTCTCTCTCTCTCTCTCACTCTCTATCTATCTATCTCACTCTCTATCTATCTATCTATCTCACTCTCTCTCCCACACACCATGCTACATCAGTCTCTTCACAAAACCACGCTCACACTGTTCCAACAATACTTCAATCCCATTCCATCGCCTCTCAATCCCTCCCCAAACATCCCTTCCCTCCCGCCTCTCGCCTCCTCCAGCGACCCCACAAGCACCTTCCTTGCCTTACCTTACTCCTGAACTTGGAGGGTCTGGCGGTGAGGGGAAAGACGATGGCCCTGTATCGATCAACAGCGATGGCGGTTAAGGTGAAGATAGACACGTTGACACTCACAGTTTGGAAGAAAGGGCAGAAGGCACACATGAACTCCGGAAGGTTCCAGCGCTGAAGAAGGGCCGCCTGGAACTGAAAGATGGACACATTATGAGGTAGGACCAAAGAGCCAAAGCTCAACCCCCGCAAGTACAAATAGGTGAGTGCATTATGAGGTACTGTCCAAGCAACAAACTAGAAAGTGATGAGACGAGGATGTTTCGGTCCGTTCTGGACCATTATCAAGTCGATTGTGTGAATATTGTGCGATTCAAGACCGAAACGTCGTCGTCTCTTGGTCAAACAAAATTTCAGCCATGTTATTGGGGCTCATCGATACATTATGAGGTAGTCTGTAAGATTGTGAGGTGATTGGGGATAATTAAGAGGTGGTTAAGAAGTGGAATGTATTTCTATGTGTATATGTATTCTGTGTTTGAATGGCATACGAGCTAGGTTCCTCCACAAGAGAATATTACCATGGAACAAACTAGGTTCCAGCATTCCAGCTAGTAACTAGTTCACGAAAGAACAACGTTTTGTGGTAAAAGCCCTAGTTGTGGGAGGATAGGGAAGGGCATATTTGGTATCAACATGAATACCTGGAATTGGAAGTAAATAGGCAGGTTCCAGTACTGAAAAGCATCCACATGGAACTGGAATGAGAATGATGGTTAACTGGTGAAATCTATATCTATAAAGCAAAATGTTTCTTTGTCCGTTTGTGAACTGTTCCGGGGATGGCAGAGATTGGGGCCAGGGAGGGTGTAGATGGTATAGCTGGGTGTAGAAGGTGTAGCTGTGAGACGGACACTGTATGCTGGCGTAAATGGGTAGCGTTTTTGGAGGATATGGATGAATTGAGAGGACATATTGAGGCAGTGTAGGTGGGAAAATATAGATGGGGTGAAGATATTTATCAGAGATGAAGACTGTGATTATATAAGATTGAGACAGAGTTGGGTGGGGGGGGGGAAGGATGAAGATGTGTTTGAAGAGAGATAAGGATAGTGTCTCTCTCCCCATGGAAGACTGGGGAAGATTCGGAGGTTGTGTCTGTAAGATCTAGGAACTGAAGAGACCAAGGGCAGTGCCTGGCACCCAATCTTGCTCAACACATACAAAAATTAAAAAAAAAGGAATGCGTGGAAAGAGTGAGAGTTTCCAGGTCTGCACTTGAGAGCTTGGACAATGACATACAACACTCAATTGATCGGAGCCCCAGCTTCCAGGCGTAAAGAAAGGCTGCAAGCATGTGGAATTGGAGAGACTGAGAGTTATTTTGGGAAATTGGGAGTTTCAGTGGTTTTGGTGGGAGTGTGTGTGTGTGTGTGTGTGTGTGTGTGTGTGTGTGTGTGTGTGTGTGTGTGTGTGTGTGTGCATGTGCATGTGAGTATGTCTGGATGTTTGTTTGAATGTGGTAGTGGAGGGTGGCTTTAGTGTGTGGGTCTCCCTCTCCCTTTCTCTCTCCCTCTCCCTCTCTCTCTCTCTCACTCTCCCTCTCCCTCTCCCTCTCCCTGCGCTCAAATTTCAAAACATCATATTTCCTGTCAGCCACCCGCCCACACTATCATTTCCTCCTTCCTCCTAATTTTCTGCTCCATCTCGTTCTCCCTTCGTCCCTCCCTTCCACATTCCATCCCACTCTTTCCATCCTCCCTCACTTCCTTCCCTCCTCTTCTTTTCCTTCTTCCTAATACAATTATAAAAATGCAATAATACAATCATTAGTGATTAGTATCATCAATCAGTATCATTAATACAATGATAAAAATACAGTTAAATCATAATCTGCAAAATTATATTGTTAGAGATAATGTTTTGTACAAAAACATTTAATTACTGTGCAAATAAAACTATTTTTGATTTGTGATATTTCCCTTAGAAAGTCTGAATATTTTGTTCCGTGTTTTATTTTTATGTGTGTTTTTGTGTTCTGGTTTATGCTTTTAATTCTCTGAGTGACATGCATTTTTATTCAATAAATCGCCGATTCATCTTTATTTAACGATTCCTCTTTGGTGTGTTAAATATTAATTTCACCAATTCACAACTGAATCACTCATTGTGTATTCACAAGGTACTCCAATACTCATGTTTTATTCATTCCAGATGAGTTCGAGGTTCAGTTTGTTCATTCACGCTCAAAACTACTACCAGATTAATGTCAGACTCATCACAGAAACAAAACAAATAAATCAAATGGAAAAACATTAAAAATGGGCAAAAAAAAAATTGCCAGAAAACATAAGACAATATCAGAAACAGGAAACAAAAGTGCGTAAATTAAACATAGAAGAGAAAAATAGAGAAAGGAGACAGAGGGAGAAACTCGAAGAGAGAAGGGGTAAATAAACTGAAAAAAAGAGAATGTAATAAGAAAGAATGGAACGAGAATGATATAAAAATCTAAACTTTCAACAGACATTATAAATAATGTCGTAAAGCTATTATGAAGACACGGAAGGAAATGGGGACAATACAAGAGAGAGGTAGAGTGAAGCTACCTCTACAAGGGAGGTTACTCTACAAGAGGTAAAGTAACTATACTAGAGATAGAGTGACTCTACAAGAGGTAGAGTGACTGTCCAAGAGGTAAAGTAACTATTCAAGAGTGTACAAGAGGTAGAGTGACTGTACAAGAAGTAGATTGATTGTACAAGAGGTAGAGTGACTCTAGCCACCTTAGAGACAGCTATCTCTCAACCGTCAGGTCCTTCAACATAAGTTCTTTCAAGCTTCACTTTATAAGCTCTCTATCAAGCTCCAATTTATACAAAATAAACAGCTTTTTAACAAAGGGAAAAAAACTTCAAGTGTGTCTGAACTCAAACCACCAAAAGGGAAAGTTGCCGACAGAAGCCAAACTTCAGAGAAACCAAAAGAAACCCAGTGAAAGGCTCCCAAAACTTTCTCGGGATAAAGAGTATCTAAGAGTCGGGCAAGCCACACTTCTTGAAGCGATAAGATGCTGCCGGCAAGACTTGGAAGAAATGTTTCACCAGCAGTTAAACGGCGCAGTTAGTTGACCATACTGAACCTTAACCAGCTACAAAGTCATGGAGGGAGGATGGAAAATATCGCGTATGGTGATTGGTTCACAGAATGAAATCGCAGAGAGCAAAATGCAGGTTTACCAGGATTAGAAAGCCATTGAGCCGGCGAGTATTTAACGATACAGACAGCTGTATCAAGCATCCTGAAACAGGAAGCACCACCAGCAGCAACCATACGCTGGTAAGATAGCTATCCGGAGAGACTTCTAAGCCTGTGTGGCGATATAGCATGAAGGACAATTTCGTTAAGCCAGATTGAAGGATTCGCATCAGTTTGCTATAAGCTGCTTTACATATATGAACATATTCCTCGCCAGCGCTGGTAGACACAGAGACAGCGGGGGACTAGAATATCCTTCCTAACACCAAACACCAGACATAAATCTAACAATAGAGGTCTACACTGACCATACATCCTACACCAGAGGTCTACACTAAGCATACACCCTACACCAGAGGTCTACACTGACCATACACCCTACACTAGAGGTCTACACTGACCATACACCCTACACTAGAGGTCTACACTGACCATACACCATACACCAGAGGTCTACACTGACCATACACCCTACACCAGAGGTCTACACTAACCATACACCCTACACCAGAGGTCTACATTCATTATACACCCTACATCAGAGATCTACACTGCCCATACACCAAAGACACACACAAGTGGGGCAACTTGAGCAGCCTTCACATTCAGGAACCACACAAATCATGAATTCTCCACCACACAAGCACCCAGAAACAGGAAACAGCAAGGAAAGGGACTGAAATGAGAACATAAATGAGAGAAGTACGAGGAAGAGAAGGAGGAGGAAGAGTACGAGGAAGAAAAGGAAGAGGAAAAAGTACAAAAAAATGGAGCAGGAGGATAAAGAGCAGAAGTAGACAGAAGGAAAAAGACAAGATGTTGTATCCAATGCAAATGAACTCGTCCCAGAGGAGAATGAAGACACATCTTATTCCTTCAAGAAGGCAACCATTAGAGCAAGACTTCCATCTGTTGCTCACCGTCACTCATCCTGGTGAGAACAAACAAATGAAGGAAGGAGAGAGACTGGGGATAAAAGGAGAGATGGAGAGGGAGATGAGGTGAGGGAAACTTGAAATGAAAGGAGGTATAGATGGACAGAAGAAGTGAGGGAAATTAGGTGAGATTAGAAGGAAATGGTGAGAGGGAGAGAAATGGAAGGAGGGGGGGATCAGGGGAGGGAGAGAAGGAGGGAAGGAGAGAAAGAGAGAGAGAGAGAGAAAGAGGGGAAGAGGGAAGGGTGAAGAGGAGCGTGGGAAGGTGGTGAAAAACGTGCAAGCGTCATCAGTCACTAAAGTCTCAAATTAACTCCCATGAAACGACGGAGAACATTGACCTCCTCTTCACCTGATGGAGAAAAAGTTTCATTATTTTGTCGCTTTCATGGGAACAGAAGTACAGAAACTGTTGAAAGCAGAGATGGCAATAAAGTTCAAAGCAAGACAAATAGCTGAAGAAGAGAGACATTAAAAAACAAAATGAAATGGAAGAATTTAAAACGAAAAAAAAGGGGGTAACGAGAAGTGATAAAGAAGGTATTTAACTAATGAGTAGAAAATTCAAAGAGAAGCAGAAAGAATACAGATAAGAGAAGAAAAGATAACGAAGAGAATGAGAGGATTCCACACACGTGTTCACAGATACCTCATAAAATTCTTGAAGTCCTTTTGTTGAGAGTTTCATGAACGTCTGAGAAAACCTCGTTGACAATTGTCCTGCGTCTCGTCTCGTCAAATTGGTGGACTTAAGAGCCGTGGGAAGGTAGGAGAACCGAACTGGACTCTTGACCCTTCACAGAAACCGGAAAGGGGGTTTTCTAAACAAGACAGTGATAATGGAAATAGGTTTAAGAGAACTCCAAGACATGAACATTTAACCAAGAGGAATTGAAGCCACGAGAAATGGAAGCAAGAGAGCTGGAAGCAAGAGAACTGGAAGCATTAGAACTGGAAGCAAGAGAACTGGAAGCATTAGAACTGGAAGTAAGAGAACTGGAAGCATCAGAACTGGAAGCATCAGAACTGGAAGCAAGAGAACTGGAAGCACCAGAACTAGAAGCAAGAGAATTGGAAGCAAGAGAACTGGAAGCACCAGAACTAGAAGCAAGAGAACTGGAAGCAAGAGAATTGGAAGTAAGAGAACTGGAAGCACCAGAACTGGAAGCAAGAGAACTGGAAGCACCAGAACTAGAAGCAAGAGAATTGGAAGCAAGAGAACTGGAAGCACCAGAACTGGAAGCAAGAGAACTGGAAGCACCAGAACTGGAAGCAAGAGAACTGGAAGCAAGAGAACTGGAAGCACCAGAACTGGAAGCAAGAGAACTGGAAGCACCAGAACTGGAAGCATCAGAACTGGAAGCAAGAGAACTGGAAGTAAGAGAACTGGAAGCTCAGAAATGGAAGCAAGAGAACTGGAAGCATCAGAACTGGAAGCAAGAGAATTGGAAGTAAGAGAACTGGAAGCTCAGAAATGGAAGCAAGAGAACTGGAAGCATCAGAACTGGAAGCAAGAGAACTGGAAGCAAGAGAATTGGAAGTAAGAGAACTGGAAGCATCAGAACTGGAAGCAAGAGAACTGGAAGCAAGAGAATTGGAAGTAAGAACTGGAAGCATCAGAACTGGAAGCAAGAGAACTGGAAGCACCAGAACTGGAAGCAAGAGAACTGGAAGCACCAGAACTGGAAGCAAGAGAACTGGAAGCACCAGAACTGGAAGCAAGAGAACTGGAAGCACGAAAGGGAGGAAGACAACAGAATCAACACCTCGAGCCCAAACAAAACCATATGTAACCACAACGAACAAAATCACACTTAAAAACCTTCACTTAAACTGGAGCCACAACCATCACTTGGAGCCAAATCAGCTTGAGCCAAAATCTCACAGAGCCAATCAGCTTGAGCCAAAATCTCACAGAGCCAATCAGCTTGAGTCAAAATCTCACAGAGCCAAATCAGCTTGAGCCAAAATCTCACAGAGCCAAAATAGCTCTCGCTGCTGGAGTGGAAGGAATCGCTAAATTCAGAACTGAAACCAACACCTGAAGTCACGAGTACTCTATTGTAAACAACGGAGATGTCAGATATATGTATAACCTACGCTTGAAACAATTCCATTAACCCCCACGATACCCGATAACCTGTTTGGCCTTAATTAGCCATCCCATCATCAAAACAAAAGGCTGTCAGGTACACAGCATGCAAGGCAAACACTGATTTACTAAACTCTACATAAGTCAATATTTGACTTATGTAGTTATGTTCGAAGATATGTTTCGAATCGAGTTTGGTTTACTTTCAGTCTACAGTGTAAAATCTCCCTATCACCATAACCAAAACACCTGACCTATCCTGGACCTAACCTAATCTATCCTAAACCTAACCAAACCTATCCTAGACCTAAACAAACCTATCCTAATCCTAACTATGCATATACACATAATATATATAATAATAGTAATTTGCATTCCAGAAAAATGTTTGTTATTATGGAAAACTAAACCTGTCAGTTGGTTCTCTGTTATATAAATATTTACTTAATGAAAGTAAATTAGTCAATATTTGATTTATAGCTTGGGCTGGAAGATAGGGTTGAAATTAACAACCTTTTTTTCAACAGTATTTATTCCCGTCTGTTTTATATATAAACTTTTCCTATTTATTTCCATTCTTTGATGTATGTGTTGATATATTTAACACCCTATTGTTATCCCACCAATTATACCCATTTATCTACATATGTGCACGACAATCATATACCCCCTTTGCTCTTCCCCCTTTGTGGAGAAGGAAATTTAGGGTTCCTAAAGCGCTTTTCGTTAGGAAGATTTCCAGTTTCAGGGGATTAAGTTTGTCGTTTGTCATTTATTGCCTTAACCTCCTTCCCTCATCACAATCGACTTGAGAATGGTCCAGGACGGACCGAAACGTCGTCGTCCCTTCACTTTCTAGTGTGTGGTCTGGTCAACATATTTCAGCCACGTTATTGTGACTCCTCGTCTGTATGAGTTTGTCGTCCTTTGAATATTTTATCAATATTATCCGTCCATTCCATAGTGTGGAAACCTAAACTGAACTGCATAACTTAAATTGGAACCTAACAAGATAAGATAAAGCGAAGAAGCGCAATAGATGTTTTTCAACTATCTTTTGTTAGGAATCCTAATATATTTTTTTCTTTAAATATATAAATTTTGACATGTTTTATTGCTTTAAGATCCTTGCTAATCATGACACCATTCCATTCGCATTCAGATTAAGTATTTTCAATATTGTGCAGCTAATATCCGCCAACTGTTGTAATTGGGCTTGAAAACTTTGTATTTGACAGGATTAAACTGTATTTTACAAGTAAATTTAAATCATCTTCGTAGCACTTCTTAAGTTTTTCCTGAATTTTTGTATCTGGCCTTTTTCGTGCCGTCGACTGGATCAATACAAACCTCAGACGGATGGTCTTCTTAAGTGCAAAATAGCGTTGGTAATAACGAGGAAATATAGATTATTTTATGGATGACGGTGAGTTTAAGATGAAACACATTGCCAAAACGCTTTTAACCCTGGTCTCAAGACAGCGTTATCAAAGCCAGCCGGAGGTGCTTCCTTCACCTTTGCTTGCCTCTCTCCTCCGTCTTCCCTTCCGCCTCCGTCTCCTCCTCCGCCTGCGTTTCCGTCTTCCTCTTCCCCATTTAATCCTGTTTCAAGGAATCTGGTGCAGATATTTTTTTATAGCAGACAATTAGATGGTACGAAGCGCGGTGGTAGGGACTTTCCTCTCCCCTACACTGTGCTATGGGTTGCAATAGGGGTACCTACTCCCTCTCCTTGCACCAAGCCGAGGCTTGTGGTGGGGGCCACTTACCCATTCATCCCCCCCACAGTGACGACTCCTCCGAGAGAGGAGACCTATTCTCACTACACAATGATTACATAGCGGCCTCTCCTCCACACCCCCCCCCCCCCCCCACGCTGGCAGAGGGTCCAAAGGATCTATTGACAGCTGCGTCGACTTGCTTGTCTGTTGAGACAGCACAACACCAGCTGCCTGTCCGCGTGTTGCTACATTGACAGCCTGTCAAGGTAAGGGAGTGCAGAAGAGACTCCCTTGAGATGCTGGGCTCCTGTTGTCGTTCTCCCTAGAGGCGGCAGCGTCCAGGTCACCCCACACACGCTGTCAGTCTCCTTCACATTTTGGTTGAGTTTGCTGTTACAATGGCTGTCTCACCTAAATCAATAATCCTCCAAGGAGAGCGTCCCATCCTCTCGCCCAACCTGTTGGCACTGTGGCGCACTGTGCCGTCAGCACCTCCTCCTCCTCCCCCGCTGTCGTAATCACGTTGAAGCAGAGGTATTGGATGATGGAATTGTCCACATAACAGCCTGGGCGAACCACTCCACTCGGCACTAATTTACAGTGAGGGGGGGTTAGGAGATGGAACAAGCTACTTCAAGGGCTCCTTGAAGGCTGACCATACCCCCATCCCCCCACCCCTCACCCCCTCCATCCTTCCACTGTGCATCTGAATTTAACCCAATAATCTTGGTGCTTGGCGTTCATGCCTTCTTGCAGCAGGAACAACGTAATTGAACGAGGCAAGGAGGTATGAGCTTTTTCTCGAGAAAATTTCTAGCTTCGAGTAAAACCACTCTCGAGGGAGAGTTGGACTCTCGGAGGAAAGTTGGACTCTCCTCCATACCAAGAAATAAGTTAAACAAGACTTTCCCCAAGAAACATGAAAATCAGAAAGGGGTCAGAATCCGTGGTGACCAATAATCAAAATGATTGAACTGAGGCAAATCATAAATAATGCGATTGGCGACGGTCTTGTCAAAAATGAAGCAGCCTCGACCCAGTCAAGGAGGCGATATCCACTCACCTCATCAAAGGGATGAAAGAATAAGACGGGCTGACCTCCCCCGACTCCATTTCTCCTGCCTTCTTGATTCAGTTTTCAAACACGACCCGCCCCCATCTCTGCTGAATTCTCTTCAGACGCCCTTCTCTGCTGACGACTTTTCTCACACTTGAGATGATTTCACTGCCTCAGTCGTGAGCGTGTGTGTTTTGTACTCACAAATTTGTGCCTGCAGGATCAAGCATTAGCTCTTGGACCCCAACTTTCTATCCGTCGGTTGTTTAATGCAATGACTCTTGACCTATTCCCATATAAAATGTACTTTTTTTTTAAATGTCAATGGAGTTTGCTTCTACAACCTGCATGTTTTGTTCAGGTCATTTTCTTATTATTCTTACCCTAAATGACAACTTTCTAATATCTATATGACTTCTGATTCTCAACCTTCTATTCCTGTTCCCTTGTTTTGTTGGCATTCTTTGTAAACATTTCCTCTATTTCCAATGTGTCAGTCCCCTAAGTAGTTTTTTAAATGTGTGTGTGTTGTGTGTATGTGTGTGTGCGTGTGTGTGGGTGTATTCTGTCTGTATTCACCCACCTGTATTCACGTAGCTGCACTCATTTGCACTCACCTAACCGTATTCCTTAGCTGTACTCACCGATTTGTATTGTACTAACCTAGCGTGATTCACCTACTTGTACTCACCTGCTTGTACTTGTAGTCACCTGGTTGAACTTACCTATCTACGTAGGCGGGGGATGCAGGTACCTGAATGTGCTTCTGAATGCATATATCCCAGCTTACACCATATTGCATGTAATAACAACAGTGCACATTTTTCCCACATTTTACGCTTCGATTCAACATTCTTTTAATGCATTTTGCTAGGCAGTTCACCTTTATTTTTCTCGGTTTTTATTTTATTTTTTTTTACAAATTAAATTAAAACATTACCTAGTATTAAAATTTATTCATAAAATTGAAGCATTAAAAAATGTTCTATGGATCTGTATGTCTCAACTAATTTATATATATATATATATATATATATATATATATATACATTTGTTTAACAAATTAACTAATTGTTTTGTTATAAACTTTAGTATTTGTCTTGTTATCAGTCAATTCACTCAGTTATTCATTCATCCATGTTATTCACACACATTCAAACATTTATCAGTATTTTCATATATTAATAAACTACTCTTTTATACATCAATACATTCAACCATTTTTCCAGGCATCTACCCCCCTCTATACATACATTCATTCACCTACCCACTCACGGCACCAAGCCATCCCTTTATCTATCCAGGCGCCCGCCCACCAACTCCTCACTCGCAACCATCCGTGAACTCACTTGAAATGGGATAGCGAAGAGCCCAATGATGATATCAGCCAGGGCAAGGTTGGCGATGAAGTAGTTGGTGACTGAGTGCATCTTGCGAGAGGTGGCGACGATCCACATCACCAGAGCGTTGCCTATCACCGCTACGAGGGAGATGGAGCCGTAGAAGATCGACAGGAGGACTACGATACCTGTCGGAACGTCGTATAGAGCAGTGTCGGTGGTGTTGGCGCCTGTGTGGTCGACGCGCTCCGTCGAGTCTATGAGGAAGGTGAAGTTGGTGAGGTTGATGTAATTCCAGTCGATGTCTGGGTATCTGAGCGAGAGGTTTTGAAGGAATTCGGTATATGGGTAGTCGTCGTAGGTGAGAGTCATTGTGATTGTGGTAGCTGGTGATATAGAAATATTCTCACATTTCCTCAAAACCACATATGGGGACTGTAATCTCTGTTTCTCATCTTTCTTCAGCACGTGTAATCCATTTCTTGGTGATTGTTCATGTCTTCATTTCGTGATATTAACTAATACTTGCCCGCTGGGATTACCTAACCTTTAAACCTTATATGTAAATACTAGACTGATCCTGTCAGGATTTCAATCCCAATTTGGGTATTTGCTCATCTATGATATATAACAAGAATATCGTAATGTTTAATCACAAACCAGTCAACTGTGATTTATGAATCTTCTCGTTCACAAACTTTGTTGCGATGTTGGGTATTCAAAATATTTAATGATAATATGAGAAAAGTGTTCAGATAATTATGATTAATTTTTTTAATTATATATGGAATTTGTTCCTCATTTCAGCAGTCATGGTTCAGTATAATGTGTGTTTTTCTTCACTTATGATATGTACAAGTTTTGTATTAATTGATATTTGAAGTTGAAGTTTGAAGTTTCACACCTCACATTGAAGTTTCTTTCAATCATTAACTTCGCACAACGGAAATTTTCCTTCGTTTTGCAACTTTTCACTTATTTTACCTTTTAGTTCTTGTTTAACAAATTGTTTAATGCTATTGAATATGACCATGAGAAGAGTTGAAAGAAATTGTTCTTATCACTGAATGCTGAACACGACTTCCGGAACTATTGAGGGAGAAGAACAGCCGATTTATTACCGAACGATGAACATAACTTTCTGAACAATTGATGTATAAAAGTCTTGTCATCAATGAATGCTGAATGCAGCCACCATTGTTGATCTTTACGAAAAGTTCTTTTTAACAAACGAACGTTTATGGCCACACGAGGCTGCATCCGCATGGCATTGTGATCCTCTGATATCATTGTGATATGTCTGTGATATCATGTCTGTGATATCATTGTGATATCATGTCTGTGATATCATTGTGATATCATGTCTGTGATATCATTGTGGTATTGTGATCCTCACTATTCCAATCGAATTTTCTTTTACCACAGTTTTGCTAAGCTTAAATTACAACTTTCAGGATTATGTCTATGGTTTGGCTGTCTTCACTCTCATCTTAAGAGGATGCGAAACAATGGTTGGTTGTATTTTATTAGATTAAATGCACGAAATATGTTACTGAGAGAGGTCAGAGACGTGAAATACACATGTCAGGATCGTATTTTAGACGTGATCTAAACGTAAAAGAAACGTGCAAGAATCGTGTCTCAAACGTGTAAACAAACGATTGTCACATCATGTTACTAAACTTCGACTAAATTTTACAATAAAATTTTGGACAAATAAACATTTTCTACAATAACAATATTTAAAATGAAAGCGTTTCTGTCTACCAGAGTGTCTCAGTTATTTCTGTATTATAAAAATCAGATTTATATATATATATTTTATAAGCAAGGATATTCACAGTTCTGTGTAACTTTCCTTAGGTCTATGTAGATATAATAAAAATTATACGTATCTATTTTTCTCGCTGTTTATCGCTAAATCAAGACTAAACGCGAAACGTAACTTTTAACTTGTTTTCATTTGTTGCAGAAATTAGCCTTGAATATTGCAAAACAAATATGTTGAATTAACACTTTAATTAATAATAAAGTGAAAACCTTGACTTGGACGAATTTTCTCCTCACATTATTATCGCGATGAAAAGAGTATTAAAGATTCTGAAACTCATTTCAGAGAGCGCTGATCCAAGATCAAGAGGCTTCCTTTCAAGCTCTCATGACCTAGAAAAATCTTGTCAAAAAACACTTTCTTAATTCATGGAATTTCAGAGATTGAAAACCACTCCTTGTAGAATTAGATCCTCCCTTCAGGTCAGGAAAGAGATCCCCTCCGCGGCTCTCCCAGGAGTGCTATAATGACTCCTTATACATTATGAATGATGTCCCCCAAGGGCCATGACAGGCCTTGGGGGGGATGTCATGAAGATGATGAAGATCTTCACGGGAATAAAGATGATGCTGGGACGTAACCATCGACCTGCAAAGAAAAACAAAGTTATGAGACATTTTCAAGATGTTTGAAATAGATATAGAAAGCTAAATATAGTTAAACAGACTGTCAAACAGAGAGACAGACAGAAAACCATCAACAGAGAGAAAGAAAGAGAGAGAGAGAGAGAGAGAGAGAGAGAGAGAGAGAGAGAGAGAGAGAGAGAGAGAGAGAGAGAGAGAGAGAGAGAGAGAGAGAGAGAGAGAGAGACCATCGTCACGACCCTTGTGCATATATTCAGAGAGTAAACGCAAACCCAAAGGTTCCTAGCGATAAAAAGTACCCATCTTAACCTCCACTTCGTAATTATAAAGTAACACAATTAGCTTCATAGATAACTTACTGTTGTCCAAGAGACTGAAGCGTGAAGAGTAAGACATCAAGTCAATGTAGAAACACACAACATTGGACATGCCTCGAATATATTGAGAAGACGTCTTACACATCATTTGCAAGACGGAGATATTAAGCAACATCATTCTCAATATAACACCATCCTGAATCGCCAAGACATAGTGAAGGATGCGACAGTAATAGTGATTATAGGACAGTAATCACACACACTGACGATCGTGCGTGAGCCGGTCGGCCGAGCGGACAGCACGCTGGACTTGTGATCCTGTGGTCCCGGATTCGATCCCGGGTGCCGGCGAGAAACAATGGGCAGAGTTTCTTTCACCCTATGCCCCTGTTACCTAGCAGTAAAATAGGTACCTGGGTGTTAGTCAGCTGTCACGGGCTGCTTCCTGGGGGTGGAGGCCTGGTCGAGGACCGGGCCGCGGGGACACTAAAAAAGCCCAGAAATCATCTCAAGATAACCTCAAGATAACCGTAAGAGGCTTCGTATGCTCGAGGCTGTCTTCATCCGGGAGCTGACACCAGTAATCAACATCCAGATGAATTCGACTTCGAGTATACAACTGTTTGATGGTCCTCCATTGACCCAGAGGGAAGCTGTAAGATCTGGCGGACAGTTAGAAGCCGGAGTCAGGCAACAAATCACCTCACCCTATCCTTCCCTGCTCTCTACGATTATGAGGGTTAGGTGAATTGTTGAGTGGAGTGTACCCCCACACTTATAAATGTCTAGATTTCTATTTGTAAGTTTTACGGGATATTCATGCCCGTGCCACCTCTTGGGTGGCTTAATCTTTATCAATCAATCAATCTTGTAAGTTCAGTATAGCTGTGTTAGTGCAACAGTGTACTCCTGAAGATGTCACATATCTGATAAAACGTTGAACAATAAAAATTTGGAAAGATTAAGTGATCTAGTTTTCTTCACCCTCTATATGGTTGAAGATATTTATATTTACGTAGAATGGAAAATATCCAAAATAAAATTAATAGTGGATATATATATATTAATAATAAAGATACATATGTTTTTCATGTTTTACAGGGGCAAACGGACCAAGTGGGACGAGCTGTCAAAAACGATGGCAATGCAAATTGACTTAACTGATGGTTAAATTCACTGACCACACTAAAAGTGCATATAGTTATTGCTGAGTGTTTTCCGACCAGATAAATTGTTCATTTGCTGGATAAATAAACAAAAGTGTAATAGAGTAATTACAAGGCTCAGTATGAAAATTTAAAAAGTATTACTCGGCCTAACGCGGAATAAAATTATACTAGTTGTATAATTAGTGGTATAAGAGAGCATCTTGTAATGAAAGTTTTAGATAAACTGGTAAACAAAGTAGAAATCATTCTCCTTATAAACCCCCTTAACTAATAGGTTCTTTTGCTCTCTACACTCCCCCCAAACAGAAGATTCTCTCCCCAATATACACACTCAGTTAGGGAAAAGGCTCTACCATTCCTTCCCCCGTTCCATCCCAAATCCTTATCCTGACCCCTCTTCCATGTGTTATACAGTCGTAATGGCTTGCCGCTTTCCCTCTTATAATTCCCTCTCTTCCCTCCACTACGCTCCCCACGCTAAATGCTCTCTTGTTTCATTGCAACGTAACACCTTCTAATTACATTAGAATGCACTCCTACCTGCCTCGGACCATCAGAAGTAATCCTATTTAACATCTCGTGTGTGAAATTGTAATTATGAAAGCAACATAAACATTCATTTACGAGCTAAAGATACATTACCAACGATACACACACACAAAAATATAAGCAACTATTGCATATAAGCTCTCATATAATTCACAGACAGCTACGTATGAAATATATATATATATATTACTCAGGACACATGAATGAATATATCTCGGTAATTCTTTTGAAGTGAGTTGAGTAAAGAGCAGTGCTAACTCTCCCCCTGTGTATTGTGACAGACTAGGAAGGGAGGGAGAGTTTGTACAGAGACAAACTGAAATATATTATGTAGTCTCCAGCAGAAAACTGACTTCAGCTTGTAGCTTGTAGTTACATTTTGAGAATATTATTTATTCTCTATTCACGTGGAGTTAGTTATATAAGTTCTTTCCTGATATCCGGGGCTTAAATAAACAAGGAAAAGGCTCTCATTCCACTCTCCAGGATTAGATACACAGGGAAAAAGTTCTCACTCCACTCTCCAGAATTAGATACACAAGGAAAATGCTCTCATTCCGCTCTCCAGGATTAGATACACAAGGAAAAGGCTCTCATTCCACTCTCCAAGATTAGATACCCAAGGAAAAGGCTCTCAATCCACTCTCCAGGATTAGATACCCAAGGAAAAGGCTCTCAATCCACTCTCCAGGATTAGATACCCAAGGAAAAGGCTCTCACTCCACTCTCCTGGATTTAATAAACAAGGAAAAAGCTCCCTTCCGACTCTCAGTTTCACGGTATTAATACACAAACACAAGTCTCAAGTATTAAGGCAGTAAACACCTCAGTCTCTAGTCCTAGTGAATACAAAAATAATAAATCAAACAAGGTGCTGAGTAAAATCTTCGCTTTAGATGTATTTATGAGGCAAATGCTCAGCCATTACAACTATATTACAGTTGGAATGGTATAGGATGGAGGGGATCGAACTGTGACCTGCAGAATGCCAGGACGTAGCTTTACCTACCATTCCAGGTGACTTTTTTATAAGTAACAGTTGATAGTATGGAGTTAGAGGAGGATGGTTGGAAAATAGATATTTGGACGCAATTCAAGATGCAGCAATATAGAATATACAATATACAATGCAATACAATATAGCAACATTATCTAGAGACATCACATTACGGATCAAAAACGGTCACATATATCAAAGAAACATCACATTTAACATCAAGATGATCACATTTAACATCAAGATGATCACATTTAACATCAAGATGATCACATTTAACATCAAGAAGTGTGTGTAACATAATATCAAGATTCATCACAGATAACATCAAGAAGCATCACACACACACACATACGCGTGACAGGAGCCACAGAAAATGTTAACATAGAGCCCAAGTTCACCAGCCCCACTAAGTATGCACGCTCCACCAGCTTGAAGTGTCCGGCTCCCAACTTTTGCAGTGGGAGATTCATCTGAAGTCTCCACCCGAATTGACAGGATCTTCTGCTACGTTTTCTCACCTACGGTCTAGGTAGGTTCCAAGGTCTCTATCAAGATATATATATATATATATATATATATATATATATATATATATATATATATATATATATATATATATATATATATATATATATATATATATATATATATGTCGTACCTAGTAGCCAGAACTCACTTCTCAGCCTACTATGCAAGGCCCGATTTGCATAATAAGCCTAGTTTTCATGAATTAATGTTTTTTCGACAACCTAACCTACCTAACCTAACGTTTTCGGCTACCTAACCTAACTTAACCTATAAAGATAGGTTAGGTTAGGTTAGGTAGGGTTGGTTAGGTTCGGTCATATATCTACGTTAATTTTAACTCCAATAAAAAAAAATTGACCTCATACATAATGAAATGGGTAGCTTTATCATTTCATAAGAAAAAAATTAGAGAAAATATATTAATTCAGTAAAACTTGGCTTATTAGGCAAATCGGGCCTCGCATAGTAGGCTGAGAAGTGAGTTCTGGCTACTAGGTACGACATATATATATATATATATATATATATATATATATATATATATATATATATATATATATATATATATATATATATATATATTATATAATATTTTCCTTCCCACAAGCGGACATTTGAGAAATCTAGTTAGCTGCGTATGTGAAAGCTATTGATAGCATAATATCTATTTAACCTTGCTTCAAATCGAGTGTACATTCAAAAGAGCTCATAACAGGCAAATTTATAGGCCTAGATATCATACTGAACTCGAATATATTAGAGTCTTTTAAAAAGACTCGACGAATGAGACAGTGAAGCAATGTTGGAAGCAAATAACAACAAGGGGACGAGGGACATTCACAAAATATGATAATCCTTATTATTATCAAGAAATAGACTGGATTAAATAAAGATTTTGATATTAACATGTTAAAATTATAATGAAAATGAATGAAAAGCGAGCAGTGTAATTGTTCCAAACAATTAATGTTCGAAAAATGGCCTTAATAACTTGTGTACGATGTAAATAACTCGACGTAAGCACATACGCAATACTAAAATCCTGCACTACTCCCAATGCTATAATGGCCCACTTAAGTAATAAAATGGCCGGAAAAAAAAATCCCAAACGAAAATTGCCGTGATTCCTCACTCCGTTTATGTAATCCCTTTAAAGGCAATTGAGGCAGATTGCTTTCACATATAGGAAATGGATGCACATTTTCTCAGAGCGAATGGATATTTGGTTACTAAAAAAGAGCCCGGTGTGATTTGTGTATATATGTGTGTGTGGGGGTGGGTGTGTATTTACTATTTGTATCTGTAGAATCGAGCTGTTAGCTCTTGGACCCCGCCTTTCTAACCAATTCTTATTTTTCCTCAATTATGTTTACTACATGTAAATGAACAAATCCACAAGGGCCGTGACGAGGATTCGAACCTGCGTCCGGGAGCATCCCAGACACTGCCTTAATCACTGTATTTGATGCATCACTTTATTGTGATCTCTGTTTACTACATCTATTTATCTTACACACACACACACATATCCCCAGGAAGCATTCCGAAGCAGTTGTTTAACTCCCAGGTACCTATTTACTGCTAGGTGAATAGGAGCACCAGGGTGATAGAAACTCTGCCCATTTGTTTCTGCCTCTGCCGGGAATCGAACCCCGGACAACAAGACTACCTATCCAGCGTGCTGTTCACTCAGCCACCAGCGCCCCTGCGTGTGTGTGGGTGTGTGTGGGTGTGTGTGTGGGTGTGTGTCTGTGTGTGGGTGGGTGTGTGTGTGTGTGTGTGTGTGTGTGTGTGTGTGTGTGTGAGTGTGGGTGTGTGTGTGTGTGTGTGTGTGTGTGTGGGTGTGTGTGTGTGTGTGTGGGTGTGGGTGAGTGTGTGTGTGTGTGTGTGTGTGTGTGTGTGTGTGTGTGTGTGTGTGTGTGTGTGTGTGTGTGTGTGTGTGTGTGTGTGTGTCTGTGTGTGTGTGTGAGTGGGTGTGTGTCTGTGTGAGTTGTATTGCATTATTTGTTTCAGTGCTGTTTGGTGTATTTGATATTTTTTTGTATCAGTTGTGTAATTGATATTGAGTTCGGGACAGTTGTATTTGATGTATTTGATGTTGTAGCTACTGTATTATCAGTTTTTATTGCTTTCTTTGCTGAATGCACAACTGCTGCATATATATATCTACCTTTTCCGCTTGTTCCTGCTGGGAATGTTGTTGTTATAGTTGATGTATTTGTTGTTCATGTTGCATTGCTTATTGCTTTTTGTTCTTGTGTTATCTTTTGCGTTTATTTGTTCTTGTGTGATTGTTGTAGTGGTAGATGTAGTGGTAGATGTAGTGGTAGATGTAGTGGTAGATGTAGTGGTAGATGTAGTGGTAGATGTTATTGAAGTCATCTACAGAGACTGTGGTAACGTATGCCTTGTTTGGAGGTTAGCTTGAGGTTATCTTGAGATGATTTCGGGGCTTTTAGCGTCCCCTCGGCCCGGTCCTCGACCAGGCCTCCACCCCCAGGAAGCAGCCCGTGACAGCTGACTAACACCCAGGTACCTATTTTACTGCTAGGTAACAGGGGCATAGAGTGAAACAAACTCTGCCCATTGTTTCTCGCCGGCGCCTGGGATCGAACCCAAGACCACAGGATCATAAGTCCAGCGTACTGTCCGCTCGGCCAACCGGCTCCCTAAAAGCTCCCTCGGCTCCTGTAGACCTAAAACAGCGACTTGTATCTCGTTAAACTCACCCCCACAAAAGTTGCCTCCTTCTGTTGTAATTACAGAATGCCAAAATGGCCCACCGGGCTGACTTTTACTGTAATGGGGGAATTGTTTTACCCGGAGTAACGACCTGCAGGCTATTAAGGTCATAGGTCATTAAGCAAGAACACGGTTTGCGTTCGTTTAAGGCTTCTAGGTAGGTCGTTCAGGCTAGTAAATAGGGTCTTTTGCCCCACTAAATAGTTACTTCAGTAATTATATTGATGTTAGACACTAACTATCTCCGGTTAAACAGCAGTTCCCCCCCCCCCCTCCTGCAGACAGACAGGAGGCCTGGTCGACGACCGGGCCGCGGGGACGCTAAGCTCCGGAAGCACCTCAAGGTAACCTCAAGGTAAGGTAGCTCCTGTATGATGGTTACTAGGTGATCCGAGTCACTTCGTAGTCCTACGGGATAGTAACTGTAGTAACTAACTGTAACTTAAGTAAATTAACTGTAACTTGAAATCTTTCTTGAAAGATTTCAAACTCTTTCAAGACCTTGAAATCTTTCTTGAAGAGCTTTCTTGAAAGTGGACCAGACCACACACTAGAAGGTGAAGGGACGACGACGTTTCGGTCCGTCCTGGACCGTTCTCAAGTCTGGTCAACTTACTTTACCCACGTTATTGTGACTCATCGCCTTTCTTGAAATCTTTCCGCATTATTTGTAAGTTGTGTGTGTGGTCTATGTCCTCCTGTTCCACACACCATACAACCCATTCTTCTTCAAGTTCAAGTTCAAGTATGTTTATTGAGATAAGCAATAAATACATCTCAAAGGGATAGAGTAGCTTAGGCTATTTCTACCCCCTAAATGTGCATCGGCCGGGAATCGACCCCGGGCCTCCCGCGTGGCAGGCGAGAATTCTACCACTGAACCACCGATGCTTCCCCATTCTTCTGTTTAGAGAGCAGTTTTTTTTTTGTAACTATGTGCGCCATAGGACACAGATTGACGTTCTAAGCAATTAGATAGTAGAATTGTGTACTATTCACTGTATAGCGTCTGAATAAATTATGCTAAAACACATATATACATAATCTTAGGCCTAGTATAGTACACATATGTACTATATTTGGCCTCAGATATTGTGTATTAGGCCTAGGAAAGTTAGGTTAGTTTAGTTTGTCTATGCAACATATATATAAAATATTTTCCGATTTGTCCAAATTCAATAGTACCGATTTCTACTTTTTAATTGCGTTGTATGTCGGTATATGTACTATGGTCCTCATCGCTTCTATAAGTACTACCATAACAGGAGGATGGGCTCTACCGTAACATGGCATTTATACACATTGAATTCCATTGTACTCCCCTATTTGAACTCACCTATTTGTGCTAGTGGGGGTTGAGCTTTGGCTCTTTGGTCCCGCCTCTCAACTGTCCATCATTATTGTGTGTGTATGTATGTGTTTACTCGCTTATTTGTGCCTGTAGGATTGAGCCTTAGCTCTTGGACCTAGCCTTTCTAGCCACTGGTTGTCTAATGCAGTAACTCCTGGTTTATTTTCCTATGATTTTAGGAAAATTCCTTTTAAAATTATGAATGGAGTTTGCTTCTACAACCTGTTCCTTTAGTTCATTGTATTTGCTCACAACTGTTATGATAAAAGGAAACTTTTTAACATCTATATAACTCATCTGAAGCTCACAAGCGTATTTATTTTTTATTCCATCCCTTTTGTACTAATGGTATTCATGGACACATTTCCTCTTTTTTCCACTCAGTTATTCCCATCTAAGTATTTTACACGTCCCTAACACGTCTCTGCTGATGATCTGGTTGTGTGTGGATCTTCACACAACCAGAGACTTCCTGAATAACGACACTAAAATAATCGACAGATACACAGACAATGTAATATTGGACATAGGCGAGGCACTATACGTGAAGGCTACTACCAAGAGCCAGCTAACACCTTGTCACATCCTGTCACACCTTGTCACACCCTGAGACGTGAGAGACTGGTGACCTGTAGTGAGACTGTTGTTTTCATAGTAAGAGAGAGAGAGAGAGAGAGAGAGACAGAGAGAGAGAGAGAGAGAGAGAGAGAGAGAGAGAGAGAGAGAGAGAGAGAGAGAGAGAGAGAGAGAGAGAGAGAGAGAGAGAGGAGAGAGAGAGAGAGAGAGAGAGAGAGAGAGAGAGAGAGAGAGAGAGAGAGAGAGAGAGAGAGAGAGAGAGAGAGAGAGAGAGAGAGAGAGAGAGAGAGAGAGAGAGAGAGAGAGAGAGAGATGGGGGAGAGGGATTGATTAATCACTCTGTAAAATATTGCATGCACAACAGGGAAAGAGTTGGCCAGGTGGTGGGGAGGAAGGGGAATAGTGTGAGGGGAAGAGGGGTAGGGGGTGTGAGGGGGGAATCATGGTCATCAAGGGATATATTGGTGGCCTGTCGAGGATAGTGTAGGGTGAAGGCTTGTATAAAAATGGATAAAAATTTAGAGGTACCGGATATTCTAGCAAGTTCGTAGACAGTCGTCCCTAGAAAGAAGGCTCACAAGTCCTACAGAAGGATGGAATATTTAAGTAATCGTTCTAGGCATCCTTGCTAGGGTCTAGCATAAGGTAGAAGCGACAACCATTCGTGCTAGGAGAAGTCTTAAACATCTAGCCGAACTAGGGAGATGTCCTAAAGATTAGTGTAAGTGGAATCGACAATACAGTTGCATAATTAAACCAATCTCTGACCTTTAATGCCCTGCGATGCGCAGTTATTTCTTTCCCTGGGAGGTTAACTGACATTTGTGAGTTATAATATCTGAAATGTGCAGAGAATCTAACGTTATGTTACTGAAGGATGGCACAAATCCATCCGGAACTAAGTAACTACACCTAATTTCCCAACGTAAAGTTTACAGATGGTTAAAAATCCTCAAGACTGATTTTCTAAGATTTAGAATGTTCTGCTATGGTTTAGACTGAACCCCGAGGGGAAATAATAATGGAAAGATCGTCGTAAATGTTAGAATATGCATCTAACATTAACTTCAGGCAAAGTGAACTAGACGAAATTATAACTATTCTCATAATTTGTGATAAACCGGTTTCATTCTTTTAACAGATAATCGATGGTCATCGATCGTTTTTACAGAATTTGGAACGTCCTCAACTGTCTTTGCGAAGTAGCAAGGTTCTGGATGATCTTAATCAGCCAAACACACACCGAAACTACGACGTTGGTACAACGTTCGAACAAGTTTTTTAACACCTAACCAGATATAACAACCAATATAGCAAGTCGTAAGAACGTTCTAATACGTCATAAACACGTTAAGCCAAGATGTAACCACTTCATTACAAGTTGTAACAAGCTGAAAATAGAGTCAGTTTCGGTTTGTGTTTCCAGGGTATATAAAAGGTTCTTCTCCGGCCCCGACCACGGCGGTCTCCAGGTTTGGAGTCCCTGTGTCCTTAGTTTTACCAACTTCGAGGTCAACTCCGGAGCTCACAGTTCCTGCGACGGCGCTGGAACCAGTCGTATTGGCGTTTGCCTTTCCATTGGAGACTTCCGGCGCCGCTGAAGAGGGGGAGGACCTGCTGCATGGGTAACAGCTTCTTCCCCCATATCAACCTACCCAGGCTTTGCGCCCTTGAGAAGCCACTCCAGACCGACAACTAGAGCGCAACTCCATACTTTCCTGAGACTGATGGATGCCTAGTACTACTACTTTTACTAATAGAGAAGGAATAACATTAGTCGTGTAAGAAGGAATAACTATAAAGTTCTTTAAGAAATAGTGTTTCTGGATCGTCTTAACACGCAAACACCGACACACGGCGCAGCAGACATTTATAAGGACACAATCACTATTAAAAATGACTTCGTTTCACATATTTTTTGACACAATCACTCTCGATAATGACACAATCACTCGTAAAAATAAAAGTTCCGTTTTACATATTTTTCTAAGCATCCACACACGCTGTTCACCCCCCCCCCCCTCCCCTCTCCCCTCCTTCCCTTCCCCCGAAAAGCATTTGTTTATGTCGGGAAAAATTTTAACCCTGAATAACCAGTGGCAATATTTGCAACTCAGACAATCTACATGAAACATTTTTAACCTGGAAATGAATCAATTCATTTTTTTTTATAATATCTGTAAACATTTGACACCTCTGATTAACTACATTGTGTTGACCTCTTTTTTCCATAGCTTTCAGTTAAATTTTATGTCACATATGTTTCCCTTCATTTACACTACTAACAAGCATATATATATATATATATATATATATATATATATATATATATATATATATATATATATACACACACATTTTCTCCTGACTTAAGTGAATTAGGGGGTTTAAAGAGCGATTAGAATACATATAGTTTAGTGATTAACCATTCATCCACAAAAAATTATCAAAGTGCTATGTGGACCTGCGGGAAGCCAACAGCAACAGCCTCGCTAATCAGATCATCACCAAGCCAAGGTGCGTGACTAGAACACTTCTCGAACCCAAATTTTAAGTTAAATAGTTTCGGTACACTTAAATGGGTATTTTTATGTAACAAAAATATAAAAATGTTAATTTCTCAGAATTCTACTCAATCTGACGAATTTAATGATAATGTGAGTGAAGGAGAGGAGGTGAGAGAGAAAAGGTTAAGAGCAGATAGGAATGGAAGGGAAGAGAACGTGGCAAGATGAGAGAGAGAATAAGAAAAGGGAATGGAATGAGGTAGAAGGAACAGGAAAAAAGGACCCGACAGGAATGAGAAGAAGAGTAGAGAATGTAGAGACATAGAGAAGGAGAGAATCAGGAGATGACAGGAAGGAAATGAGAAGCTAAAACAGATGGAGAAGAGGCCACGAAAGCAACGAGAGAAAGATGTAGCAGTGGAGAAAGTGAAGGGAAGATGGGAAGGCGCTGGGAAATGGGTAAGGAATCGAGGTGCTCAGACTGGTAGGTGCTCGGACTGGAAGGTGCTCGACAAACAGCGAGTGTCAACTATTGGGCACACCACAGGGAGGTTTGGTGTGGTCAAGGGGCCGAGAGACAGACACGAACTCTTAGCCAGAGACAGAGACAAAGCAAGACGATCACCAGACAGATAAAGAACCGGCGAGAGAGAGAGAGAGAGAGAGAGAGAGAGAGAGAGAGAGAGAGAGAGAGAGAGAGAGAGAGAGAGAGAGAGAGAGAGAGAGAGAGAGAGAGAGAGAGAGAGAGAAAATGAAACAAACGGGAGAGGAGAGAGATACTAAAAAATAAGGAAAGCAGGTGGAGACGACTCAGGAATCACATAATGGCGAGAGAGGAGGTGATGGGGAGGACGAATTGAAAGAATGAAAGAGAGAATAAATATAGAAAAGGGAAAAAGGAGGAGTGGTGACGAGGGATAGGCCAACATACCCAAGTGGTTCCAGTAGGTAGCCAACTGCCCCCAGTGGCCTCCTTGTGAGATATTGGACTCTCTTCACGGAGACAGAGTTAGTTCTCTTCGTAAGAGAGGAGGAAGAGGGGGGGCAAGAGGTAGAGAAGGGTAAATAAAAAATACAGGAGAGACATTGTGTAAGAGGGGGATTGGAACAGAGTTAATTCTGACCATTTATTTTGTGCCATTTATCCCATCTTGTGAGCGGTAATGGATAAAGGCTACAGAGGTACATATAATGGGCTCAGGAACTTAGCATCTTCAGAAACGTGGAATCTTCACTTTCCAATGTCAACATAAAACACACTGCTCAACATGCCACGCTCACTACACCTGATTAATCTTTGCATGTGCTTCGTACCCTATTTTCCCCTTATTCTTGACCCCATTTGTATTGACCTATTTTTCTACACCTGACTCCCTAATGGTATAAATCCAATATGCCCTGTACTGTCCCATCACTTGAGAATGAACCATGTAGGTTCGAAACGTTATGTAATTTTAAAATAAGTGTAATAGATTCAACTGTTATTTATTTATTTTTCTTCACCTCGAACGAAGATGACCTTTTGAAGAACTCTTCTTCCAGTTAAACCAAGATGAAAGAGAACTACCAGAGATATAGAAGCCCATATATATTTTTAGACCTCCATATATATATGTGGAGGTCTAAAATGTATTGTATAGCGGTCTAGAGGGTATTGAATGACATCCATAAGATTCCCATCGGGTGTAATGATAGAAAAACACCTCTCTCTCTCTCTCTCTCTCTCTCTCTCTCTCTCTCTCTCTCTGCCTCGTCGTAGTCATCATCACCACTTTCTTCACCATCAATATTATCAACTTCATTATTACCTTCATGGCTGTCACTCTCATTACATTCACCATCGACACTATCAACATTATCATTATTTATTACAGTTGTTATGCTTCGAACTAGACAAGACGTTTAAGACAATTACAGATCTTGCAATATATAAAAAAAAAACAATCATCACCAAAGAGATGATTGTTTGGCTCGAGAAGCATAAGTCATCAATTGGAGTTATTGCATGATTCTTGCTTTCATCTCCTTGCATCATTTTGCAAAGATTGTTGCAAAGAAAATGCATTCGTTTTCACTTTTAGAATAAAAATATTTTTTTTTCCATGCCTTTAAAAATGTGTTTCCAAAATCCATTCGTTTGTAAAACAATTTGCAATTACCATGAGCGGCCTCTCTATGTTAGTATTTCTCAAGATAAAACAAAAATTATTGTGCATCGTTGCTTAAAATTCCCCAAATTCTCGCTAGGAATTTTTGTATAAAGACCCTCTTAAACGCTAAAAAAAAAGGCATCAGTAATTTTAATCCACACCCATGCGGCTGTTTTGAAAATTTATTTTTGAAATTTTAAATGGAAAATATGTTTTTGCTCTTCGCTACCAGCGAATTTTAGGTGTTTATCGGTGAGAATAATGTTGGGAATCTGAGTGGTTGTGTTGACAGAGTTTATGAGTCTTTGTGCTATGTGAGTCTCTGAGTTTATGAATATGAGCTAAAAGGATCCATTGCGGTTTGTTTTCAGTCTATCATTGCTTCAGCGCATGAACAGCATGGAAGATTTTGAGGAAAATTAAACCATTAACTAAATCTACCCCCTCCACCCCCCCCCCCCCCCCCGAGTTGAAGGTGTGTACCAGCAACCCATCCTCCGAATTGACAGTACGTTTTAATACTAAGTGTAATAAGTACATTTCCTTACTGTTATACATAGTACATAATTGCACTTACGGGGCTGTTACATTTACCCATCCCCTTCCCCTGATTTAAGTCTCCTCGTTTTCTGTTAGGACACTTGAAATTTTATAATGAAATTTTCAAGTTCAGTTGCTATAAACAAGTTTTAAATATTAGGATTTTCTTTTTCACTTTTATTAAACAATAGAGATTTTATACAAAATTTGAAAATATCCTGAGTTACTTTACAATTTATTGAAATATTTTAGTTTTGTTTTATTTGTTTTATAAAACTGTAATATCAATATAGCTATAGGTTAAGTAATAGTAATAATTAAGATGCAATAAAATGCATATCTTCACAAACTAAGACGGTTAGGTTAGGTCGTGGTTTTCTATTCAGCTTTTTAAAGGTAAACTCAAATAGTCACAATATATTAGACAGTACGATTTAATACTAAGTGTAAAATAAGTACAATTCTTGACTATCATACATAGTACATAATTACACTTATGGGGCTGTGTACATTTACCTCCCTATTTTTGGAGGACGGACTGGTACCAGGCAGAATGGAAGGTCAACAAACAAGGCAAAAGGTCAATATACCGAGCAGAAGGGCAACACTCCGAGCAAAGGGGGAGAATCAACTAAAAAAGACTCCGATGTGTCATAAATTTCAGCGTTGATCATAAAGTGTTGAATGCGTTTCAACGCATAATGGTATAAATATATTTTGTAATGTTTTCAAGTGTCTTTCAAGGCCACTCTCAGACAAGGACTACTCAGAGGGTCAATCCGGGATTAGGAGATCATTTTTAAGACGCTAGAGGATGTGTCTGAGGTATTTTAAGATCATAGTGTCTTGGTGTCTCAAGCATTTATGTATACGATAAACGTTTTTTTATGATTGACGAGTAGTTACTAAGTTATATTTTGTTTATTGTTGTAACTCACACACACACACACACACACACACACACACACACACACACAGCACTTAACACCCTACCTGGAGAACCAGATTAGGTTCCA
Source organism: Procambarus clarkii (assembly GCF_040958095.1). NCBI lineage: Eukaryota > Metazoa > Arthropoda > Malacostraca > Decapoda > Cambaridae > Procambarus > Procambarus clarkii. The sequence goes on from NC_091164.1 coordinate 9,238,076, forward strand.
CACCTATTGTTTATTTTTCAATCTAGAGCACTCAGCTTACCAGAGAACGTAAACAATTCAACTCCCTACTTTCTCTCTCTCCCTATATCCCTCTTCTCGCCCCTCCCTCTCTCTCTTCCCCTGTTTACCTCTTCGCTCCCATATTACACCCACTAGAACAATAAGTGGAGCTGAGGGACCAATCAGCATCGAGATAGAGACCCTTGACTTGGACCCTTGAGAGAGAGAGAGAGAGAGAGAGAGAGTTTACAGATCAATGTGTGGGTGGATGTATTTATTAGGGGATATATTTTTACTCTTATATTTATCCTTATTGATCTCTCTCTCTCTCTCTCTCTCTCTCTCTCTCTCTCTCTCTCTCTCTCTCTCTCTCTCTCTCTCTCTCTCTCTCTCTCTCTTTCTATCTACCTCCACTTCTATTTTAATTTATTATCACCTCTTCCTGCACTCAATTACCCCTCCCTACCTCTCACTTTCTCACTTGTCTTACTTCCTCTTCCCTCACCTCTCACTCTTCCCCCCCCCTCACTCCTCACCCTCTCCTCTTATTCCTCTCCCCTTTTTTCTATCAGTCTCCTCTCTCTCCCCATTATCCCTTTCCCTCTCCCCTCTCCCCCTCTCACCCCTCCCGCTCTCCCCTATCCCCCCTCTCTTTAACGATAAACACCTATATATCACTGGGTTAAGGACCCAGCATATAGTCAGGACCAGGAAAGGGAGGGTCGAGTAGGAAATGGGAATAGGATAAAAAGTAATAGGGAAAGGGGAGAGAATAGGGAGGGGGAAGTAATGGGAAGAATGAAAATAGTTTGGGGAGAATTGGGAAGAATGAGCGGGATAAAAGAGGCAACGAAATGAAGGGAATTAGTTAAGGAATGAGAAAGGAACGTTAAGCAAGGAGAAATAATGGAAGGAAAAATAAGAAATAAAGAATATATATTGGAAGGAAATTAAATAACTGAAGAAGAAAGTAAATGACAGAAATTAAAGAAAGTAAAAGAAATGAAGAAAATAGGGAATGAAATTAATACAATTGAACGTTTCTAAATTTGGGATAAACGTATAAATGAAAATAGACTAGATGTAAACAAGACCCACCTAGAATAGGCCATTAGGCCTACTAGAGTTACCTTTTGTTGGTATTTTAGTAAATTTATGACAAGGAGGCCAAACCGGCGAGGAATTGAAGAAACAGGAAAAACCGATAAGAATTGAAACCGGTTAATAATAAACACCACATGCCACCACAAACAGTTAAATGGATCATAACGATCCTCTGAATCCGGTATAATTCCAGATGAAGAATCTTTCCACCATATATGAAATTGTTTATATCTACACCTGATCAACCAGGCTGCGACTCATACGTCAGGCTGCGAGCAGCCGCGTCTAACAGCCTGGTTTATCAGTCCAGCAACCAGGAGGCCTGGTCGACGACCGGGCCGCGGGGACACTAAGCCCCGGAAGCACCTCAAGGTAACCTCAAGGTAAGGTACACTCCTAGTTCCCAAATTGAGGGCCATGGGACCTTGAGGGAGCCATTTTACAATATGTAAGGGGCCATAAGTTGAGGCAGTGAACGGGTTATGATACTAGAGGATAACAGAGAGGGCCTTTTACCTCGTATAGGGACCATTAATAATGACGCTCTCTGAAAAAGAGAGATAAGGGCCGATAGGAGTTTGGGAACTACTGCTCCCAAGGGCGTGAGGGCATGAGCAACATATCCTGCAAGTTGCAAAGGCAGAAAACATCACATATTCGGGGAAATAAATTTTCTAGTTGTTAAAAGATGATTAAGTAAGTACGAAGTATGTTATATGTTATTCCACAAATAAGAAGTCATTTCTGTTTTAATCCTAAAGGGATTGGAAGGGACATCAAAGTATCCGACCTGCCTTAATGAATCCGAGTGTGTTCACCAGACCACAGACTAGAAAGTGAAGGGACGACGACGTTTCGGTACCGTCCTGGACCATTCTCAAGTCGAGTGTGAATGGTCCAGGACGGACCGAAACGTCGTCGTCCCTTCACTTTTCAGTGTGTGGTTTGGTCAACATATTTCAGCCAGCCATTGTGATTTTATAGCATCACGTAGTTAGCTTTTTTGACACACTGTACTCCACTTCATATAGTCTACGGTAGCTGCACTAATGCAGATGTACCTAATGTATTAATAAAAAAAAAAGTGACTCCTCGTCTGCAAACCCGAGATGTTATAGAACTAACAAGTACTTCTTACAGAGCTGCCTTACATGACTCCCCAGCATTAAGAAGACGAAGCACATGTGAGGGAGAACTCAAGGAACCAAAGACAGGATAAATCACACACAGGTTGAAACTAAACTTAATTTGGAAATATCGTTCTACCTTCAATAATAAAAACAAAAATCGATACGAGAATGATGTCCACGACGTTGCTACAAGAAAAGTGGCATCTACACCTCGAAGATGCTGCCAATGAGTCGTGCAATTCATTAGACCAAATCCATTCTGACTGCTAATCCTACTAATTGCTGGCCTGGAGCTGTATGCACTGAACAACGGAACAATGCCTGCCATAATTAGAATTGAGAACTCAGCATCTTCAACAAAAGCTGAGCCAATTATCACAAATTTGGCGCTGAGATACACAGAAGAAAATATGGTTTGTTTTCCTCAAGGGCCGTGACGAGGGTTCGAACCTACGTCCGGGATGATCCCAGACTTTCTCATCCCCCAGATGATCTTTCTGATTCCCAAAAAGCAGGCGGCTTGTCAAAATTCCCTCCAAAAAAGCAAACAGCAACATATCAACACCAAACAAAGATATCAACAAACAAAGATATCAACAAACAACAAATAAAGATGCAACGAAGAAAATAATTCAGTATTCAGTAATAACGACATAGGAATGAATAACCCGCAACAAAAACAAAAACACGAAACCCATTAAAAAAAAGCTACAATTACAAAAACAAAAACAGTGCCAATGACAAAAGAAATTCTGAATATTATTTATCTGTTCAAAACAAAAATAATAAAATAAAAAATATAACTGCCAATTTTGACACAAAATCCCGCTAGAATGAAGGGCAGCAGAGAGAGAGAGATATCCAATTTCAATCAATGCAACTCGATAGCAACAACAATCTACAATCTCTAAATTAAATCCTATTGTGCATGAGTTGCCCAAGTTGGGTAAGAAAATCCATGTGAAATATCAGGCATCAGTAGTTGGGAGGTGGTCCAAACACAATTGAGGGAAATTGGATATTTCTTTGAGAGATTGAGATATAGGAAACGATGCGAAAGACAACAGATATGAAAACTTATGGTGAGAAAAGAGGAGAGACTGAGAAACAGAGAGAAAAGGATGGAAAACGCTTGAATGAGAAAAGTAGAGAGTTGAAATGAGAAAGAGAAAGAGTAAAGACCAATTTAGAGGAACAGATGTACATCATGTCATAAATTGTTACATCAACTGCTTCAAAATTGGATGGTTCCTATTGTCTCAACTACTTCAGAGAGGATTGGATCTTGAATCAATTACTTTAAAGTTCCAAGGGTCTTCCATCAATGTCCTCAGAGTCAAGAAAGTCTCATATTAATTGCTTTGGAAGTTAGAATGGCCTTACATCAATTGTTTAAGAGTTGCTTTAAGAGTTTAAGTATCATCAATCAGCACTTAAGAGCTGCATTTACCCCTACAAGAACTGCCTCATAATTGCAGGAATTTTCACATCAGTAATTTCGTAGCTGCTGATATTTACCATCGACGGTGACACCAATGCACGTCTTTCCACTTTTACGTCAACTACTTAAGAGTTGCAGAGATCTTACATCAACTAAGATTTTCTTGGGTGTTTTAGGTTAAATGCAACAGAGTCGAAAGTGTCTTATATCAACTGCTCTGAGTTGCCTGTCTTTTTTTTTCATTAAGTGCATTGGAACTACAATGATCATTTGTCAAGTGCTTAAGATTTGCAGGGAATTTTCATCAAATTCCTAAGAATTGCATGGGCTTTATATCAATTTCCTCTGAGTAGCAAATGGCTTCACGGCAACTACGAAAGTGTGTGAGGGATTATATACGAACTTTGGAGAATTTAGGGGCTTCGTTATTGACTGATCGACCGCAATTATGGAGTTAACTTTGGAAATTACGTCTCTCTCTCTCTCTCTCTCTCTCTCTCTCTCTCTCTCTCTCTCTCTCTCTCTCTCTCTCTCTCTCTCTCTCTCTCTGAGATACCCAGTTATACAATACAAAACTGTTTATAACCAATCAAGTCAGTCATAAACACATTCCTGAACAATCACCTGACCTAAATCCAAAATGAGCGCGAGTTTCCCCACATCAGAGACAAAACTGGGGGGGACAAAGACCCCGAAACAAGCACGAAAGGAAGTTGGCTGTCTCTCAGGCTTGTCAGAGCACCACTAAGGAATATACCCAGCGTCTGGTTGATGTCGACGAGTCACAGACATCAGCCTGACACCGCACGAAAAAGTTCGGTTACCCAGACATAAATATGACTACTATATTTACATGTAGTCCAATTACTTGTGGTTCCTTGAAACTATGTAAAAAAAGGGAACTACAATTCCTTGTACGATTCAGACAGCTCTCTAAACCTCATAGACATTGCTTCGCTTCATGATCAGTTGGAGTACAAAGACAAGACAACAGGCATTATGTTACCTGCAAAATCTTGCTTAACTAATCTGAGTTTTCTGGCTAAACACACGAGATAAAACATTGTGGTTTACCTGGACTGTAACAATGCGTTCAAACCAGTTCCCCCCCGAGAGACTTCTAGACTAACCTGATAATTAACCAGGGAATAACCAGTTTGCTGTGCAGTTGAATAAGAGAGTACCTCCCTGATTGAAAACAGAGAGAGAAGAGGATTCAGAATGGAGAGAGAGAGAGGTGACAAATACAGTGTTACGAGGAGTAATCCCCATAGAAATATTATTTACTCTAAAAAAATAATAATAATTTCTTAAAACCAATTATTATAGGGATGCAATAATGTGATAATTATTCACACCACCCCCTCACCCCCTCTAAAAATTATTAATTATCGTTTGAAATGAAAGAGAAATAAATGTACATGAGCAAATAATTATAATTGCTTCCCACTTCACAATTAAATGTTCTTGCGTTATCATGACCGCGATAATTCTAATTAGAGTCAAATTAATTTCTGAAATGTATATTGACTGTCAACTAAATTATGTTTTCAAATAATAATTACACAAAATATCTTGTTCTGATGTTAATAACAAGGCCACAGTGGCGCCGTGAAGGTGAAGTATGAATGTGTATGTATGTATATTATACGTGCATACATATGTATATTCTATATACATGTTTCTTTCTCTACATCTCCCATGCTTTAATCTTCCTCACTTCTACGCTCTTCGTCTCTCCTCTCTTCTCCTTCACAGTGGTGGAAAAATCACTTCACATCTGCTCTAACACACACCTGTTCTAACACACACCTGTTCTAACACACACCTGACTCTTAATAGTTACATACTGAAAGAAACCTGACTCTTGTGACCGGAGGAAAATCCATGTTTTTATATGTGTGTGTGTGTGTGTGTGTGTGTGTGTGTGTGTGTGTGTGTGTGTGTGTGTGTGTGTGTGTGTGTGTGGGTATGTACTCACCTAGTTGTATTTGCGGTGATTGAGCTTCGGCTCTTTAATCCCGCCTCTCAACCGTCAATCAACTGGTGTACAGGTTCCTGAGCCTACTGGGCTCTATCATATCTACACTTGAATCGAAAGTAGATAATGTGCTTTACTTACAAACACTATACCTTGAGCGTTCTTTATTTCCTTTGTTGTGGTGTTCTTGTGTTCTTACAGTTATCTAATGTGTTGGTTGAAGATTATCAACTGTGTAATAACGAGGTTTCAAAAGAAGCCGTTTTCAGTAAGCCTTTCAGTGGAACATGTAATGGTGATGTGATAGTGATGTGATGGTGATGTGATGATGATGATGATGATAGACAGACACAGACAGGAAAACATAATGAAAGAAACGGAGGGACTAACTGCACCCCACACTCACTCCCCACCACCCCCACACCCACCTCTCTCCATCCTATATCAACCCCCCTTCCCCACTGTCTCATCTCCCTCATCTCCCTCCATGTTACTGACCAAGAAGAGGCCAGTGACGCTCAACAGATTCTACAAAAGTAAGGCAAGATTGTTAGTGGCTGCTCTGGCTCCCTCTACACCTAGTTACACCCACCTACACCCACCTGCACTCACACACACACATACATACATTCATCTATCACCCCCACTCCCACACACCTAAATGACACCAACCATCAACTGTTTACACTGAGTCATATTCACCTACACCCGACTTACACCTCACCTACAACCCCCCCCCCCTCATATCCACCTACACCCCTTTACACCCACTCACATAGGCTTACAACAACCACCAACTTACACCTACTCATACCTACCAACACCTATTCACTCATACCTCACATACACTCATTCCTACACTCAGTCTCATCCATCTACACTCACGCCTTCATCCACTTAACAGCCAATCACATCCACTGCAATCATTCACTCCAATTTGCATCCACTCTCGCTCACACCCACCAACACCCACTTACATAAATTGCATATATTAATGCTCACTTCTCACACCCACTAAAGGCACGAGCTTACCCACACCCACACACCCAAACAATCCACCCCCCACATATTCTCACACCCACATGTTTGTTTCACATCTGGTATGTGGTTTCCAACCCCCCCCCCCCCACCCACACACACACACGCCCACATTCCTTCATCTACCACCCACCCACGCCCACAGAACGTTTACCACCCATCCACGCCCACATATCTAATTCTACCGTCATAATCCCCCTTTTTTGAGGCACTATTACCTACGTCGACCTAATCCACAGCTCCAATTCCTTACTTCTATCCTGCCTCAGATGTGTACATGAACCCAATCCCTCTCCAATCCCCTATTCCACTCCCCCCCCCCACCCCCCTTTCTTCAAACAATTACTCCTATCCCACCTTTCTTTGTCGTGTTTTAATTTTCTGTTTATTGAGTAAAGGAAGATAGAAATGAAATAAGCAATTCATACTAGATAAATAGGGGGGAACCAGCTAAGAAATATATAAGGTTTGTTCCTTGAAGGCAGACATGAGTAGTGTTGACGTGACTGGCGTAAGTGTTTGTGAGGTCTCTCTCTCTCTCTCTCTCTCCCTCTCTCTCTCTCTCTCTCTCTCTCTCTCTCTCTCTCTCTCTCTCTCTCTCTCTCTCTCTCTCTCTCTCTCTCTCTCTCTCTCTCTCCCCAGCGTGTGTTAGTTGCTGATTAGGTATTTCTAAGATTATACACAAGTGTGTCAGCAAGTGTGAAAGTGCATATAGATGTCCGGTGTGAGTGTAGTTGTACATATACACTGATCCTCATATAGTTTGGTTTCTCTTACTCTCTGCAGCATAAGTCAAAAATCTCTGATATGAGGCGCTAATTAAGGCAATTTTCTCTCATATCTCTCTCTCTCTCTCTGTCTCCCTCTGTCTCTCTCTGTCTCTCTCTCTCTCTCTCTCTCTCTCTCTCTCCTCCACCGTTTCCCGTTCCCCTATTTCCTCCTCCTCCTCCTCCTCCCCTCACTCTCAGCACCTGTAGTTGACACCAAATAATGTGAAGGAAAGTTGTTAGTGCCAACAAGGTGATTGGAGAAGAAAAGGAGAAAGGACGACCATAACAAGAGGAAAAGAGAAAGAGAGAGAGATAAGGGAAGAGAAAGCTTCAAGGGAAAGAGAAAGAGAGAGAGAGAGAGGCCCTTCAATACCAGAGAGATGATAGAGGACAATGTTTCAAAGAGTCTGCCCACCTCGCTTATCTTTGGCAACCACAACACGAGACGCTCAGCCATCAACACACTCAAGGTCACGATTGTGCAGTTCTCAAGAAGATCATTACATCACCGATGTATTGATTCCAAGGTTGACGAGCACTTGTAAGTGACACATTAAAAAGCAGACAGAAGGAAAGACACACAAACACACACACATACACACACACACACACACACACACACACACACGCTCAACCCCCGCAAAAACACAACTAGTAAACACAACTAGTAAACACACACACACACACACGTATACAGAAAGGGGGGACTGGTAGCTGAGCGGACAGCGCGAAGGACTCGTAATTCTGTGGCCCCGGTTTCGATTCCCGAAAACCAGGCAGAAACATATGGACAAAGTTTCTTTCACCCTGAATGCCCCTGTTACCTAGCAGTAAATAGGTACCTGGGAGTTAGACAGCTGTTACGGAGCTGCTTCCTGGGTTTGTGTGGGGGGGGGGGGAGGGGGGAATAAAATTAGTTAGTAGTTAGTTACAGTTGATTGACAGTTGAGATTCGGGGCATAGAGCAGAGCTCAACCCCCGCAAGCACAAATAGGTGAATACAAAAAGGTGAATACACACACACACACACACACACACACACACACACACACACACACACACACACACACACACACACACACACACACACACACACAGTGTTCTCATTAAGCGTTGTTTGTCTCAGACCGAGAGAATTAAGCCACAGTAATTAGGATGCGAGGGAAGGTAGAATCCTCTGAATACTTCCACGATTTTCACCCTTACCAGGGAGGAAGTGTTCAAGTCTTACCCATGTTATCCTCAAAATGCTCCCTGGGCCACGCAAACAACGATAGCAGTGCCACAAACCACAAACCACACACACACCCACACACACACACACACACACACACAGGTTGTGGAAGCAAATACTATTCATACTTTTAAAACTAGGTATGATAGGGAAATGGGAAAGGAGTCATTGCTGTAAACAACCGATAGCTGGAAAGGCGGGATCCAAGAGTCAATGCTCGATCCTGCAAGCACAAATAGGTGAGTACAAATAGGTGAGTACACACACCCACACACACAGACCAATGAGCCGAAGCTCAACACCCGCAAAGCACGAATAAATGAGTACATACATACTCACACACACAACATATTACATTAGACAGCCGAGGGTTAGAAAGGCGGGGTACAAGAGCTAGCAGCTGGATCTTGCAGGGCAGAAAGAGTAAACACATAGAAAATAAGAGCAAAACAAATCAAGGGGGACCTAAATCATGGATAAATAAACTTGTAATCAAGAAACGTCCCCTCCCCTTAGGTGAAGAAATGTTGGGGGCACAAATTTGGTGTAAGTTATGGAAAGGGACATGTAGTAAAAGACGACACAAGAGGAATGAGAAAGAAGAGACACCTTGTCTCTCTCTCTCTCTCTCTCTCTCTCTCTCTCTCTCTCTCTCTCTCTCTCTCTCTCTCTCTCTCTCTCTCTCTCTCTCTCTCTTTTCTCCCCCCCCCCAAAAAAAAGAGCTTAGAGCAGGAAATACCTCTAGGAGCCAGTGACCATTTTGCCCTGGTTAAGCACTGCATGTGTCAACTAAAATTACTGACCATAACTCACGACGTCAGAAAAGGGAGAGAAGACCACAGAACTGAAAACTTTACACAAGGAAATTATCTCTAACGAGACATATCAAGAAGAAAATCAATTAGAGCAATTAGGGTTCGAATTCCCTCATTGATCTAATGATATTCTCAATAAAAATTTACATTAGGGGAAGAGAATATTTTGGAAAATGTTCATTGGAAGGAAGAACAAAGACAAATTACAAAATTATTACAAAATTCAATGATCAAATCGAACGAAGAAGTTATCACAAGTCGAACCTGGCCACAGGTCCGGCTCGGGGAGTAGGAAAACTCCCAAGACCCTCTCCAGGTAACATCCAGGTATGCAAATGAGCTGAGGAGACAGCTTCCGGAGACAGAAGGACAAAAAAAAGAGTGAAAGTGGAACAAATAGAGAAGACAAAACAGAACTGAAATACATGCAATAGAGTTAAGAACGAACACATAAACATCAGAAAACATAACAAAATTTATATTGTTTTCAAAGCAAAAATAACCCTAAGTTATTTCATTATGTAAGTAGGGAAAACGACACTGAATAACGAGGAGATGGGAGAGATAGGAGGGAAGGGGAGAAGAGAGATGAAGGAGAAGATAAAGGAGAGAGAGAGAGAGAGAGAGGGAAGATAAAGAAGACAAAGATGCAGAAAGGGAAGAGGGGTGAAAAATGGGGAGATATGGGTAGAGAGGAGAAATGGGATATGGGAGGTGAGACATTGTAGGTACATACATACTACAATAGGAGACCCGGGTACCGCCGGCGTACCCACTTGTAATATATACTTTTTCTACACTTGAAAATTATAGTCAATAAATAGGTGATGAAATATATTAAAACCATTTTTTTTATAAAATATCCTTGAAAAATTGATACGTCTCATACGCCATAAAATATAACATGTCTTTCACGGGATTTATTTCCCAATATTTGAAGACCTGAAGTGGCACTCGACGTCAAGTGAAACACGAATTTGTGGCCAAGAGAGAGACATTCGAGGGCTAGTTATCACTAACAAGCTACACGAGCTTCTTAAACTATTACTCAACTAGTTGAACTGACGAGGCATGAGCTATCACTCACATGTTCCGCATCTCATCTCTTGATTGACAAAATACTCGAATGATTAACGCCATTGGAAGCTAAATTCCGGGATGTTTAATCATTGTAACTACATCAAGATGAGTTTACACACACACACATACACACACTCACACACACACACACACACACACACACACACACACACACACACACACACACACACACACACACACACACACACACACACTCACACACACACACACACCCCAATATGTAATTTTGTAAAGGGTTCAGATATATGGCGATTTCCTCCCAGGATTGGGACGACAATCTCGACACACTAGAGCAACCAATCGTTATCTTCATGCCACTTGCACACACACACCTCTAGAGGAAGATGATGGCATGTTCCTGGCAGCGGAAGGGAAGGAGGCTAGAGGTCATTCCTCAAAGTAATGTCCTTCATTCAGTGTTGAATCATTCTCTTTAGATGAGTCAGATCCTTTCCTTTCAAGGAGTCAAGACGTTTTTGTGATACCGAGTTAACTGTCAGCAATCGACTTACATTGTTTAGTGTAGGGGGTGGGTTGTTGGTTCTCTCTCTCTCTCTCTCTCTCTCTCTCTCTCTCTCTCTCTCTCTCTCTCTCTCTCTCTCTCTCTCTCTCTCTCTCTCTCTCTCTCTCTCTCTCTCTCTCTCTCTCTCCCTCTCCCCCCCTTCCTGTGTCGACTCACCACAACAGAGGTTGGGTCAGAGCCTCACAAGGTCTGCATATTTGCAGCTCAAGCTGATTAAGCTATTTCTGATTAATGTCTTCCTCTTGCCTCATTACAAGCTTGAGTAACACGTGACTACTGCCACCACACATTCACCACACCGCCACAACAACACCAAAACACCTACACCCCCACACCACCACTACACTGCAACCACCACACCATCATCACACCACAGCCACCTTTCTAACGCCACAAATCAGCACAGAGCTTTTTTGCATGTGCACAGATGTGATTAAACATTTTGACAACATTATCAATTAGAAGCTCAAAGTCACTTTTTTCTCCTTAGCATTTCTAGTTTCATTCAGTCGATTTGCCACTAATGCTTCCCTGTGAATCACGCAGTGAATTGCGATACTATTTGGTGAGACTGGTTGGATTGTCTTTATATCACCATTGACTGCAACGATCATAGCATTTGCACCATCAGTAGTAGCAGACTTGTATTTTGACCAGTCAATGCCCTCGTCAATGATGATATCATGAAGTTTCTGAAAAATGTTGTGTGCTGTTGTTTCTACGCCCAGTTGGAGGCAGCGCAAATAATGTTCAGGAATGGTTTTATTTTCTAAGTCTGAACACCGACTGTAAACAATCAACTGTGCTCCTCCTCCTGTGTCTGTGGTTTCATTGAATGCCAAACGAAGCGGCTAGACGCAATTTTTTAACAACTGTTCCCTCAGGTCAGTTCAACAGTTGTTCCTTAACAACTGTTCCCTCAGGTCAGTTCAACAGTTGTTCCTTAACAACTGTTCCCTCAGGTCAGTTCAACAGTTGTTCCTTAACAACTGTTCTGTTTGTTGACCAGACCACACACTAGAAGTTGAAGGGACGACGACGTTTCGATCGACTTGAGAATGGTCCAGGACGGACCGAAACGTCGTCGTCCCTTCAACTTCTAGTGTGTGGTCTGGTCAACATACTTCAGCCACGTTATTGTGACTCATCGCCTGCAACTGTTCTGTTCCTTCAGGCTTAGCGTCCCCGCGGCCCGGTCCTCGACCAGGCCTCCTTTTTGTTACACATCCCCAGGAAGCAGCCCGTAGCAGCTGTCTAACTCCCAGGTACCTATTTACCGCTAGGTGAACAGGAGCTATCAGGGTGAAAGAAACTCTGCCCGTTTGTTTCCGCCTCCACCGGGGATCGAACCCGGAACCTCAGGACTACGAATCCGAAGCGCTGTCCACCCAGCTGTCAGGCCCCGTCAGTTGGTGTCAGGCTCAACTACTTCTGTTCTCCAGTTGGTCTCTTAATCAAAACTCGTCCCACAGGATCCCTAACTTTAGAACATCCTCCTTATCTGTCCCTTTATCCCCCCCCCCTTAGCAACCATTCCCTCCTTCCCCTAATTACTTCTCACCCCCTCCTTCCCCTAGTAACTCCTCCCCCCCCCCTCCTTTCCCCTAGTAACTCGAGAATATAATTGTGTATTTCCTTGTCCTACCTGACCAGTTACAGCCCCGATTCCTGTGCCAGGTAAGTCCACTACGGGCTCGCCATAGCCCGTGCTACTTTGGAACTTGTGTTCCGAGTAGCTGAATCTAAAACAACAACATTGTCCTTCCTAGTACCCGGCCCGGCAGTTTGTCTTGGTCAATGTTGTCAATATTCCTGAGTATGTCCCTTGTCCACCGCCTGTTCCTTGACCGCGGGGATGGAACAGAAGGAAAGGGAAGAAGAGTTGGAGGATGGAAGGGCAGGTGACGGGAGGAGGGATGGAGGATTGAGAGAGGGGAAGTCAAATTTCGTTAGTACCCTGTGGTGTCCAAGTTACGTTAGTACTTTCATGTATAAACCACGTGTCAACGTTCTGAAAGTGTCGAATACACCATGTGTCAATTTTCTGAAAGTGTCGAATACACCACGTGTCAACGTTCCGAAAGTGTCGAATACACCATGTGTCAATTTTCTGAAAGTGTCGAATACACCACGTGTCAACTTTCTGAAAGTGTCGAATACACCCCGTGTCAAGAATGTGAAACAGAAAATATGGATTCCAATGAACATCATGCTATAAAATGTTGAATACAGACTAGCTTCCAACACCTTAGTATAAGATGTGATGTGACTCATACGACAGGCTGCGAGCAGCCGCGTCCAACAGCCTGGTTGATCAGTCCGGCAACCAGGAGGCGGGGACGCTAAGCCCCGGAAGCACCTCAAGGCACCTTAAGGTAAGATTTGCAGGACTGTAAAAACTTTCTGAAATGCTTGATATGTTGGACCTGGACCCATGATTTACTATGTAATGTGTCTGTTGAGTAATATTAGTGATGTAATTATAACTTCTTCAAAAATCATTTTAATTACATTTTGTAGTTGAGTGTTCAGTAAGTTATTAGTTTCTATAGCAGCTCTACAGTTCTGTTAAAATAGAAGAGATGAAAATATGTGAGTGTGTGTGTGTATGTGTGTGTTTGTGTGTGTGTGTGTATGTGTACTATGCTCAATAACTCATTGAGTACTGTCACTGCAATCACCTTCAGTTGTTGAGTGCTCAATCACCAAAACGATTGATGTCTATCCCTATACATACAAGAAATAACAAATTTATACATGCTAATCATTGTGTAAATAAATGGCCACGTCTGCTATAGAAAATAAACTATAAACAAAACAAAAGAAGATACCGTACAACAAACGCGAAAAGCCTTGCGTCTCTCCTTCCAGAAAAAATAAATAAATAAAGACGTTTTGGGAACGCATGATTCATACGGCAGTACAAGGATTCACATTCTTCGCCCTCAACATCAAATCTCAGGTTTTATTCTCTCTCTCTCTCTTTCTCTCTCTCTCTCTCTCTCTCTCTCTCTCTTTCTCTCTCTCTCTCTCTCTCTCTCTCTCTCTCTCTCTCTCTCTCTCTCTCTCTCTCTCTCTCTCTCTCTCTCTTTCCTTTCTAAAGACTTACGAGCATTTTTCTAATTCGAATTATTGACTAGGAACTCCTTTTGTACACTTGACGAAATATATAAAATTGTTTCGGAACGTTGACAATGCAATTGCGAGTGAGGGTATTAGACGCTTGATATGATCTATGACAGGGGTGAGGAACCTGTTGTCATACGAAGGCTACAGTTAACCGAGTGAACATTTCATAGAGTCACATTGTTTAGAGTTGGAAATCAATATGCAGGGGAACAGTTTTATATTACAATGACTTATAATTAAAGCTCAAAAAGAACTTATTCCTTTAAATACATTATATTATAGCAAAAACGATAAGAGAAAGACTAAACATTTTCTGAATCGAAGAGCACCTTTTGTTTTTACAATAGTTATAAAAGTGAAAATTAAAATAATACAAAGAATATATAAAATGCTTTTTTTAAGAAAAAATTAATTTCTATTTAAAATTTGGATTTCTTTGAAAAGATCGCACTTAATGCATAGAAAGCCGCATGCGGCCTTAAGACGGAAGATTCCCCCACACCTGGTCTATGATGAAAAGCTTCTCGTGAAGAGATTTCAACCGGATTACTGTGTTTACCAGAGGGATAGGATGCATATTTTCCTTCACCACCAACTGAATATTATATATATATATATAAATATATATAAATATATATATATATATATATATATATATATATATATATATATATATATATATATATATATATATATATATATATTAGTATATTTTGGTAGCAGTCTTTCCTGTAGACATATATTATTAAATATGACCGAAAAAGTAAGATTAATAATTCTAACACGAATTTTCTCTATCTTTCTTACATTTCTTTTCACTGTTGATGGTAATTCAAAGATCAATTCTCCAAAATTCATATTTATTTCTAGTCTGACGCGACACTTGAGCGCGTTTCGTAAAACTTATTACATTTTCAAAGACTTTAGTTTACAAACACACAACTGAAACTGAATAGAGGTTACACATTTTCGAGTTTATATCTACATTTGGGTGAGGTGGATGAGGTGAAAACAAACTTTCAACAATGAGTATTGAATGGGTATTAAATTCAAACTTTGAATTTAATACCCATTCAATACCCATTGTTGAAAGTTAGTTTTCACCTCATCCACATCACCCAAATGTAGATATAAACTCGAAAATGTGTAACCTCTATTCAGTTTCAGTTGTGTGTTTGTAAACTAAAGTCTTTGAAAATGTAATAAGTTTTACGAAACGCGCTCAAGTGTCGCGTCAGACTAGAAATAAAAATGAATTTTGGAGAATTAATCTTTTAATTACCATCAACAGTGAAAAGAAATGTAAGAAAGATAGAGAAAATTCGTGTTAGAATTATTAATCTTACTTTTTCGGTCATATTTAATAATATATATATATATATATATATATATATATATATATATATATATATATATATATATATATATATATATATATATATATATATATACAAGACACACCTGGTAAGCTATACTTCTACACTGAAGAGGTATATTACAACACACACGCCCTGGAAATATGAAGAATAGCACCAAATCTGCAAACTTTAATATATTATTTACGAGAACCAGAGTGGAAGATGCCTGCAAGGTCCAGTAAAAGCTTCTCTGAGGGAATAAGTTAAAAAGACATGGAACTCCACAAGTGACCACAATCTCCACCCTTCAATTTACCTGCAGGAGAATGGAAGGAGTAATGCCAACACAAGCTTGCCTTTAAATGGAAAGTTGATGAGTTAGACTCGGCTACCTTCCAATAGACAGCCCACACAAGGGTCTACAGTGCTTGCTCATGGAATATTTCTGCCTGGAAACGCTGCAGAGTTTCAGAAAGGTCTTTATTATTATTATTATTATTATTATTATTATTATTATTATTATTATTATTAATAGTAAATCCACAAGGGTCTTGATAATGGTTCGAAATCCCTTGTGGATTTGTTCATTTAATATATATCAAGCTATTGTGATTTACGTGTTTAATAGTAATATTATTATTATTAGTAGTAGTAGTAGTAGTATTACTTATACTTATAATTGTTTTCTTTATTGTTCTTTCTAAGTAATTTTAATAATTTGTCATTATAATTTATGAATATTATCAATAACATTTTAAGCTTTACTAATACTCTATTTTTATCATAGTTATTAACGTAATTGTTTATTTGTATTATTAGCTTTAGAATTAGAATTAGAATTATTATTATAGTTTTATTATTTGTAATATAATATTTTACTATATACTTTTTATCATTATTAATAATATTTCTTTACCCCTGTACACGAAAAGAGTAATTTCAATACCTTAATCACCTAAAGAGAGCAAATAATTAATTCGACGAGATTATGGCACTTCAACACATCGAACACTTTACAAATTATTTGCTAATTTATCATTGGTTCTTTTTTTATCTTTCAATGTAATCTTTCAGATTAAAAAACACGGAAGAAACCTATGGTTTCCTGGTTTGGAGAAGGGCCTGAATCCCGAAGGTACATTGTACTAAGTTTCTAAAGCAGGATGGCACTGTTGACAGGAGTCATGATGGCACTGACAGCTGGTTGATAGGCAGGAGGTATAGGTTGACAGACAAGAGGGTGTAGGTTGACAGGTTGATTCACAGACACCAAATAATACTAATTAAAGCACATACAGGCACACAGACACACCTATTGCTGTGCAGTCATTAATCAATTGGAGTTCTTTTCTTCCTGCTCTCTTCTCCTCTTCTCTTCCTCCTCCTCCTTCTCCTCCTCCTTCTCCTCCTCCATCAATAACCAACTGAAATTGACCTCGGTGTGAGTTATCACTCACCTTGTTAAGCTCATAATTGGCATCCGGTTACGGGATTAACCCTAAACCGAATATTTCTCAGGAAAAGACCGGTGTGCAGTGCGGATAAATCGAGAAATTGATGCCAGCAGAGTGGATTTCCCATTAAAAATTAAGACTAATGCTGTAAATATTTAAATAGTCAAGAGGACTTATCGGCCATTAAGGCAAGCTGTAATCAATCTTAATAATTCATTTAATTTTATTTGTTAACTGCAGATAATTATATTTTCTTATTAGTGTTTGCTTGCTTATGATACATTGTTTTGTTATCATATTGTGTATTTGTTTATTGTTATCATATTTTGTATTTGTTTACTGTTAGTGATTTTTTCTAATTTGTGTAACTGACATTATCACTGTAATGTTACAAGTTAGATCATATCAATGATAATTGTATAAATAATTAAAGATATCTTTACTCTTTATATCTGAGACTACCTACAGCCTCTTTACTACCACTCTGCTCTCACTTTAAAAGCCTTGTCAACATGCAGGCGATGAGTCACAATAACGTGGCTAAAGTATGTCGACCAGACCACACACTAGAAGGTGAAGGGACGACGACGTTTCGGTCCGTCCTGGACCATTCTCAAGTCGATTGAGAATGTCAACATTCCTTGTCAACATTCCTTGTCATCCCTTGTCAACATACGGTCTCTCAAGCATCCCAGAGAGGACACGAGACATCTCAAATCAACAATCAATCATTATAGTTTTTTATCAGTGATCCTTCAAATTATAATCTCTTTATTATTTTATATATTTACAGAGATCCTTCGGTCTGTCCGAGGCTGAAGGCCAGACACTTCGGGATAGTCTCACCTAACTTTCCACAATGAGAAGTGTGGGGTGTGGGAGTGTCATAGGCCAGTCAGAGCCTCAGCCACAAGCTTCTTTAAGATAGAACGATTCCTATTTCGAATCCCAGTAATTCCTACGAAGGCCGAAATGCGGAGGGTTTCGTTTTCAATAGTTTTTTTAACTAGGTTTTTCCCACGATCGTAACAGCCCAACTTACACATAACGTAGTTAAAACGCGTTTTAACAACGTTATTGCAACATTCCATTAAAAACAGTAGTTTAAATAACGTTGGAGGACTTGAAAGGAGAAAGGGGGAAGAGATAAGAGGAGGGGGGGAGGGAGAGGGCGAGAAAAGGAGAAGAGGAAGAGAGGAGAAGAAAGGACACATGAAAACAGTTGAATAGAGAGGGGAGAAAAAGAGCGAGACCCGGGCACAGCCGGGTAACTCATCCAATAGTTTCATATATGTTTTAACTCGATAAGTCTCACCGATACAATTACAAACTATGATTTTTTTTCCTACAGTAGTACATCTCATCACATCAGCTCCAAGCCGGATAATGATTTACATGAATCACATATGAATATAGCTTCTAAATCTAAGTCTAAATGATAAACATCCTCTATTCAAAAGGAACATTACGTAAAGGTATATTCATAAGAGTTGGTATCTAATGAAACAAATTGTTCCATTTGGATTCAGTAATAGATTAAAAGCCACCAATCAGGCTGCTGAAATACTACAATGAAATACATTATATGTGGCAGTCATTCACTCGCTTAAAACAAATGGGGCAACCCATGCACTTGTTTAAAACAATTAGAGCCAGCCATCCATTTGTTTAAGACAACTAGGCAAAGCTATACACTTGATTCAAACAACTATGGCAATCACTTGGTTAAAACAACTATGGCAAACCATATACTTGACTAAAATACATACGGCAAGCCATACGCTTATTTAAAACAACTATGACAAGGAATACAGTTGTTTAAACCTACAAGAAAAAGAGAAAAAAATTATTTAAAACAACTGGGGAATCCCATACAATATCTGTGACACAATTGCTGTGAATTTCACGGTACATTATCCAAATTTCACCGTGCAAACTTCACCGTTCCTGTTGCACCAACCACAGTGCAAGACGCCAAAGGGACTCTGTTACATCCAGTCTTTCCTCCAACAGTAAAGACTTTTGTCATTTACAGGCTCCAACAAATCGAGTCGTTCTCAGAACCCCACAGAGAGGGAGAGTCCCCCCTCCACACACACACACACACACACACTCCCACAGACAACACAGAGGCTCTCACACTCTCACAGTGTGAATCTTACACTCCCACAGACAAGAGTGAATCTTACACTCTCCCACAGACACGGTGAATCCCAATTTCCTGACCACTGTCTGTCTCCAATTTTCCTCTATGTCTCACTCCCACAGCCACAGACTTGGCCTCCTCAATCAATGGGGATCACAGCTATGACTCCCCGTTCAAAGTCGGCACCAGCTAATTAAAAGGCTTCCCACCATTGGCCATTTAATCTGTCAATGAAAGCCTTGTCGAGATCATGAACTCTATACAACCTCTTGAGTGGAATTTTGGTGAGATTCATGGCTAGACCTTTGATAAGACTTGTGGCTTAAGACTTCAGGCTGGACTTGTAGATTAAGACTTCAGACTGGACTTAAGACTAGATTTTTGTCTAGACACATAACTAGGCTCCTAGGGTGGACAATTGGCTTGATTTCTAGCTATGTAATTGGCTACAACTACAAGTGACTCCTATGAAGTTCGAGATTAAGGTTTTGTTTTCCATAGAGTTTTTTTATCAGATTTTGAACTGCTAATTATACATAACATAACCTCAACATCTTTTTAGAGAGAGAGAGAGAGAGAGAGAGAGAGAGAGAGAGAGAGAGAGAGAGAGAGAGAGAGAGAGAGAGAGAGAGAGAGATTTAACAATTAGAAAACGAGCCATAGCGTTGTAATATCCCACGACTCAGCATACGGCTATATCGCCTTATATACCTCGCACTTCAGTCGTTTAGAACACGAATATATCGTGTCGTGAGACCCCACAACAGAATCTCAGGACACGAATATACGTGCTTAGACGCTCAGAGAAAAGAGTCTCCCATGCAATACAAAAACAATAATTGCACTTTTACAATCCATTTCGAAACAAGATTTGCAACTCCAGTGTCTTAGGTGTAAAACCTCCTTGATTAACGAGTTACGGACGCCGCCACAATTTTGAAACGTCACGTAATACTGCGCAATATCCAGAATGTTTCGCTCATTTTGTTAAGTATAAATAGTTGTTGAATAAATACGATAAACATTGATTTACCGCTTAACGAAGTTGATTGAGTTTTGGATACATCCGCTAATTGGTTTTCACACAAGTATAGTACCACCGGTTAATAGGATTATTTGGAGGATTATAAAGGTGATTTTTGTACTATTACGGACGAATTATTATTAGTGGTAGAAGAAGTAATGATATATTGCTAGTAAAAATAATCAGAAGCTCCTAATATAGTAGCTCAACCACTTGGGCTGGACGGTAGAGCGACGGTCTCGCTTCATGCAGGTCGGCGTTCAATCCCCGACCGTCCAAGTGGTTGGGCACCATTCCTTCCCCCCGTCCCATCCCAAATCCTTATCCTGACCCCCTTACAATTGTTATATAGTCGTAATGGCTTGGCGCTTTCCCCCTGACAATTCCTTCCCCCCCAGTAAAATAGGAATATGATATCCGACAAAAGGTGTGTGTCAGAGGCATTAATATTATATATGATATCGTTAATGGGTGAACCTGGTGAGCAGCAGGGCATGTTATAGATGGTAATGGCTGCGTTAGTAGTGGTGATGCTGGTGGTTGTGGTGGAAGGGGTTGTGGTGGAGATGGGTTGTGGTTGTGGAGGTGGTTGTGGTGGAGGTGGTTGTGGTGGTGGTGGTTGTGGTGGAGAGGGATGTGGTTGTGGAGGTGGTTGTGGAGGAGGGGGTGCTGGTGGTTGTGGTGGAGAGGGATGTGGTTGTGGAGGTGGTTGTGGAGGAGGGGGGCTGATGGCTGTAGAAGAGGGATGGTGGTGGTTGTGGTGCTGGTGGTTGTGTTGGTGGTTGTGGTGCTGGTGGTTGTGGAGGTGGTTGTGGTGCTGGTGGTTGTGGAGGTGGTTGTGGTGCTGGTGGTTGTGGAGGTGGTTGTGGTGCTGGTGGTTGTGGTGCTGGTGGTTGTGGTGCTGGTGGTTGTGGTGCTGGTGGTTGTGGTGCTGGTGGTTGTGTTGGTGGTTGTGGTGCTGGTGGTTGTGGTGCTGGTGGTTGTGGTGCTGGTGGTTGTGGTGCTGGTGGTTGTGGTGCTGGTGGTTGTGGTGGTGGTGGTTGTGGTGGTGGTGGTTGTGGTGCTGGTGGTTGTGGTGCTGGTGGTTGTGGTGCTGGTGGTTGTGGTGCTGGTGGTTGTGGTGCTGGTGGTTGTGGTGCTGGTGGTTGTGGTGCTGGT
>NC_091164.1:9264481-9324570 GCF_040958095.1 Procambarus clarkii
CGAGGTCAGCCGGGGATCGATTCCCCGGGGACTAGGACTACGAATCCCGATCGCTGCCCACTTAGTCGTCAGGCCCCCCTTTGTGTGTGTGTGTGTGTGTGTGTGTGTGTGTGTGTGTGTGTGTGTGTGTGTGTGTGTGTGTGTGTGTGTGTGTGTGTGCGTGTGTGTGTGCGTGTGTGTGTGGTTCCTGTAGACCATAAATAAACTTTACTTTCTGGGTTGATATCACTATTCAAAGAGGAACTTACTCTTTAGTCTTGCTATCACAAGACTACTCGTCATGTCCAGTAGAACGACACTCTTATAATATATCTGAAAAAAACGTGTATTTTGTAACACGAGCATAACAAGTTGTTCATAAGTTCCACCATGACGTGTGAACATATCTCGCCACCTGGACTGTTCAGTACAATGACGAGGTTCGATCCCCGATGGTCCAAACAGTTAGACACAGTTTCTTTACCCTAACTTTATATCCCCCCACTCTAATTGTGGCCTCCTAACCCCCCCCCCCTCCTCATTCAGTTATATAGTGATATCATCTTAGCATTTCCACCCCCTAATTTACCTCATTGTATGGATAGAGAGCTGACGATGGAACTGTTCCAAGTGTTCATGATTACCAGATTACAAAATGCCTGTACCTGCTGTAATGAGTTTTGTATCTGAGTTGTATTTTGTATCTGTTTTGTATCTGGTTGTTTTGTATTTATATGTCATTTAGAAGATACACATCAAGGGTGTGATTCCATGTGATAACGTACAGGTTGATAAATGAGCCGAGCATCAATTCTGTCTCTTGATGTTCTCTGTATATATGTGATGTGTATATTTTCTACATATAGGATGGAGAAGGAAGAGAAAGCAGAGGGGGGAAGATGGAGGGGAGTGATGGAGGGGGAGAAGGAAGGAGAGGGAGGGAAGAAGAAGGAGAGAGAGGTATCAGGAGAGGAAAAGGGAGAGAGATGGTGCCTCTAGTGATGGTGCCTCTAGTGATGCTGCACACATAAATGCAGCATTTTATGAAGCATGCATCGATCCATATGAATTCAGTTTAACCATTTGTCAAACTACTAAGTTATGATGTCATACCTCTGTATCACATGTAAATTATAACAAATTAGCAAATTTTATGTCTGGGACATATTTCAGACAGACAGCCCAATCGTGTTTGCAAAGGGAGTCAGTATGTTGGTGTCATTTTATTATTATTCGGATGCTAATCCAATTTGTTGAACAATGCACGTTTTTTGAAAGAGAACAATGAAGGTCGGAAGTAATTAGTTGTGTGTGTGTGTGTGTGTGTGTGTGTGTGTGTGTGTGTGTGTGTGTGTGTGTGTGTGTGTGTGTGTGTCTGTGTGTGTGTGTGTGTGTGTGTGTGTGTGTGTGTGTGTGTGTGTGTGTGTGTGTGTGTGTATCCACTCCATAGTGCACAAATATTTTACATATTAACGTGGCACAAGTTAATGACCTAATCACTTCAAGTAATTGTTACCTTGGCCATGAGGGTGATATCAGACTCCCAGGAGCAGTGAGGTTGGCAACCGTGGGATCGACAGTGACGTCACCACGTAGTGAGGTTGGCAACCCTGGGTCGGCAGTGACGTCATCGTGTCTGCAATGCACGTTAGGCTTATCTCCTTGTTTGCTTAGACGGGATGGCTGTTGACATTTTTTTTTTTTTTTTGCTGCTGCTTCTTCCTCTCTTTCTCTGCCTCCTCCTCCTCCCTCCTTCCTCTTCCTTCTCCTTCTTTGCTTCCTCCTAATCCTCCATCTCATTAATTTCATCCT
Source organism: Procambarus clarkii (assembly GCF_040958095.1). Classification (NCBI taxonomy): domain Eukaryota; kingdom Metazoa; phylum Arthropoda; class Malacostraca; order Decapoda; family Cambaridae; genus Procambarus; species Procambarus clarkii. Next base: position 9,266,273 of record NC_091164.1, read on the forward strand.
CCTCTTTCTCCTCCTCATCCTTCTCTCCCCCCCCCCTACCTTCCTCCCCTTCTTTAATCTCTTCCCCTTTACCTCCTTTTGCTATTATACCACTTACTACTTTTCCTCTTTCCTCCTCCTATTTTTCTCCCTTTCTACCCCCTTCCCTCTTCCGTCTCCTAACCCAAAGCTGATGAGGAATGTAAAAATAGAGGATGACTGCAGGAAGTTACAGGACCTTGACACACTCCAGGAGCAAACAAATGGTTGGTGAAATTCAATTCCAACAAGTGTAAAGTAATGAAGATGAGAATGAGAATGGAGATCAGATGGCATCTACACCATAAGAAAAAAGGCAACTACAGGAATTTAAACAGGAGACACTCAACACCGAAGACACACATAAACAGGGTAACATCAGCAGCATAATATAACATCATTTAGAAACCTAAAAAAGGACTCTTGAGACCAATACTGGCATGTGGGGCACCTGAACACCCTCCCTACACACACTCCACACCCAATCACCCTCCATACACCCCAATCACCCTCCACACACCCCCTAATCACCCTCCACACACCCCCAATCACCCTCCACACACCCCAATCACCCTCCACACACCCCCAATCACCCTCCACACACCCCCAATCACCCTCCACACACCCCAATCACCCTCCACACACACCCAAACACCCTCAATTCATGCAGTTATAAAAAAACATTTTCACAACAATGAATTGAAAAGTGAACAGTGTGAAAGTATTATATCCAATGGTTTTTTCCCACTGCAGTTACCAACGATTCAGAGTCACAATGCCGTACAAACGAATCCATTCGATTCTGTTTCGTTTTGGCGAGGAAGAAAGGACTCGATTCAGCCCATTTACGATTAGTTGCACGAACAATAAGCCAGAGTTATTACCACATATGTATAGATTTTTAAAAGCCTTTTATTTCATTCCCACATGATATAGCTATACATAAAAGGCCAAATCTCAAATGTAATTTAATTATTTGATAAGAAAATGTTTTAAAAGTTTAATATCTAAGGGAATAATATATATATATATATATATATATATATATATATATATATATATATATATATATATATATATATATATATATATATATATAAATATATATATATATATATATAAATATATATATAAATATATATATATATATATATATAAATATATATATAAATATATATATATATATATATATATATATATATATATATATATATATATATATATATATATATATATATCACCTCACAGGTGCTTGGAAAAACAAGCTTGTTTTCCTTTTCAGATTTTCAGATTTTCTTTTTTTTTGTGGAGGGGGAAGAACATGGTAGTTATCTTGGGTTTTATGTTTTACTTAATGACTCAGATTAAACAGCTTGTAGAGAACCTTTCGTTATAACTGGCCGCTTTTGTAGAATGTTATCGACGTAAATGATATCCTTTTTTCAAGATACTTTGTAACTTACAGCTTTTTTTGGAATGTTTTATATGTATTTGGTAGCATTAGTGAACTGGTTTTTATGTAACTGGTAAATATTATGGAATGCTTTCACTGCTATTGGTCAATTTATGCCGAATGGTTTCTCTGTGGTGACAGCTTTTGGGGAATGATTATCTCTAATCAGAAGCTTTCATGAAATGCTTTCTTTTTAACTGGTAGCTCCAGAGGACAGAGTCCTTTTTAACAGTTTTTAATGGAACATTCTTTGAACTCAAACTTTTCTTTTGGAAAGACTTTCACTGCAACTGAGAGCGTATTGATAAAACTTTGTAACTTGCAGTTTTGAGGATATTTTCTCAAAGTTTGATAGCTTACAATTAGAGTTTATAAGTAATTGTTTTAAGAATAATTCACTTCATAGAATCGTTTGTAAAATCAACTTCTTTAACCTGGTGTTGTGAAAGAATTTTTGTCTTTGTAAATCGTAGCTTTTAAAGGAAAAGGAATTTATAACTGCTATCTTTTTTGTAATAAAAATAATTAGGACAGGAAAAACCCTTGTGTCTGGAACATAATTTTGGGGAACCTGTTTTAAAACCTGTTAACTTTTGAGAGAATTTTCCCTGATCTGGTAACGTTTGGGAAAATATTTTATCTGTAACTCATATTATTTGAATAAAGTTTTTTTCTGTAATTGCTTACTTTAAGGGAAGAACTTTCTGTAACTGGTAGTTATATTGGAACTTTATGTGTTAGCCCAGTTGCTGGCATTTGAGAAAAAAAACTATCTTTCTATTAGTTTGAACTAAAAAAAGCTATGTAACTGATAGTTTAAGGAAAAAGCTTCTATGCCTGGTAGCTGTTCAGTAAAAAAAATATATTGTGATATATTTTGGGAAAAGCTTTTGCTCTCAAGATCGAAGCCTTTTAGAGGAACTTTCTTAATAACTTGCAGCCTTGGAGAAAGGCTTACTTTCTAAATAGTGGAATTTGGGTAAGAGATTCTCTGTAATTACCATCCTTGAGGAAAAATGTTCATAAAAATTTAAGATTTTTACAAACAATATATTAAATATATATTATATATATATATATATATATATATATATATATATATATATATATATATATATATATATATATATATATATATATATATATACTGATAGATTCTCTGGAAACTTTTTCACTGGTAGATTTTTGGGGGCAAACTCAAACTTTTTTCAAAAAGCAGGTTTTCAGGGCAAACATTCTTCTGTAAAAGGTAGATTTTCTATGAGAACTTTATTCTGCAAAAGGTAGATTTTGTGGGGAAACTTTCTGTGAAACAGATTTTGTGGGGAAACTTTCTGTGGAACAGATTTTGTGGGAAACTTTCTGTGGAACAGATTTTTAGGATAACTTTCTCTGTAAAAAGAAAGATTTTGGGGGAAACTTTCTCTGTAGCTGTGATGAAAGGTCTGTGAAAGACCTTCCCGAGTCCCCTTAATTAAAGTCATTTTTCCCTTAGTCGTGACAAGTGGCGTGTAAGCGGGAAGCACTATATTGCCTTCGTGCGTACGAATGTTTCCCGAACACCTTGACTGTTCAAAATTAATGCTCGTAATTCTATTCGAAATTAATGCTCTTAATTCTGTTCGAAATTAATGTTTGTATTGATGCTCGATATATATAAATGCTCATTTTGGATATTCCAAATTGGATATTTCGAACAGGTGTTCGGTTTTGATGATTGGAATGATGTGCGAAAGAACACAAAATTATCGAGAAATCAACAGACCAAATATTTTAGCCATTGACAGGAATTTGTTTTGCCACTAAAGGAGCCGACAGCACCACTAAGATCATCACAAATAAAATACATGCCATCACAGCTTCAAATACAACTCCACCACCACAACAACAACACCACTACAGCAACACCTCCACTACAATTACACCGCCACAACACTGTGGTAAATAGACTTAACATGTCTTCCATCCTTCACACTGTAAACTTTATGTATAAACTTATATACCAAGTCTTATATAAGTCCCAAGTCTTGGAACTTATATATCAAGTCCCAACTCATGTTTCTCATTTTATTCCCCTTTTTTCATCCTAATCCTTCTCTTTCTGACCCCCCTTTCTCACCTATCTTCCTTCCCTTCCTCACCTATCTTCCCTCTCATTCCCCAATCCTCATCCCACCCTCCCTCATCCTTATCCCACCCTTCCTCATCCTCATCTCCTCATGTTCGTCTCAGGACATCCAGACTCCATACAGCTTTTGATGGAACAAAAACATTAACTTCGTTATTGTGTTGTCATTGAGGATTTCCTTAAGAAAACATCCTACACAGGCTGCTGGCGCCTTTATCCATGGCTTCTTGTCACATACGTTGACTCACAGTTACTCATAATGACTCACAGCGTCTCATGGCGACTCATAGCATCTCGTAGCGAATCGCAGCGCCTCAGAATGATTCACAAATGATTCACAACGACTAACAGCGACTCATAATGACTCACAGCTACTCATAATGACTCACAGCTACTCATAAGGATCAACAATGCAACAAGCTATGAAAAGCAACAACGTGTGAAGAAATAATATCAACAAAATGCAACAACCTTTAAAAGCAATTAACGTCTAGTCGCAATAACAACAAAAGCCATTATAAATGCAGAAACAAAAGCCATTATAAATGCAGATACAAAAGCCATTATAAATGCAGATACAAAAGCCATTATAAATGCAGATACAAAAGCCATTATAAATGCAGATACAAAAGCCATTATAAATGCAGATACAAAAGCCATTATAAATGCAGATACAAAAGCCATTATAAATGCAGAAACAAAAGCCATTATAAATGCAGAAACAAAAGCAGCGTCAAAAGTAGCAACCCCAGAAAAAAGACTCAACAAAAGCAGATACAGCAACAATAGAGAAAGTAACAACGACAAAAACAACAGTAAAAAGCATCAGGAACAAAAACAAACAAACAAACAAATACCACACACACACACACCAGTTTACACCACTGAACACCTCTTCGTGTTCGCTCAGATAATATTTGTCTTTTTTCTATTTCTTTGGCAGTTCCCCCCTCTCCTCTCCCTTCCTCCCTTCCCCCTCCCCCCCCCGGGACCCCTCTCCCTATTACAGTAAGTGGGCAATACAGCGGGGTAGTGAAAGAAGCAGGTTGGGCACACGAATGGGTAGTTAGGAAAGGCAGGGGTAAACATGCCCTAAGATTAGGCAACGACGCTACAAAATTTTCAGCTAGTGCAAATGTTTCCAAAGGTTTGTTGTTGCTGCTTTTTTTGTTTGGAAGACTGGCTGAAGCGTCTTCAGGTGCTGAGGTCCTCTTATGTAGTCTTGTCTTAGCTTGATCTCTGTCGACTTCTTTTTACTGATATGTCTCTATATTTTTTTCCTCCTTCCTTTTCATCTTTCTCTCTCTTTTTTTCTGTTTCCATCTCGATTTTTTTTTAGTTTTCATCTCTCTCTCTCTCTCTCTCTCTCTCTCTCTCTCTCTCTCTCTCTCTCTCTCTCTCTCTCTCTCTCTCTCTCTCTCTCTCTCAAGCACCTCAATCTATCCACCTATCCATTACGTCCGTGAGCCGGCTCCATCTATCATAAGGGCCAGAAGCAGCTCCTGTTCCATTGTGTGCCCCATTGTGTCGGATCTCTGAAAGGGGTCAGTGGTCAATGGAAGCAAGAGCCCCGGGTAGGGTTTTAATGGTGAAAGAAAACTGGAGATTAATCGACAAAGGGGGCGTTGTGGAGGGGGTGTGTGAAGGGGGTGCTGGAGGTGGAGAAGGGGTGATAGGGAGCGTCACCAATAGGACAGGTAATGGGATAATAGGACAGATAATGGGGCAACTGGATAGGTAATGGGGTGTCATAATGGGGACAGAGTTACTTCATACATCACAGGAAAGGAGTTCTTTTACCCTGTCGTAGCTCAGTCGATTAGGGATGCTCCCGGTCGCAGGTTCGAAGCCTCGTCACGGCCCAAGTGGATTTGTTTAGGAGTGAAGTCGTAGTAATGTTGTTATTGGGAGTCGACCTGGTTTCATATATTACATAATATTCCTCCAAATGTCGACGATACTTCCTTGCACTTCTTCCTGTTTTTAGCTCACCTCGTCTCCATCTCCCCTTTCTTCTCCTTCTCCTTCTCCTTCTCCTTCTACTCCTCCTCCTCTCTGGGTGCTCCTGGGTAGTGCCATCAACCTGTCAACAGAAGCCTGCCGACGCCCAGAGCCTCGCGCTAAAGTTTGTGATGGCAACTCGGCAATCAATCGCATACAGACTTTTGCAACAACGGGTTATACCCGCTTAGCTTTCTGCAACAGTGTGAGTCTTATTTTGTCTTCCGTGTCTGACGCGAATGGCTACCAGGAGGTCGGGTCGAGGACCGGGCCGCTGGGACGTTGAGTCCCGAAATCATCTCTAGGAAACCATTATCTCCTCCCCCCCCCCTCTACCCATCCCCACACCCACCATCCCCTCCTATTTAAAATAGTCTCTTCCTCTGCCAAGTCTCTAATTGGTTCCTTCGTGCTTATACTCACTTTTGATTGGTCAATTTAAGTTTTCCAGATTCTAGCCGCAACCCATTAGAAATAAGGGTCTTGAATATTCTCCTTAAGTAATCTCCACTTTCTCAGTAGCTAGACTTCTCTGGTGTCTTGACCATTATTAAAATTATAAATATATATATATATAAATATATATATATATTTATAAATATATATATATATATATATATATATATATATATATATATATATATATATATATATATATATATATATATATATATATATATAGCGGAAACAATTCCTCGAGAACCTTGTTCATCTTTTATATTGAGAGAGAATTGATGGCGAAGAGAAAGATGATGATGTAGAGGAGTAGAAGAGACGGGTGATAATTTAGGTTATATAGAAGGTGTGAAGAGGTGAGGCGCATGTCAATATATATTTTACCAAAAATATGACGAATATGAACAGGGAAAAGAAGGAAAATAATAGAAAATGTAACAAAAATTATAAATATATGAAATGAGTAAGAAAAATAATAAAAAAACTGATAAATAACAGAAAGATACGCTATTATTAGCGAATTACACGAGAGAAAAAAGAAGAGAATAGAAAGAGACGCTCGATAAACGAGGAATAAAGCAGAGATGAGATAATCGAATTATCACCACTAACTTCAACGGGAACAAGCACCTGACCGTTCAATCCGGGATGATCGCGTTAGCTAATCCAGTTCTCTGAATTATCTACGTCATATACAATCTCCAGATATCTATTGCCCTGAGGGACTCTCGGGCGACCGGGTGATATCGGAAAGACCAATAGATAACAGACTTAGAAGAGGATTTACGATAACCAAAACTATTTCTTTTTAGCTCGAGCTTGAATTTTTTTTATATTTAAATTTTTAAACTATAAATTTTTGGTTTATATTAATTCGTATATTATTATTTTTATTATTATGAGCTCACTTAGGCCTAGGCCTAACTATAAACTGAAATGTAAATAAATAATACTGTTAATTATTATTTAACAAAAACAGTGATTGTGAATACAGTCGTTGAAAATGGCTTTTGACCATGTCGTAGCTCAGTCGATTAAGGCAGCGTCTGGGATGATCTGGGACGGAGGTTCGAATCCTCGTCACAGCCCTTATGGATTTGTTTATTTTGAATGGGTCATTAGGGGTCATGGGGGGGGCAGGTCGAACGACCATAACTTGTGAGGGAGTTGTATAAAGTGGTATTTTTTTCATTGATAAAACAACGGGGACAACGGTTGTATTAACGAGAACTTGGTCAGTGTTTATGAGGACGAGCTGCAGATCAACGCCTTGAGGGGAAATGATTACGTTGTTCAGAATCTCTCTCTCTCTCTCTCTCTCTCTCTCTCTCTCTCTCTCTCTCTCTCTCTCTCTCTCTCTCTCTCTCTCTCTCTCTCTCTCTCTCTCTCTCTCCCTCGGTTGTTAAGGGGTGAAATTCACCATTTACCAATGTTCACCTACTCTCTCTTGTCCAGTAGTGATGTGTATATATATTGAAGTTCTCTCTCTCTCTCTCTCTCTCTCTCTCTCTCTCTCTCTCTCTCTCTCTCTCTCTCTCTCTCTCTCTCTCTCTCTCTCTCTCTCTCTCTCTTGTGAGGGGTCTAAGCTGGCGTGCGTGTGCCACGGGATTCCTGATGGATTGATACACTTGTTTCTGCAAACTTGCAATTCGGGTTAATTCTTACGTACCCTATTTCTTCATGTGCTCCCTTCCCATATATCCCCTTTCCCTTATACCCCCTTCCCTTATACCCCCTTCCCTTATACCCCTTCCCTTATACCCCTTCCCTTATACCTCTCTTCTACTTCCCTTATACGTCACACCCTATTTCCGCTACTATAACACCAAGCCCTCGTGCTGCTGAGAGAGAGAGAGAGAGAGAGAGAGAGAGAGAGAGAGAGAGAGAGAGAGAGAGAGAGAGAGAGAGAGAGAGAGAGAGAGAGAGAGAGAGAGAGAGAGAGACAGAGAGAGAGAGAGAGAGAGAGAGAGAGAGAGAGAGAGAGAGAGAGAGAGACAGAGAGAGAGACAGACAGAGAGAGAGACAGAGAGAGAGACAGACAGAGAGAGACAGAGAGAGACAGAGAGAGAGAGAGAGAGAGAGAGAGAGAGAGAGAGAGAGAGAGAGAGAGAGAGAGAGAGAGAGAGAGAGAGAGAGAGAAACACAGGTCAGAACCCCATGTTCCAATGGTCCGAACTTTCTGCTGATCTCAATAACGTATGTATGGAGCTCTCTGGGCTTCCTGGTGTGACGGAGCCTCGTCAACTTGCTTGAAAAGTACACTGTCTCTCTCGTCCAGACCCGACACGACGTCTCCAAGCACTCATCTAGTTGTGCTTGTGGGGGTTGAGCTTTGGCTCTTTGGTTCCGCCTCTCAACCGTCAATCACCTGTGCATTCAGGTCGGTGAATCTCACGGCTATGGCCGACATGGTGGTGTATCTGGCTCTAATATCTGGCCTGTGATATCACCACTAATATCTAGAATGTTATATCAGCACTGATATCTGGTCTACTACATCAGCATTGATATCTGGTCTGGTACATCAGCATGGATATCTGGCCTGTTATATCAGCACTGATATCTGGCCTGGTACATCAGCATTGATATCTAGCCTGGTATATCAGCACTGATATCGTGCCGGAAAATCGTAAGCTACGCGCCTCACACCAACACGATATCAAGGACTTTCGGTAATCGTTGCTCAGCCAACCTGTCTTCTCAAATGATACATTACGTTTTGATATAGAAATCCTCAAAATATATTATATTTTAAGTGATTTGTTATAAAGCGTTTGTACATTTTAAGTGTTTATAAGTCACAGTGGCTTTCAAACACTCTCATTGTCTACACGTGGACCGCTCGGTTAGGTTAGGGTGGAATCAGGTGCTTTAGTACACCATATTCTGTCCTTTGTGGCAACTCAAGACGGCTGGCTGCTTCAGCTATTAACAAGCAATGAACGAAATCATTCCTTCATGACACCAGGAAGGTGTCATTGAGGGTAAAATAAGGAGTCTTCAGAGCGCTATTTATATAAACGCTGAGGCCGGAGTTCTGTGAATAGAGTTCTATTTCGGAACCTCTTACAAGCCGTTAACAAGCGGTTAAAGCTTGAAGCTTGCCAGGGAGAGCGTTGACCCTGTGAGTACGATAGCAACAGAGAAGCTGGATGTGGTGCAAATGCGTATCAAAGGGGCAAAGCCAAAATGAAAACTGGATAAATAGTGCAAATCCGGATTAGCTCAAGAACGTAAACACGAGGATCACGTGTTGTGTTTTTCTACATTTGTGTAAATGTTACGGAAGAGAAAGAGGTGAAACTGAAATAAATGAGTCAAGAAAACATAGGAAAAAAGAGTGAGAGAGAGAGAGAAAAAGAGAGAACGAGTGTGAGAGAGAGGCAGAGAGAAAACAGAGAGCATTTTTACAGTTTAAGAGAAAGAGTAAGAGCATCCAAATCAACGAGGAGAGATGAAGCAGTTCTCTACATCAGAAAAACTACTCGTAAATAATTCATGACAAAAAATCCTATCAGTGTAATCCGCTCGTGTTATCTTAATCGCTTCAAGGTCTTCCTCTAACCGAATTTGCCAACGGAGGAAAAAAAAAAAATAAAAATCGTGAAAAAGTAATCTAAAATGTGCAAAAAATCCTATTAAAATTATTAAAATTAAAAAAAAAATTGATTAAAAGTATTAAAAATAATCAAATCTTACTAAAAGTATTAAAAATTAAAAAGATATTAATAAAATTATCAGAAATTCAAAATTGTTGGGTTATTATTTTCATCCACAGATTATTATTATTATTTTCATTATAATTTTTTACTATTTTTAATTTATTTTCATTTTTATTATTATTTTCAATTTCACGTTTTATAAATTAAAGGCAAATCACTATTTGTATTATGACTTACTGACTGATCCTCTATTTCCAATTAAAATTTGAAATAATTTACAAAATTACATACAAAATTTCAGATAGGCCAGCAAAAATAAAAATAATAATAATTAATGGTGCTATTACCTAACAAGCCAATTACCTTGTAAGGTAATTATCTGATACATCATTTTCTCAATTTGTCACCTTAATTACCAACTTTTATCTTCCATAATTAGGTTATTGGCGTCGTGTCATAGAACATGCCACTTTGTCTTCCTATTAAGGCGATCCGGGTTCATATTTTGGATTATTTCCTGATTATATTGGTTTTGTATTAATGGGTAATTGCTAATTTATTTTGCTATTGAAGCTATAATATTTTGTGATCTATAAATAATATAATATTTACCATTCTTTAGTTAGTTCACTCTACATGTTTGACTCTCCCTCTCTCTCTCTCTCTCTCTCTCTCTCTCTCTCTCTCTCTCTCTCTCTCTCTCTCTCTCTCTCTCTCTCTCTCTCTCTCTCCTGTCTCACTTTCTCTTCTAATGTCTCTTCCTCCTTCTACCCTCGTTCCTCTCTTCCTCCTCACTCCCTTCACCTTCTCTTCGTCGTCTCTGCTTACGACACAGGCCTTTGACAAATCAGACACCTTATTGGGTCAGACACCTGCTCGGAACATCTGTGCAGAATACTCACACATGTCAGCCCACCTCTGATCTTCCTTTGAGGTCTGACAAACGTTCCGATTGTTAACAGAGTCTCATCTTTTGATTTTTATTCCTTATATGTACACTCGTAACTCTGGAGACACAGTCAGTAGTTATTTGAGGGGATGGTCTACTTCTTTCACTTGGTTCTTCGTAGTTTGCACCTAATTGTGCTTGCGGGGGTTGAGCTCTGGCTCTTTGATCCCGCCTCTCAACCGTCAATCAATAGGTGTAAAGGTTCCTGAGCTTATTGGGTTCTATCATATCTATACTTGAAACTGTGTATGGAGTCAGCCTCCACCACATCACTTCCTAATGCATTCCATTTGTCAACTACACTGACACTAAAAAAGTTCTTTCTATCTCTGTGGCTCATTTGGGCACTCAGTTTCCACCTGTGTCTCCTAGTGCGTGTGCTCCTTGTGTTAAATAGCCTGTCTTTATCTACCCTATCAATTCTCTTGAGAATTTTGAATGTGTGTGTGTGTGTGTGTTTCATCCCCATCTTCATCCACTCCCTTCCCCTCTCTCCCCTTCACTGAGAAGGGGAGACAACATTGCCTTAAAGAATTAAACTTAGGCATTCTCCGACAAGCCTATATCCATCCTGTACCTCAAGCCATTCAACCTGCAAAGTTTAGTGAGGCTATCCTCAAACGCCTGACCTCCAACTGTGGACAAAGAGAAAGTCTTTCATACAGTACAGATGCATGTCAGTATACAATTTACCAAAAAGCCCTCACAGTCGACTGCAGGAGTCTGAGTGCGAATGAAAGCCAGTCGGACACACGGGAACAATGAGTAGCTGTAACTAGGAAACTGGGACTCACTGGACTGTTTCCCCAGCCTTCACTATCACCTTTCACAGTCATTTAACGGACGCACCACAGTTGGGGAAAAGAGGAAACTGTTTATTGTTATTATGAGTGTTTCCATTGCGTGGTTTATTGTTTCCTTTATGATATTACCGCCAGCTCTTCTTGTCGATCCTCCCCTTCTCTCTCTCTCTTCTTTCCTCTTTCCTTTTTTCTCTTTCATCAGCCTTTTCTTTCCGCTGAGTGCGCCCCTGACCCGCCATAACAACTCATATCTCAGCACCCAGTGTGTTGGGGGTTGACGGTCACGTCTCTCGTATCGCCTTCCTCTCTCCCTCTCCCTCCCTCTCCCTCTCTCCCCTCTCTCCCCCTCTCTCCCTCTCTCACCCCCTCTCTCTCCCTCTCTCCCTCTCTCTCACGTCGCCAAAAAAGATTTTCGTGACCTCAGACGCATTAGACTCGGAATGTGAGGAGTGAGTTTGTACCCGGTTGGTTGTGCTTACAGGGCCGAGCACCTGCTCTACCCTGGACCATCTGTATAATTTACATTTGTGACGAATTAATTCTCTCTCTCTCTCTCTCTCTCTCTCTCTCTCTCTCTCTCTCTCTCTCTCTCTCTCTCTCTCTCTCTCTAGCTCTCTCTCTCTCTCTCTCTCTCTCTCTCTCTCTCTCTCTCTCTCTCTCTAGCTCTCTCTCTCTCTCTAGCTCTCTCTCTCTCTCTCTCTCTCTCTCTCTCTCTCTCTCTCTCTCTCTCTAGCTCTCTCTCTCTCTCTCTCTCTCTCTCTCTCTCTCTCTTATGACGATATGGAATTACAGGGAAGCAAGATCTTGATAAGATTCGTCAAAACATGAGTGATGTAAACTGGATCTAACTCCAGAACGTTCAAGTCGTCGGGCAGATGTGCTGCAGATCACAAAATAAATGCTGATATTAGAAATGGAAAATACACAGAGATTAAAAAAAATTGATGAGCCGGTTGGATATCAAAATAGCTGTCAGAACGAAAAGGAGTGAGAACAAAAATCATATATTATATATATATAATGTAACTCGATTTTGTATGAAGGTTTTATATCTATGTCTATAGGACAGAATGTCTGTGTGTTTCTCTGTGTCTATTTGTGTTTCCAAAGATGGAGGCCAGAAACATAGAGCTAGCATCAACGAAATTTGGTGGGGGAATGGTCTGCTGTATGGGACTAACATAGGCTGGTAGGGGTAGACCTATCTGCATTTGTTTCAGGGCTTATTGATCAGGGAAAGAGGGGAAGACCCAAGGGGTCAAGGGTCATATGGGGGGAGGCAAAGGGTGAAAAGAGGTTCGGAGAGACCTGGGGAAGGGCGGGGGGTTGCCCATCAGTGTTTAAGGGAAATCCCGAGATAAACAATACACCTACTGCCATCTGTCTGTAGGAAAATTGACTATCAACAGGTTAGGTTAGCTGCAACCCATAAGATATAGCGGATGCCATCTATTGGCAGAACATTGCCCTATTAGGAGGCCAACAGATGAGCTGTTGTGCTGAAGGGAGAATTCCCGCACTTACATTTCATTGGTAGAAACCTTTTGTTTACATTCATTACATCAGCCAATCACAGGAAGAGCTAAATGCTCCACCCACTTAGATAATAATATCTGCATCGTCCAACCCACTATCCCGTTTATAACAGTCTCTTGCATCACTAATCTACCCACAAAATTACCTTTTCTGCCATTTGAATTTTTCTTATTAAGCAATAATTGTTATTGCCGGAAATAACAGTTGTTATAGAAACATGTGTCTGTCCTCCAGTTTGGATCGCCCAGGTGGCCAACGCCGACCCGAAGGACACATCTATCTTGAGGTTATCTTGAGATGATTTCGGGGCTTTAGTGTCCCCGCGGCCCGGTCTTGGACCAGGCCTCCACCCCCTAGGAAGCAGCCCGTGACAGCTGACTAACACCCAGGTACCTATTTTACTGCTAGGTAACAGGGGCATAGGGTGAAAGAAACTCTGCCCATCGTTTCTCGCCGGCGCCTGCGATCGAACCCAGGACCACAGCATCACAAGTCCAGTGTGCTGTCCGCTCGGCCGACCGGCTCCAAATTAATTAATCATTAATCCACATTATATAATAACCACATTAAATAACCACATTAATCATTCCGGATTCAAAATTCGTTTTTTTTCTCAAATATAAGGTAATGTTATCGCCTAGTGATCTGTGCTGAATAGTTAGGTCTAACTTAGGTTAGGTTCTGTTGGCCATTATTGGTATTTGCAACACCTGGATTTTAATAATTTATTTAATAATAAAGAATAATGTTTCTCCTCCTTATCTACCTCCTTCTTTTTACTTAATTATCCTATCCATAATATTCATATTTTTCCCCCCTCATCTTGTATTCCTTCGTCTACCACCTTTTTTATCTTCCACCTTTCAACCCTTCTTCTCCTCTTCTTTCCTTTACTCAATCTACTTTTCTTCCCTTCAATCTTCCCGGTTTCTTCACTCTACTCTTCCTGCTCATGTCATTCCGACCTCCAGCTGAGTTACCTGGTTTGGAATGGCTTCTCCCCGGTCTGAAGCCGCCTGGAGCCTGGTGACTCTGGGAAATAGTATCTGAGATTGATCCGTTTCCACCTCCACTGTGGCGACACCTGCAGTTCCATATGCGGCTTCTTCTCTCATAATGCAGGTGGAAGGCCTTACGGTGTTGGTGAAAGAATTAAAATTCTGATTGTATTATAAATCGCCCTGTAATTTATGAATACATTACACTGATGGTCGTAGAATACACCACATGGCAGACAGCTGTGCTCATCACACCTACAGTTATTCAACAAACACATTTTCCAATATATTTTTACTCCTAAAGGCAGACGACGTGTCTAAATGAAGTCATGAGCACTATTATGCTAATTTTACACCTCTCATGGAAAAATATGTTTTTCCTGGCGACTGGTCGACTTTAATGAGGTTTTAGGCTGACTAAATTGGTGGAAATTTAGAAATGATTTTCGGAATTAACTCGGAACTACCGTTAATTTATTTACGCGAGCTCCATAACTCTGACAAATAGGATTAAGTGGAGATGTGTTCGCATATACACATTAAATATGATCAAACAGACACGTCACTACATAAACGCCCAGAAGCATTAACAAAAAACACGGATGCTAGTGTGTGGGCACACAGAATTAAGTGGCAATTGATTACTAGACGTTAACCGTCGCCAGTGCAAGGTAATATGAATTGGAGTAGTAGAAATAAGACGAGAGGTGATTGTAGACATTGAAGGTAAAGCACTAATTTGTCCGTATCAGAGAAGAAAACAGCCTGAAAGCAGACATAAGGCCAAACTTTCCTTCGGAAACTCACAGGCGTAATCGAAACAGCCCGTTGATGAATAATGTAAGACCTTTAATGAAAGTGAATAGTGCTTAAGAGAATGAAAGCCGACAAGGGTGGAATCCAAACCTCCGTGGGGCATTGTTTTCAAGCCACATACGATGAAGTTAACGTTCACACAATGCATTTTTTTAGGATATTGAAGAAAAGATACAGACTAAGGAGAATAAGGATTTAACAGGATAAGGATCTGAGAAGGATAAGGCACTGAGGAGGTTCGTAAATTATTTGCAGGACGTAAATTGTGCTGTATGAGTGGACAGATAACCAGCTATTAGGCTTTTAGAGTTTAATGTCAGCATGTGTAATGTGATCAAATGGGGAGAAGAGTAAGGAGACCAAATGGGATTAATAACAAAGGAAGCAACCAGAGGAATGACAATATGAGAAACAACTGAGCTCTGACCTTATATATTATATATATATATATATATTATATATATATATATATATATATATATATATATATATACATATATATATATATATATATATATATATATGTATATATATATATATATATATATATATATATGTATATATATATATATATATATATATATATATATATATATATATATATATATATATGTATATATATATGTATATATATATATGTATATATATATGTATATATATATATGTATATATATATGTATATATATATATATATATATATATATATATATATATATATATATATATATATTTGGCAGAAGTGCCAAGAGAACGTGAGCTTTGGAACGATACCAACGACTGTGAAACAATAGATAAACGTGTAAGCGCTTTCGAACACATTGGTAAACAGAACACTTAAGGACTCCGAGTTATCCAGTTCACATTTCATCCCTGCGATATGGATGGAGTCCAAGATGTTAAGGAAAAGTGCTTTGGAAGAAGAAATCAAAAGGGACATTAGAGTGCTGTGTATACTCAATGAGAGAGTTTACTTTTTGGTTCTGAATTCTGTTCCAGTTTTGATATATCTTACCGATTGTTGGCCTTGAGGCCAACACCAAGCTCAGACCACAAGTTAAAAAAGCGAAGCTGTTGTGTGTCAAATCAATTGGAGGGAATAAGTTAGCTGTCTTGTCTGTAGCATATTAATAAACATATGTTGGGGTTCATCTTCTTTACTAATACGTTTAATGTGCAGTTGCAATATTTGTTGTCTATTTGTGACCTCTCTCTCAGTGTCAATAAGGATCTTATATGTGTGGATCATGTATCCTCAACCAGTCTCTTATGTAATATAGTGAAACCTAGCAGTCTCTCTCTCTCTCTGTGTCTCTCTCTCTCTCTCTCTCTCTCTCGATCAAAATCCTCTGACTTTCTGGAGGAAAGCAAACAAATATTTTATCCTATTTTAGTGTGGTTGTATTTTGTTCATCATTTAAGCTTATATTTTTCTCATACCTTCATCACACACACACACACACACACACACACACACACACACACACACACACACACACACACACACACACACACACACACACACACAGGTGTGTGTCCTCACAAATAAGTCAGTACACACACACACTGACTATAAATAACCCAAATAATATGTGAGCAAATAAAATAAAATAAATGGAAAATGGAGAAGGAAGAAATGTAAAACAGAAAAAAACGAAGAAGTCTCAGAAGACATTTTTACACACAGCAGGAAGACAAACTGCAAGAACACACCCAAGAGCTAAGAGTTATAATTTACAAGGACGCTAAAACCTAGCAGACAGTGGAATCCCATATAGGCAGGTCGTAACTGGGTCTCTTGCGACCACGGACTACTTAAGAGTTAACTTACTACACTTTGCTACCTCTTATCTTGAACCACGCTGCCTTAGTCGGTATTTAAAGAGCTCCGAGGTCGCATGTAGCGATAATATCTTTGTTTACATTAGAAGCAAACAATCAACAAACAAGACTCAGCACAGGACACAAACACAATGCCATCAGGAGTGCCCAATCAGTGCCACCCTCCCCCCTCCTCCTCTCAGTGCCACAGGGATTTAACGCAATGTGCACACACGAGAAACACACACACACACACACACACACACACACACACACACACACACACACACACACACACACACACACACACACACACACACGAGGATTGAGACCTTTGATGTGGGAGTTTCAGGCAAGGGAGAAGCAAGGGCAAGCTGCCTGTCGAGGGGAAAGCTAACAAGCCATGGTAGTTAGGTAAGGGAGGGGAGAGTGGTTGGTAGTTCGGCGTTGATTCTGAGACCGAC
Organism: Procambarus clarkii; assembly: GCF_040958095.1. NCBI lineage: Eukaryota > Metazoa > Arthropoda > Malacostraca > Decapoda > Cambaridae > Procambarus > Procambarus clarkii. Next base: position 9,283,375 of record NC_091164.1, read on the forward strand.
AGCCTCGTTATCAGCGAGACACGGACAAAGCCAGTCGCTGAACTGACTGGCGATGAGCCAGTTAAAATATACATACAGTTCATGATACGTGTTTCATATTGTTTTGTATACAGAAGATACATAAACTCGATCACGTTTCAGGTGTCCGAGACAGAGATGATTGGTGGTCTGAGACTTGTCTGTATGCTGGGCTGAGAGATGGGTCTCTGTGTTGGTCTGAGATGTATCTGTCTGTTGGTTTGAGACTTGTCTGTATGTTGGGCTGAGACGGGTCTCTGTGTTGGTCTGAGACGTATCTGTCTGTTGGGCTGAGACGGGTCTCTCTGTTGGTCTGAGACGTATCTGTCTGTTGGTCTGAGACGGGTCTCTGTGTTGGTCTGAGACGTATCTGTCTGTTGGTCTGAGACGTATCTGTCTGTTGGGCTGAGACGGGTCTCTGTGTTCGTCTGAGACGTATCTGTCTGTTGGTCTGAGACGTGTCTGTCCGTCACCTCACCTGGTGACCCTGACACCCCCCCACACCCCCGGGGGGGGGGAAGACATAAACACACTGGTCTATAAAACTCAACAGAGCGTGTCTCTGCTGCTGGCATTCATGGCACGATAAAATATATAAATAGATTACATCATTGTTACTTATTTCCTTTTCTCCTAATATATTTTCTCCTCGGATTTTGTCATCTTCATCTTCTACTAATTCATCTAATCGTAAACCACTTTTTTTTCTATTCTCTCCCATCTCTTTCACTCTTCCTGAGGAGGTATGTAGAATACTGTACCAGGACCTAAATTATATTACACGAGTAAACAGACGAATGGCTACTAGAGTTCAATTGTCAGCAAGTGTAATATAATGAATTGGGGGAGAATCACAGCAACTCTGAAGTCTAAGTAGGAGGAAATAGGTACCAAGAAGTTGTAAGAATAAGCTGATGAATCATGGAGATTGACATGTACACTAACATGTAGCTAAGGGGGGTGACAGTGTCGTTAAGGGGGGTGACAGTGTCGTTAAGGGGGTGAGAGTGTCGTTAAGGGGGGTGACAGTGTCGTTAAGGGGGGTGACAGTGTCGTTAAGGGGGGTGACAGTGTAGTTAAGGGGGGTGACAGTGTCATTAAGGGAAGGTGTGATTTACCTTCTTGTTGTCCTTCGTCAGGGAGGAAAGGGAAGGGGAAGGGGAGGGGAAAGGGAGGGTAGGGGGAGATAGGTATGACAAATTGGGTACTAAAACTACCGTTCATTCACATGCTGGAACAGTAACGTTTGTGCTTGTCATGAGTGTTTGGATTTGATATGTTTAGTGAGTTTAGGGGAACTCACTTAGATGTGATTGTGGGGCTTGAGCTCTGGCTCTTTGGTCCCGCCTCTCAACCGTCAATCAACTGATGTACAGGTGTGTGTGTGTGTGTGTGTGTGTGTGTGTGTGTGTGTGTGTGTGTGTGTGTGTGTGTGTGTGTGTGTGTGCCTGTGTGTGTGTGTGTATGTGTATGTGTGTGTTCTTTATTTTTACTTAATGAATTCGTGTATGAAATATATAAAGTGCGTTTTAAAATAATAATGCGTTTAAAAAAAATAATTTTTAGAACATAAATCTCAAAATAGCATTCATCACATTATATTGACATTAGAAAATATATAAAAACCTGTTGAAATATATGTATGAAATCTACTTAGGAAAATTATTTATTTATCTAATATCACTATCATGTGATGAAGGCTAATTTGTGATATTTTGTCTGGCACTTCATATATTTTATACATGCATTCATTAATAAAGAAACACACACACACACACACACACACACACACACACACACACACACACACACACACACACACACACACACACACACAACAGACACACAAACACACAACAGACACACACACACACACACACACACACACACACACACACACACACACACACACACACACACACACACACACAACAGACACACACACACACACACACACACACCAGGCAAGTAAAAATTAATCCATCTGTCACTAACGAAGCCAATAAAAGTGTCTCGTTGTAGCTAATAAAATCGAGTCATAACTAAAACCAGACCGAGATATCATTTCTCTGGTGTTGATGTTCTCAAGACGCTTATGGCTAAATTTATTATCTCTCTCTCTCTCTCTCTCTCTCTCTCTCTCTCTCTCTCTCTCTCTCTCTCTCTCTCTCTCTCTCTCTCTCTCTCTCTCTCTCTCTCATCTCTGGCTAAATCACGTTTTTCCCCGTTAATACTGTATCATTTACACCAGACACTCCCACTACGTGAGAAAATCCTGCTAGATCCTGTGAAATATTATTAGCCGGAGTAAGCGAGGAGGGGGGTCGGCCGCCGGGGTGGAATGAACCTCAGGCACAGTGAAACTATAAAAAGCACAGATGATGGTGAAGAGGATGAAGAGGATGGTGAAGAGCATGATGATGACGCTAGTGGCTTCCTTGAGTTATCTTGAGATGATTTCGGGGCTTAAGTGTCCCCGCGGCCCGGTCCACGACCAGGTTACGAAATGTTTGTAGAAGAATGAAATAGCTGAGAAAAGGTGTGGATTTGGTTGACCATTGTTGGGGACAGGAAGACTGCGGTGAACACTAACCATTCTTTCTAGGACTGAGCCTAGCTATTGACGTCTATGGAAACTTATCTTTCTCCTCGTCTCTCCACGGCTGCCGCTGTTTAGATCAGGTTTAGTTTGTCAACCCCGGTGGAGGCGGAGACAAATGGCCAAAATGTTTCTTTCACCCTGATGCCCCTGTTCATCTAGGTACAATAGGTACCGGGGAGTTAGACAGCTGCTACGGGCTGCTTCCTGGGGCTGGAGACCTGGTCGAGGACCGGGCCGCGGGGACGCTAAGCCCCGAAATCATCTCAAGATAACCATCTTGTGTAACATAGAACAATCAATTTATTTTCCCCAAAAAAAAAACCGTCAACCACTTAGCCTGGACGGAAGAGCGACGGTCTCGCTTCATGCGAGTCAGATGTTCAATCCCCGACTGTCCCATAAGTGGCTGGTCACCATTCCTTTCCCCCCGTCCCATCCCAAATCTCAGGAGCCCCATTATCCCAGGGCTATATAGTCGTAATGGCTTGGCGCTTTCCCCCTCATAATTCCCTTCCCTGCCCAAAACCTTTCATCTCCCTTCATTTGTTTCTTCCTTCTCCAGGATTGACGCGGATTGACGCGGATTCTGTGAAGACTCGACTGAGAACAGAGCAATAAGGTATATCATTATATTTTCCCTGTTATACTTCTCACAATGCAACTCTCACTATGTCCCTTTCACCGGCTTTCTCCGAACCCGCCACTGTAGAAAGTTTTTCCCTATTAAACCCCACCAATAGCAACCCTCCTGTCACTTATCATTCTTTCCTTAACTCCAGTGATGATATATAATAGATGAGAGAGACAGAGAGAGAGAGAGAGAGAGAGAGAGAGAGAGAGAGAGAGAGAGAGAGAGAGAGAGAGAGAGAGAGAGAGAGAGAGAGAGAGAGAGAGAGAGAGACAGAGAGAGAGAGAGAGAGACAGAGAGAGAGAGAGAGAGAGAGAGAGAGAGAGAGAGAGAGAGACAGAGAGAGAGAGAGAGAGAGACAGAGAGAGAGAGAGAGAGAGAGAGAGAGAGAGAGAGAGAGAGAGAGAGAGAGAGAGAGAGAGAGAGACAGAGAGAGAGAGAGAGTGAGACAGAAAGAGAGAGAGAGAGAGACAGAAAGAGAGAGAGAGAGAGAGACAGAAAGAGAGAGAGAGAGAGACAGAAAGAGAGAGAGACAGGTAGACACGCAAGAGATCTGAAGTTTAAAATAATGTAACGTCCATTATTCTCTTAGTGTGACATCAAATATGCGAACATTTAACATTAAGCAAGTAAGCAGCACAAAATGTTCCACTTGGGAGCAATAAATGTTAGACCTGTCACCCTTTGCATTAATCCCCTCTTTGCATTATTATATATATATATATATATATATATATATATATATATATATATATATATATATATATATATATATATATATATATATGTCGTACCTAATAGCCAGAACGCACTTCTCAGCCTACTATTCAAGGCCCGATTTGCCTAATAAGCCAAGTTTTCATGAATTAATGTTTTTTCGTCTACCTAACCTACCTAACCTAACCTAACCTAGCTTTTTTTGGCTACCTAACCTAACCTTACAGATAAATATAGGTTAGGTTAGGTTAGGTAGGGTTGGTTAGGTTCGGTCATATATCTACGTTAATTTTAACTCCAATAAAAAAAATTGACCTCATACATAGAGAAAAGGGTTGCTTTATCATTTCATAAGAAAAAAATTATAGTAAATATATTAATTCAGGAAAACTTGGCTTATTAGGCAAATCGGGCCTTGAATAGTAGGCTGAGAAGTGAGTTCTGGCTGCTAGGTACGACATATATATATATATATATATATATATATATATATATATATATATATATATATATATATATATATATATATATATATATATATATATATATATATATATATATATATATTATAATATATTATATAATCAAAATTTGCAAAGTCACTACAGATGTTTTCGGATGTCTACAAACAATAGTTAAATAGGAAATGGGAAAAATAGAGGTCTAGGAGGAGGAAGATAGTTAGGATAAGGATGATTAGGAAAGTTAAAGAAGAAGGAGGAGAGGTAGGAGGAAGAGAAACGGTACGGAAGGAGGTGGAAAGAAGGAGGATAACTAGGTAAGAAAGAAGAAATAGGATAAACGAGGACAAAGCAGAATGGAAGGATAAGGTTGATAGGCAAGAGAAGGAGGAGGAGGAAGGAGCAGGAGGAGAATTAGAACACGTAATAGGAGGAAGCCACTGTAAAAAAAATCTTGAACGCTAATTAACAGGATGTCATGTAAACTGAGTGAAAATTTCGTTGGAAAACTTCTCCGTTTTTGTATTCTGTAAGAAAACTCTGCAAGCAGAGGAAAGATTCTAGATCAGGTTATTAATAGTGGCATGCACAAGTTTATAAATATTCATACGTTTAAGTATATATATATATATATATATATATATATATATATATATATATATATATATATAATATATATATTATATATATATATATTATATATATATATATATTATATATATATATATATATATATATATATATATATATATTATATTATATATATATTATATATATATATATATATATAAGGCCTACTATTACTCATGGAAGGAGGGTAGACAGTTGGTGTGGGACTACACTTGTGTATCCACCCTGGCTGACACCTATGTACACTTCGGAGCTGATCAAGCAGGTGGGGCGGCCAACCACAGGGAAACAGCAAAATCACTCAAGTACAGGCGACTGGAAGGTCAATACCTCTTTGTTCCCATAGCGTCTGAGACGCATGGCCCCTGGGGCAAGAGTGCCTTGGGATTTCTCAAGGAATTGGGATCCAAGCTCATTGACGTCACCAGAGACCCAAGGGCTTCCAGTTTTTTATTTCAGCGTCTCAGTGTGGCGATCCAGAGGGGAAATGCTTGCTGCGTCCTCGGTTCCTGTCCAGAAGCGGAGGAGCTTCAAGAGATCCATAACCTTTAGGCATTTGTCTTGTATGTTTTGTAACCTTCAAATACACAATAAAGGAAAAAAAAAAAGGGAAGGGGGTGGTAAGAGAAAAGCACACAGAAACTGTATTGGAGGGGACCCACATTCCCTCCAATGCGTTATGTGTGGTTTCCTCCGAGGCTATGGGTCCCCCTTCTTCCAGCCAGAGGTGGTACTCCCTTCCCTATTATATATATAATATATATATCTATACTCCTCCCCACATCATCTCCCTCTTCCACATCTTCTCCAGCTTGAATTCGTTATTTTACACCAACACACTTTAGCATGCCCTTGCATGTCCATCTTATCTACCCCCCTTCCTTCTCTCCGTCTTATCTACCCGCCTTCCTTCTCTCCGTCTTATCTACCCCCCCCCCTTCCTTCTCTCCACCACATGCCTCTTCCATCCCTCATCTATAATGCTTGGAAGATTTTCTTCAGCGTTCCTTTCGGCTTCAGATTTGTCTTCGTGCTTTCTGTTCCTTCCCTCCTTCTTTCATTGTAAATTTTCATTCATCTTTCATTTCTCCCGCATCATTATCAACAACTCATTATAATGATGACGGGGATGACTCTAGGAATTGTGACAGTAATTGTGACAGTAATTGTGACAGTAATTGTGACAGTAATTATGTGACAGAAGCCGTGTTTATTTACCTTTTGTTTAGAAAAGGTGTGTGTGTTCCCCCCCCCCTGCTTGCGGGGGTTGAGCTCTGGCTCTTTGGTCCCGCCTCTCAACTGTCAATCAATCTACTGCTACTAACTACTATTTTTTTTCCAACACACACACACACAGGAAGCAGCCCGTAACAGCTGTCTAACTCCCAGGTACCTATTTACTGCTAGGTAACAGGGGCATTAGGGTGAAAAAAACTCTGCCCGTTTGTTTATGCCTTGTCTGGGAATCGAACCCGGGCCACAGGAGTGAGTCGAAGAAATGTATGTAAATATATATATATACTGTTCAAGTAGTCAAGAAATGGAATGCGCTGAAAGAAAAAGTTGTAGAAGCCACCTCCATCCCCGACTTTAAGGTAAGATTCGACAACGAATTCGAGCACCAGAATAGCTAAATTATAACACAATACCTTTAAGAGAGCTGGTTTGTAGGGAATAGAGACCTACATCTCAGTTTCCCGTAGTCACTAATAGGTAAGTGCTGATAGATGAGTATACACCCCTCTCTGCTACTACATATGCTAAACAATTCATCTTTATATTCTTTGTATCAATAAGGATCTTATATGTGAGGATCATGTATCCTCAACCCGTCGATAATGTAATATAGTGAACCCTAGCAGTCTCTCTCTCTCTCTCTCTCTCTCTCTCTCTCTCTCTCTCTCTCTCTCTCTCTCTCTCTCTCTCTCTCTCTCTCTCTCTCTCTCCCTCAAGCCCGTTTCATTCTCCTTGGAAGGTTCACTGCAGCAGCAACATCTCAATATCCCCAGCAAGAGAAGGAGGATGTAACCCGGAAACACGGAGTTAAGGATGACCTTGAGTTATACCTTAAGGAAGCCCCCAAAATCGCCGAAACCTCTACACCACTACTCCATGGCCGGGGAAGAAAGATGTGTGTGTGTAGAGCTACCTGGTGAAAGCTATTTTGTGTGAGGAAAAGGAAGATAAAGAAGCAGGTGGTGTCTGGGGGGTGCAAGAAAAGGGGTTTTGGGGGTGTAAGAGGGGTTTTGGGGGTGTAAGAGGGGGTTTTGGGGGTGTAAGAAAAGGGGGTTTTGCGGATGTTAGAGGTTTTGGGAGTTAGAATCAGGTTAGGTGGTGGGGGTTAGAACAGAATGTTGTCATATCATAACCGCAACCACAACTGATCAACCAGGCTGTGACTCGTACGTCAGGCTGCGAGCAGCCGCGTCCAACAGCCTGGTTGATCAGTCCGGCAACCAGGAGGCCTGGTCGACGACCGGGCCGCGGGGACGCTAAGCCCCGGAAGCACCTCAAGGTAACCTCAAGGTAAGGTATCGATACATTGAGATCGAGATCGAGACCTTGCAAATACTCTAAGACTTCAGTTTTAACTTTTCGGAGTTATTGCCAACTTTAAAATTATGAGTAAATGATTTAGAAGTAAGTAATTGTAATTTCCACATTACTGTGAGCTGATTTGCATAATTGGTTTATATTCCTCTTCCTCCCTCCCATACTCCCTCGCTCAATTCCAATTCATTTTCCTCTCTCTCTCTCTCTCTCTCTCCGCAAAATTTACGAGCCGAGCAGTGAGTTTACATTAGATCATAATTTAGAGATCCTCTGACCGCAGCATCAGCCTCGTGGCTCCTCTCTCTCTCTCTCTCTTCTCTCTTCTCTCTCTCTTCTCTCTCTCTTCTCTCTAATCTCCCCCATCCCCCTCATTCTTCCTCTGTGTACTCACCTAATTGTGCTTGCAGGATCGAGCATCTCCAATGCAGTGCCTGTTTTTTGTGTCTGGCCTCCTGTTCCCTCCACCTAGTTTCATTAACGTACATTTACTTGGGTTGAACCTTTGTGGCCATTTGTTGGACCATCCCTTCTGTCTGTCTCGGTCATCTTGTAGCCTCTTGCTATTTTTCTCGGTCTTAATCCTCGTCATAATTTTTTCATTATCAGCAAACATTGAGAGGAACGAGTCATTGTGTGTGTGTGTGTGTGTGTGTGTGTGTGTGTGTGTGTGTGTGTGTGTGTGTGTGTGTGTGTGTGTGTGTGTGTGTGTGTGTGTGCTTTAATCTTCAATCAATCCTCTCTAACATACGCCACCCACACCTCAGAAAATATTTTCTCTTCTTCTTACAAACACACACACACACACACACACACACACACACACACACACACACACACACACACACACACACACACACACACACACACTCAGGAGGCCCCCCCCCCGGCTCCCGGGCCACGTGACTAGTTGATAGGACCGAATGTTATTGCTCAATAAACAAACAAACACACCAACAGGAACATGAATGACCAAATATAACGTGCTTAACTGACATGTTTATCCCACGGGGAGAGACCTTAATCCCCCCCCCACCTCCCCCTTCTTGTCATGTCTGTCAACCTGTCTGTCTGCCGACTTGAATGTTCTGTCTTTATGGCTGTCTGTCTACATGTGTCTGTGTTAATCTGTCTCCCTACCAGCTCTAGCAGACTATATAGACTTTCGCCTTTGTCTGTGACCAGTTTCTTGGAGAACTCTGTACAATGATCCCAGCCCGTATGATGACTCTTCAGTGGGTACAATGAATGGGTAATATTATCCCCAGCGTGGCCCAGCAGTGGAGAGAGAGAGAGAGAGAAGCCAGTGTATGACAGAGAACGTCTGGTCTTCCCCATGTCCGTGGTCCGAGACCACCACAACTGATACCAAATCATTTTGAGCGGATGAGAAGTGCAAAAGCCACGTGGACAAACTTCAGTCATGGTCCGAAATATGGCTACTCGTATTCAACCAAAGTATATGTAAGGTAATGTGAGTAGAGAAAGGAGCGAAGCGTCCACAAGGGACGTACACAAACAGGGGAGGATAGGACATGGAATCAGAACAAAAAAATGCATTTAAGACCCAGCTATTGTCCAGAGAGATGTGAAAAGCAGCAGCGGTTTCTTAAATCCTAAAAAACGTCAGAAATGCTCAAGAAATCCTGACAAAGGAAGCAGCATTTCGAACACCATGCAACACCTGTGCGCGTCCAATTATGGGAGTATTCAACTCCCGTAGAAAGCCGCAGAAACACAGGTATTCAGCTCCTGAATGTAGCCACTTTCCCTATAAAATATACAGGATAAAACTCGACAGAAAGTTCACACACGATCCCAGAACTGAGAGGATTAAATTACGAGAAGCTGAAGGAACTGGATCTTACTACATTAAGAGAAAATGAGACATGATTGCGACGTATAAAATCCTAATAATGAAAAGTAGATAATAACGAATTGATTAGTAGATGTAAGAGTAGATCATGAGACCATGGACAAAATAGTCAGGCAAATGAGCCATAGAGCTGTAAGGAAGAATTCATTACTCTAGAAGTAGTGTTTCGATGGAATGAATTAGAAGAGAGTAAGTAGTGGATGCTTACAAATCCGTTACTCTAGCATCACCTTTGTGTTAATAAGGAATTTTTTGGAATAAGGAATTAATAAGGAATAAATAAATAATTTTTTTGATACGATAACAAAATAATATCATATGAGGGGTCGTCTGCCTCCCCCCTCCCCATTCTTCCATCTCCCCCCACCCCCTACTTTTCCTCCTACTATCCCCCCTCCTTCCCCTATTACTCCCCACCCCTCCTCCTCCTTCATCTCTTTCTCTTCCCCCTCCTTCTCACCAGCATCATAAAAACATCATCATGGTGGGGTTCTGGGGGTTTCAAATGTCCTAATTTAGTAATGCTGGGAGGAGAGAGCTCGGTGAGGAGGGGGGATGGGTTGGGGGTGTTCAAGAAGGGGGGGATGGTGACTGGGGTTTGTGGAGGGGGGTGGAGGGGATGGGGGGATGAAAGCTGGATGAGCAGCTGCAGGGACAAAGTGGAGGCTGTTTGACAGATGTCAAGGTGGAGGCTGCTTGTCAGATGTCAAGGGTAGGGTGTGAGGAGGGAAAGGGTTGGAAGTGGCTTTCACGTGTGTGGTGGGGAGGAGGTAGGGGGCTTCCCGTGGCTTGGCTGGTTCCTGTTTCACAAGACTTTGAGGACGTCGAAGCCTTGTAATTTAATTCAGTCAGGGAGCATAGTATGATAATGCCACAGAAAACGGGATTAGCGTTTTATCACAATATAAAAATAACTATATATATAATTAATGAAAGAGCTCTTTTTTTCCAAATAACTCATTTTGATTTGTTTTGTTTTGATAACTGTGAAGCAATAATAAATCCTTATTGATTAATCCATGTTTTCCTTTATAATAAATACAGTCGGTCCTGATTGAATTTATTAATTAACAACTGTTTTTCGTTAATTGTCATGTTCCACCCTAGGTCAGTCGGGAAAGACTAAAGGCTAACCAACAATAATAACTACAGCATTAAAAAAAAATCTAAGCTAAGAAAAATTCCTAAAATTATTTTTCCTGTTTTCTAAGACAACGACAAAACCTAACAAAAGCCTATAAGAAGCCGCGAAAATCTCTTTTTCCATGAACAAGTCGAGTAATAAATGACCCTTTTTTTATTCGACAGTGAGAATTAATTATGAGAAAACTCTTGGTTTCGTGAGGATTTATGACACCTAGTATATATATATATATATATATATATATATATATATATACACACATTATAAGTATTAATATATATATATATACATATTATATAGTATATAATATATATATATATATATATATATATATATATATATATATATATATATATATATATATATATATATATATATATATACATAAGGCGAACGTTATGAAAATAATATCACTTTAAACCATATTTTCTTTTCAATATTTCCAAAAGCCCAGAGCAGAAGGCCAGGTTATCGCGAAGGAAGAGGTTATCCCACTGCGATATTTGGCGTCCTTTGTCGCCAACCTTCGCCCAGGTTGGCGAGGACAGATAACGCCTTTTGAGTCTGTTCGCGGAGGCGGTAGATGGAGCTTTGAGAGGTAAATTGAGTTGAAAATAAACTGTTACAGAGATACGTTAGTTTATTGTCGCTACCAAGTACGCTGGTGCCTTTGTTGTGATGGTACTTGTAGTATGGATGAGTGATGGGTCATGGTCTTAAAGTGTACTCTTTCTCACTCTCTCTCTCTCTCTCTCTCTCTCTCTCTCTCTCTCTCTCTCTCTCTCTCTCTCTCTCACTCTCACTCTCTCTCTCTCTCTCTCTCGCATCCTCCTGTATCATCTTCTTGATACAAATCCTGGTGTAAAAGTGACGGTCTTATCAGAGTCTTTGTCTCCATTTCTGTCTCCTTCCCTCTTTTCCCCTCCCTTCATACCATCCCAATCTCTCCCACAGAGAGAGAGAGAGAGAGAGAGAGAGAGAGAGAGAGAGAGAGAGGCTGCATATAATTAATATATAACAGTATATCTATCTTTCACAACACTATCCAATTATGGAAGAGGAAAAAGATCCTCAGTGTTAACTCCTGTGTTCAATCCAAAGATATCAAGATATCATTAAGGCAGAAGGCTTTTCTCTATCTCTATGCGGCTGACACTTCCTGCTGTTATATGTCTTGCGAACATCCTCCATGTCGTGATGAACAGCGCCGCTTGACACGCAGAAAATGAACGAGATGAACAAGAACAGAATATAACAGAAAATCAGTAAGTTAAATAAAGAAAACCCACACTTTTCTTCTTTACTTATTATCTCTGGAACACGCTTATCTCTTATTATCTCTGGAACAAGCTTATCTCTTATTATCTCTGGAACACGCTTATCTCTTATTATCTCTGGAACACGCTTATTTCTTATTATCTCTGAAACACGCTTATCTCTTATTATCTCGGCAAAGCCTGGAACTTTCCCCTGATGATTCCCTCCCCTCATGCATCTATGTATACCCTCCCATGTTACACATATACTTGTCACGACATACATGGCTAATCACAGTGATTAAGCGGTCTAGCACTCTAATTAGCCGAGAAGAAGGTAGTAACATAGAGGGGGGGGGAGGGGACCCATTTGCAGGCGCAGTCTGAATTGGGTAGTTTGTCGTGTTAACTAGACTTCAATGGTGATAATTGCAACAAGACTATCATCTCAAGCCTGGGATGGTGGGAGTTAATTCTCTGCCGTGAGGAGTTAATAACATGTTGTTGTGCTCGGTAATGGTGCTTTCTCTCTCTCTCTACGTCTCTCTCTCTCTCTCTCTCTCTCTCTCTCTCTCTCTCTCTCTCTCTCTCTCTCTCTCTCTCTCATTATTTCATTCCCTTTTTCTTTTTACTTCTTGGATTTTAATTTCGGTTTTATTCATAGTTTTATATTCGTATTGTTGTTTAGTTATCTAGATAGGTATCTCTCTCTCTCTCTCTCTCTCTCTCTCTCTCCCTCTCTCTCTCACACATCAACACTCCATTACACTCACCCTCCACACCCAGCTGGTCCGACAACATTACAAGTGATCTACAGTCTGCCGCGGGCACCATTGTAGAGGGGGTGAGAGAAAGAGAAACAGCGAGTGAGAGAGAGAGAGAGAGAGAGAGAGAGAGAGAGAGAGAGAGAGGAGAGAAGGAGAGAGGAGCCGCGTCAAAGAGTCAGGAACACAATCACGTCTGTTCCCAACAGCTGTTGTTGGCTGGGCCCCCACACCTGTTGACAAGCTGTTAACGATATACAATATATATATACATATATATATATATATCACATGGCCACATACCGAAGGACCTCTTGTCTAGAGAACTGGCATTAAGAACGAGACCCACAGGAAGACCTCAGCTGCGTTTCAAAGACTCTTGCAAACGCGACCTCAAGCAGCTGAACATCGACATCAACACCTGGGAGGCAGCAGCTGCGGACAGATCTACCTGGTGATGCAAAGTGCAGAAGGGACTCCAGCAATTCGAGGGTGAACTGAAGAGGCAGTTGGAGGATAATAGACTTCAGAGGAGGTCTCGACCACTGTCAGACGCACCCGCTTCTGTGTTAATCTGCGCTCGCTGCTGTCCGGACTGTCATTCTCGGGTTGGCCTTCACAGTCACAGCACGCGAAGAACATTTATGTATTTAATACATTACGAACATTTATGTATTTAATACATTACGAACATTTATGTATTTAATATATTACGAACATTTATGTATTTATGTTTTGGTTTTAAGTTGAGAGGTCCCGCCTCTTAACTGTCAGTCAACTGGTGTACAGGTTCCTGAGCCTATTGGGCTCTATTATGTCTATATTTGAAACTGTGTATGGAGTCAGCCTCCACCACATTACTGCCTAATGCATTCCATTTACTAACTACTCTAACACTGAAAAAGTTCTTTCTAACGTCCCTGTGGCTCATTTGGGTGCTCAGTTTCCACCTGTGTCCCCTTGTTCGAGTACCACCTGGTGACCCGGTGTGTGTGTACTCACCTAGTTGTACTCACCTAGTTGTGTTTGCGGGGGTTGAGCTCTGGCTCTTTGGTCCCGCCTCTCAACCGTCAATCAACAGGTGTGTGTGTGTGTGTGTGTGTGTGTGTGTGTGTGTGTGTGTGTGTGTGTGTGAGTGTGTGTGTGTGTGTGTGTGTGTGAGTGTGTGTGTGTGTGTGTGTGTGTGAGTGTGTGTGTGTGTGTGTGTGTGTGTGTGTGTGTGTGTGTGTGTGTGTGTGTGTGTGTGTGTGTGAGTGTGTGTGTGTGTGTGTGTGTGTGAGTGTGTGTGAGTGTGTGTGTGTGTGTGTGTGAGTGTGTGTGTGTGTGTGTGTGTGTGTGTTAACGTACAGAACAACCTCCTACTCTCGCATAACACGACTTCTTTTCAACGGAATCTACCAAACCGCTAAAAATGAGACGTAATTCATAAAAAAAAATCAAACATAGCAATACTGACGTTTAGAGTGATAAAATACAGAAAAATAAACTGCTGCAGTAGATCTGAGTTCCACAATTAATGAAAATCTTCCCTGGTGAAAGTTTGGATTAATTGGTAGAAAGCAAATTTCGAATATATTTTTTTTTCCACCTGGTGAATATTTTCAGATCATCATGTGAATGTGAGCACATGTTCAGGACATGCAAATTCAGAGCCAGGTGAGAATTTACATATTACTATTGCTCTTCAACATAAGCAACAAGCTGGCTGACGCAGCACGTCGTATGTCGTGGAATACAATATTGCATTCTGTGCAATTATCTCTTTAATTATAGTATTATAAATTGAATTATACAATTAAGGAGATCCGTAATTGTCAGAATTGAATTATTTCAATAATTACCCTCGAAACACAAACCGAAACTGTCTCTATTTTCCGCTTGTTACAACTTGTAATAAAGATTGTTACATCTTGGCTTAACGTGTTTATGACGTATTAGAACGTTGTTACAACTTGCTATATTGGTTGTTATAACTGGTTAGGAAGTGTTAAAACTTGTTCGAACGTTGTACCAACGTCGTAGTTTCGGTGTGTGTTTGGCGGGTAATACTTGGTTGAATTAAATTAATTTATATGTACGAGAGCGTCTCTATAAATATGTAAATGACATTCATATATAAGTGTATTTACTTGAATTACCAAAACCAATTCAGATTCAGGAAAGAACTGGGTAAATACTGGTTTCGTAACGGGGAAGCAGATTGGCGGAACCAACAGGCAAGTAAGATACTGGACGGGTAATCGCTGGAGTGTTTCAAGCGTAGGTTAGACATATACATGAATGGATATAGGCTCATCTGCGTATAGGCCGTATAGGCCTTCTGCAGTTTTATTTATTGTTATGTGGTTGTGGTTCTTAAAACTAATAGCAAACAATTGTGTCTTGGAGCAGAGAATTATCTAAGCCATCTTGAACCACAGGACAGCTGACTGGGCAAGAAAGGATGAGGGATTTTTAATATAGAGAAAAATTAGCTTACATAGAATGTATAGAATTTCTTTACAAGAAGAAGAAGTATTTCTTGAGATGATGGAACACGTGGAGCTCTTGGGAGCATTCTAAAATTTGGTTTGAACTTAAAGTTCAGTTTAAGGAGAAAAGTAGGCTGACGAACTGTCGTTATCAAAGCAAAAGAAGACATTGAAAAGAAATGACATTGAAAGAAAATTACATTGACATAGTCATTGTAGATAATTAAAGAAAATGACATTGACATTGTTTGCATTGAATGAAAATTTAGACATTGGGAAAATGGCTTACTTCATGAATGTCAGCAGAAAAGGAGCTATTTATATAGATCTTAACGGATCTATTGTTTCTTAGACCCCCTCTCCCCTCACACCCTTCCTTCTTATTCTTTCCTATCCTTTCCCTTTCTTTTCTCTCCTGTCCAGTCCATATACTTTCCCTCTCTCAATCCCTCCCTTGTCTCTTCGTTGTCCAAACCTTTACCTCTCTGTTCTGTCTTGTTCTGCTTTATCCTGTCATCCCTCTGCTTTCTTCCACGCTTCCCTATGCATTACCTTCCCACCTCCAACCTTTCTCTTGCCTTTCCCTGCTTTCTCCTACCATCCTTAACCTTCTCCTGACTCCCCCTTGCCTTGTCATGTATTCTCTTACCTTTTCCCTGTCATTTCTTACCTTGCCTTGCCTTTTAGCTGCCTTCTCCTGCCTTCCGGTCATGCTGAGAGGAACTATGCTCTTCGTATGTGGTCACAGAAGACTCTGGACTTACGCCCCGGTGGGTTTTTCAGCCCATTGAAAGCCTGGAGTCCAATCCTCGAGATAAAGGCTTTTTCTACCTGCATTCCCTTGGAGGGACTTATCTCTAGTTCTCCCTACTCCTCTTCCTCCTCCTTCTCATCTTTATCCTTCTCTTGAATTCTTCATCTTATGGTGAGTGTTCAACTACCTGAAGCCTCATTCTAACCATCGATTCACTCATCTGTACTCACATCTGCCCTTCCATCTTCCACTCAGTCCCCCTCTCTACCCCTCAATTCTTTCCCTTCCCTCCCTTCTCCTCCCTCCGGTCCATCTTTCCCATCCTCATCAAACAAACACACACACACATATACTCGTCATCCGAAACGTGTCTTTCCCCTGTTGGCGTCGGATTCGGCTCACCCCTCAGTTACGAGGGGAATAAATCCAGCCATATCTAGTGGACGCCTACTGGCCCTCTTCTCTACGTGTGAGGAAGAGAGAGAGAGATGAAACTAAACAGACAGACAGACGGACAGGCAAAGAGACAGATATACATGCAGAGAGATAACTTAACATGTAGATACATAGATGGACAGGTAGACAGGTGGACAAACAGCCCGACAGCCAGTAGATAGAGAGACAGAGACAGACAAAAATAGAGGCAAAAAGAAGCGCGCACGCACACACACACAAACACAGAGTTGAGAGGCGGGACCAAAGAGCCAAAGCTCAACCCCCGCAAGCACAAATAGGTGAGTACACACATACACACACACACACACACACTTAACACGGGTGGTACACGCACAAGGAGACACAGGTGGAAACAGAGTACCCAAATGAGCCACAGAGACATTAAAAAGAACTTTTTTCAGTGTCGGAGTAATCAACAAATAGAATGGGCCAAGAAGTGAAATAGGAGAGTTAGACTCCGGACACAATTTCAAATGATGATATAATAGAGCCCAAAAGGCTGAGGGACCTGTACACCAGTTGACTGACAGTCGAGAGGCGGGAGCAAAGAGCCGAAGCCCAACTCCCCCCCCCCCCCTCTGCAAGGACAATTAGTTGAGTCAGAGACAATTTTAGGACAAAGTGCGATCGATAAGAAACGAGTAGGTTTGGAATCATAGCATTTCAGTTTTGGGAATAGCGGGTTCCAAGTGCTGAAACACGATTCTGCAGCTCACAAATAAGTGAGCACAGATAGGAGAGTGCACACGAATATCAATATTGGACGCTCTAAGGTCGTGACGTTCGTGAAGCCTAGGAAACGTCTCAACATACGCACGAACGTCAGAGTCGAAATAGCCAGGCAGGTTAATTAAGGTACATAACTAGACCAGTTCTTGTACCGTAACATTTCATTACAAAAACACAGTCGCTTTCACCACTCCTATGCTCACGCTCACCTACCATTAAAATGTATATACGTGGGTGGTGCCAAACGCCTGATTCACTTCTAGGTTATTTCACCTGCATACAATTTTTATTTCAAATGTGTATTTATAATATGGCTCTCCTGAGTTTCCAGTTTCCATCCAAAAGCTTTCTTCCTAATGTCTCTCATACTGAACAACTCTTCTATGGCACATCAATAACCAAAGAAGATTTTACATGTCGTGATCATGTTTCTTTACGCTTGGGAAAAACAATAGAATCAACTATTTCACATCCAAGATAGAAAATGTTTTCCAGCTTACATGAAAAGAAAACGGGAACCTCAGATAATAGCCAGGGAGACTATAATATATAATATATAGTGATGCTTCACCACACACACACCTGGGCTTCCAGGGCACACGATGTTCCGCTATTTTGATGTAAAATATTATGATAAATGCCCACTCACGACAAGCGCTTTGATGCCTTGTAAAAATATATTAATTAGACACGATTTTTATCTCTTTGATGCTAAAGTGTAAATGTTAAAAATTTAAATAATTCCACTGATTAACATTTTATTTTGTAATTAAGATTTTCAATAAGACTATTCAATCAACAAAACTGTACCAGCAGGTTAATATTATATATATTAAATATATATAGAGCCAGTAAGGGCCTTGTCAGCCCTCTCCAGGAAGCGAGTAGGGGCCTGCCAGCTCGCTCCAGGAAGCGAGTAGGGGCCTGGTCAGCCCACTCCAGGAAGCGAGTAGGGGCCTGGTCAGCCCACTCCAGGAAGCGAGTAAGGGCCTGGTCAGCCCACTCCAGGAAGCGAGTAGGGGCCTGGTCAGCCCACTCCAGGAAGTGAGTAGGGGCTTGGTCAGCCCACTCCAGGAAGCGAATAGGGGCCTGGTCAGCCCACTCCAGGAAGCCAGTAGGGGCCTAGACAGCCCACTCCAGGAAGCGAGTAAGGGCCTGGTCAGCCCACTCCAGGAAGCGAGTAGGGGCCTAGCCAGCCCACTCCAGGAAGCGAGTAGGGGCCTAGCCAGCCCACTCCAGGAAGCGAGTAGGGGCCTGGTCAGCTCATTCCAGGAAGCGAGTAGGGGCCTGGTCAGCCCACTCCAGGAAGCGAGTAGGGGCCTGGCCAGCCCTCTCCAGGAAGCGAGTAGGGGCCTGGTCAGCCCACTCCAGGAAGCGAGTAGGGGCCTGGTCAGCTCACTCCAGGAAGCGAGTAGGGGCCTGGTCAGCCTCACTCCAGGAAGCGAGTAGGGGCCTGGTCAGCTCACTCCAGGAAGCGAGTAGGGGCCTGGTCAGCTCACTCCAGGAAGCGAGTAGGGGCCTGGCCAGCCCACTTTAGCAATGAATAGTTTCGTTACCAGCTTGCCTCGTGAGGCTGCTGTTCAGCCGTTTAATGGGAAGAGGTGTGGGCACCCCTATTCAGGGAGGAGGAGCAGGGGTGTTCGCTCCCTTTTTGTAATAGCGCGGTGGAGCTCACTTGCCCTAGCAACAGGGAGCCAACGAGGCTCAGAGTGTGTGTATGAGGGGCAATCTCACCTCTACTCATAAAGTCAGAGAAGCTTTATGAGGCCCAACTCCTTTGGTGGGGCGGGCTGCTGCAGCTTGCTTGTTGTTGTGGTATTAGACTAGGTGTGAGATATGAGAGATGAGTGGTAAGAAATGAGGTTTCCTAAACACCTACGGGGCTGGAAGATGATCATGAGATTATTAGTGAAACAATAGCATTTTTTTTAATAAATGATTAAATGTTAAGATACTCTGTGAGTTAGTCGGTAGAGTGAGAGTTAAATAATGTTTAAAAACCACAAACACTGAAAATCTCTCTCTCTCTCTCTCTCTCTCTCTCTCTCTCTCTCTCTCTCTCTCTCTCTCTCTCTCTCTCTCTCTCTCTCTCTCTCTCTCTCTCTCTCTCTCTCACTCACTCACTCTCACTCTCTCACTCTCTCTCTCTCTCTCTCTCTCTCTCTCTCTCTCTCTCTCTCTCTCTCTCTCTCTCTCTCTCACTCTCTCTCTCTCTCTCTCGTGTCACCTCTTCCAAAACGCGTGATTTATAGAAGCACTAAATCTTCAAACGAAAGTCGCGAATTTTCACACACGTGGTTTTCTTTTACAAAGGTGAACTTGTCCCTTGTATCCTCGTTCCTGATGGCTATCCTGGTTCTCTGACACACCTGAGTTATAAAATACTTGTCCATGTTTTTATAAGATAAATAATGTTTTTGCAGAGACATGTAAAATTTTTTAAGTTATTTTAATAGTTTATTTGTATCATGATAGGGCTTTCTTCCAGCTTTGCTAATGGTATTTGTTTTATAAAATAGGGTGTTCGACATTACAAATTGAATTAATGGTTCATAAGGGCCTGCTTTTTTTATATATACTCAGTACATTTAACTCCTGGGTTTTTTCTTTTAGGTTTAATGTGTAGGCTTAACTTACAAGTTAACTTTTTGTTAAAATTTGTAAGTATAATTTTGTAATATTATTTATTAGATTAACTTGTATACTCTTGCTTGAAGTTCATTCAGGAGCCGGTATCATCTGATTCAGTATTGCTAGGCAAACTAATTGGCAAATCACTTATTATTAATGGTAAAATAGGTTCTGCAATCGGATCTGAGACCTGTAGAGCACTCAGACGAGCAGTATCACTGAAACAAATACCTTGCTTATTTCTACCAATTAGCTAGAGAGATCTGATATTGAAATTTCGAGTAGATAGGATATGCCTCGTTTAGCTTGTAGGCCTACTATAGTGTTCTTAAAATGCTACATTATTTCTGCCTCGCGTGGACAGAAGGCCCACAGCAATGTTCCTGGCTTTCGTGAGCAATAGGCCTACGGCAATGGTTCGTTCTTCTTATACCTAATCCTTCTTGTCTACTGCCAAACAAAAATTGTTTCACTTTTTTAATGACCCCCTCTAAAACTTCTCAAACAAAATGTAGGGAGTGCAGATCGGCGTTCAATCCCCGACCGTCCAAGTGGTTGGGCACCATGCTTTTCCCCCCGTAATGACTTAGTGTTTTCTTGTAGTAATTATTTTACCTCTCCCCACAACCAGCTTGCTCCCAGATTCATGTGTACACACACACACATAAAAAAAAACATAAACACAGAATAGCAAAAGTTAAGTCTCATAAAGGGAAAAATTAGCGTTTAAATTAAATATTACATAAATGTTGTTAAACTTTCTCTTTTTGATTGCAGGTAAGTCCTTTGATCTGTGGTGCCCTGCTTCCAGCCCCACGGTCTCTTGACAGTTTAAAACAAGAAATAAATTATGAACAAAGGCTGAAAAATCTGTTTTGAAACATTGCAACGAACTGTAGTCAAGGGTTACAGAGAGCTATAGTCAAGGGTTACAGAGAGCTGTAGACAAGGGTTACATAGAGCTGTAGCCAAGTATTACAGAGAGCTGTAGACAAGGGTTACATAGAGCTGTAGCCAAGTATTACAGAGAGCTGTAGACAAGGGTTACATAGAGCTGTAGCCAAGTATTACAGAGAGCTGTACCTAACTCTGGATCGATACGTTCCTTACCGAAGAAAAAGGTTAAATTTGAACATATTACGAAGTAATATGAATACAAAATAGAACTAAATATACAAAAATTAATAAATAGACGCAACTTATTTTTCATACGAGAACTAACTGTTGTTATATATAACCGGTATATTGTTTTGGAAGGTGTTAGGCTGCACACACAGGTGTTGGAAGGTGTTGGGCTGCACACACAGGTGTTGGAAGGTGTTGGGCTGCACACACAGGTGTTGGAAGGTGTTGGGCTGCACACACAGGTGTTGGAAGGTGTTGGGCTGCACACACAGGTGTGGGAAGGTGTTGGGCTGCACACAGAGGTGTTGGGCTGCACACACAGGTGTTGGAAGGTGTTGGGCTGCACACACAGGTGTTGGAAGGTGTTGAAAATTGGTGGCTGAAGGTGATAACTTAAGATTGCTTAATCACGAGCTCGTTCGATACCCCAAGATGCTCAGTGCCTCTCACCAGCTCCAAGTGGAAGCTCTTCGAGGGAAGAAGATGATAACTGCCAATTAGGAAGCTTTGCTGAAACACATCTAGTTTCGTGCTGTATTTTTTTTTAATCGTGTATTTTTTTTATATAATTTTCTTGTATTTTTATTCCCGATTATTTTATTTGTCTTTTAATTTATTTATATTACATACATTTTGTATATATTTAGTTTCAATGTCTAATTCATGTATTGGTTTATTGTTTCGTTTTTATTTAATTGAAATTTAGAAATGAGGAGTTAGAAACACAGAGAAGGGAAGAGGAAGGAAGGAAGAAGGAAGGAAGAAGAGCAAGAGGGAGGACAGAAAGAGAAATTGAGAGAAAGATGGAGAGAGAAGGTGAGGAAGGGAAAGAAGAGGATATATATAGAGGAAAGGTTAAAGAATTAGAAAGGGGGATAGAGGGAAGAAGGATAGAAGAGAGGGTAGAGAAGTACGAAGGAAGAGTAAGGGAGAGAACGAATCAAAGGAACTCCTCAATCGGATCATATGACAGGGACAGGAATTTTCCCTTTCCTTTGAGGCAGACAAGGACAATGATGACCTCTTGGAGACATATCTCTTTCTCTATCAATCTCCATCCCTCACTGTTCCTCTTATTCCAATCCTTCATCCCAATCCCTGTCCCCTTTCTATTTCCCCCCCTCTATTTTTTCTTCCCACCCTCACTCCCTCTCTATTCCACCTCTTTCTCCCATCCTTTCCACTTATCAATTTCAAAAGACTTACACACTGGGCAAGCAGTCATACCTCACACCTCACTCACTCATACCTCACACTCTCTCTCCCACCTCACAGCAAGTGAGGGTCGTGAGGAGAGACTAATTTACTTCCACTGTTTTCCTACCCTGTTCCTACTCACCTGTTTCATTATATATTTGTCCCTTTGTACCCGTACTGACATAAAACAATATATAATAATGATAATGACAATAATATCATTAATTATATATAGGGGGGTACCACCTCTGGTGCAATTATAGGGGACCCACAGCCTCAGAGAAGGGAACACAGAGCATTCAGGGAAAAACTTGCCATTTAACTCTGAATCTATAATAATGGATTGTGGAAAATCCATACTAAACTCTATATCCATAATAATATATTATTATTTTTGCCTGTACACTTTCCCGAATTTTAAATATGGTATTACAAAATTTCCATGTTTGGTATTAAAAAAAATTAATGGGGTTTACAAACTAAACCGTGGATCATATTCTCAGTACGTAATAGCTAATACTCTATTATGGGCGATACTTTAACTAGGTATTCCATTAACTTGGGCTGTAGGAGACTCGAACACTGGGCCCCAAGTGTGTGTGTGTGAGGGCCAAAGCTATATCCATTTTTTTTTTAAATATGTAATTTTTTGTTCTGTGTATATTAAAAAAAAAAGTAAGTTTCGAGGCCTAATTGAGCATGATGTCGGCTTACTGGATTTTTTAAGCCATCCGGTTTATTAACAATTTTGACATTGGACTTTGAAATTTTTATATATATACCTGTATATCTATATATACCTGTATATCTATATATACCTGTATATCTATATATACCTGTATATCTATATATACCTGTATATCTATATATACCTGTATATCTATATATACCTGTATATCTATATATACCTGTATATCTATATATACCTGTATATCTATATATACCTATAATTCGGTTTCTTTCGGTTTCAAGACTGTCCCGATGTTCGTATTTTAACCCACGACAATCTGTCGCAATCTGTCCTGTCTTAAGTATTTTCTATGTTTTGATCATGTTTCCCCCCCTGCTTCTTACCTCTTCCAAAAACGCGTTGTTGCATTCATTTAATATTTCCTTGTAACTCAGGAAGGGAAGTACAACAAATAAACGAATTAACATTTACACCCATTACAAAATTAATAGGGGGAAAATTACATTACAATTACAAAAATATGAAAATTGTACAAAAATTATACGAGGAACAAAAGGTACAAAAGAGCGCAGAGGATACAAAGGGTGTTACAAGGTACAAAGGGGGGTATAGAGGGGGGGGGGGAGAAAAGTTTCCACAACAGGGGTGTGTTTGTTTACTTTCCAGGGGAGACTACGGCATGTTGTCTGCTTCCCAGTGAACCCCTATTCATTAGCTCAGCCTCCTGCACTACCTTATATGAGAGACCAAGTCTCTGAATGCGACTCTCTCTCTCTCTCACTCACTCTCTCACACTCTCTCACTCTCTCTTTCTCTCTCTCCCACTCTCTCTCACTCTCTCTCACTCTCTCTCTCTCTCTCTCTCTCTCTCTCTCTCTCTCACTCTCTCTCTCTCTCTCTCCTCTCTCTCTCCCACTCTCTCTCACTCTCTCTCACTCTCTCTCAGTCTTATTGCTGTCCCTTCACTTTGTAATTGAGTCGACCTGCTTCGCATGCATAGCAAGCACACAATGCGAAATTAATCCCTTCAGAGGATCAACTACTCTAAAGTAATTGAAATTTCACACGCGCGTGAGATCGTGAGTGTGTGTGTGTGTGTGTGTGTGTGTGTGTGTGTGTGTGTGAGCCTACAGGATCGAGCTTCCAGCTTCCGTTCGGCAACTAGAAAATACTTATTCTATGGAACCGATTTAAAAGCCATTTCGTCAAACCTATTCAATCAATACCTATCAAACCTATTATATTTAAACTATGGAAAGGGTGAACTCCGAACTTCGGACTTCTATAGTAATGAATAGAGACAGAGGGGAATAGAAAGCCTGGACCCCCACCTCTTCTCATTCATGTTACTAATACAGTGATCTTCCTTCAGTGTCTCCAGCTCATACAGCTGGGTCATGTGTGTCTCCAGCTTACACAGCTGGCTCATTTGTGTCTCCAGCTTACACAGCTGGCTCATTTGTGTCTCCAGCTTACACAGCTGGCTCATTTGTGTCTCCAGCTTACACAGCTGGCTCATTTGTGTCTCCAGCTTCCACCAGTGACTTTGGTTTGATTGTCCTTACGTGAGAATGTCTATTTCTCTGGTTCTTCTCCTCTTTAGAATTGTATATATGTTGTGTGTGTGAGAGAGAGAGGAGAGAGATGAAGAACGACAGTTAAAGATAATGAAAAGAGGATGGCATGATAAGAAAATGGTGGACAATGCGAAGGGAAGCTGTAGTTAGGAAGTAGAGAAGAGGAAGGGACGACGGACAGGAAGAATAAGGTAGGGGGAGTGGAAGAGGGAAGAGAAAAGGGAGGGAACAAGAGAGTGTGGTTTTCAAAAGGACAAAAAAAAATTAATTAAATTGTTTGTCTTGTGATTGAGAGTTCTGTCTACTAATTAGCAAAACAAAAGACCATAAAATTCATATAAAAATATATTAGCATAAAACCATGCACACACACACACACACACACACACACACACACACACACACACACACACACACACACACACACACACACACACACACACACACACACACCTGGACACCACTTACAGAAGTTTGATGATAGTTGAGAGGCAAAGCCTTGGATACCAAAATCACTTCAAGTTTGAAGTGATTTTGACGTAAAGTCGTAAAGTCTTTTGACGTTTGTCGTAAAGTCAGTGAATGAAGATGCCACATACGATGAATGAAGCTGCCACATACCATGAATGAAGCTGCCACATACGATGAACGAAGCTGCCACATACGATGAACGAAGCTGCCACATACGATGAACGAAGCTGCCACATACCATGAATGAAGCTGCCACATACGATGAACGAAGCTGCCACATACCATGAATGAAGCTGCCACATACCATGAATGAAGCTGCCACATACCATGAATGAAGCTGCCACATACCATGAATGAAGCTGCCACATACGATGAATGAAGCTGCCACATACCATGAACGAAGCTGCCACATACCATGAATGAAGCTGCCACATACGATGAATGAAGCTGCCACATACCACGAATGAAGCTGCTTGAGACAGTAAGAGAAGATACTTCACCAGATTGCTTAAGTCCACACGCTAGATGGGGTGACCAATTAAACCCAATCTCGACCTTGGACTAGCGGAATCTCAATATGACCAAAGAGGCATCCTGCCCCCCCCCCCCCCCTCCCCACAGCAACACCCATACAGGTTACCATAGCAACGCCATGAATTAGTTTATAGGAGACATTGCTGTGTAACGGAGATGTTGCCATGACAACACACACACAGCATCATTAGAACAAGGGGGAAGTTAGATTTGAACTCTTAAAAAACTTCTTTGAGACTCATTTGGCCTTTTCACTTCCCGTCTACTCCGTTCCTCTTTTGTTTTATTTCCCTGTTTGACCTCTACTTCTCTACACCTGCCTTTTTACTTCCCTTTCTTCCCCTACTCGTTTCCCATTCTCTTTCTCTTCTTTGTGCTCTTTTCTTGTCACATTTCTTCAGCCCTCTTGCCCCGCCCATCAGTGCAAGTTACTGGTAACGAAAGAGGTAGAGAATAGTGAAGATAAGGCAGAAAGTGAGCGAGGAGTCCAGATAAGGGGAAGAAAGTGTAAGATAAGAGTCCAGATAAGGGGAAGAAAGTGTGAGATAAGAGTCCAGATAAGGGGAAGAAAGTGTGAGATAAGAGTCCAGATAAGGGGAAGAAAGTGTGAGATAAGAGTCCAGATAAGGGGAAGAAAGTGTGAGATGAGAGTCCAGATAATAGAGTATGAAAGTGGAAACAATAGAGGAAGCAGGAACTGTAAGAGAGAGAGAGAGAGAGAGAGAGAGAGAGAGAGAGAGAGAGAGAGAGAGAGAGAGAGAGAGAGAGAGAGAGACAGAGGCAATACGCAACAAGCTGTTGATATTGCAAAGTAACCTGACAACATCATTTGGGTTGCAACAGCAAATGGTTCTGATTTACCGACATTAATTTTTTATTAAAACTATCGCCCTAAGAAATTATCTACAAAAATAGCTTTAATATTTTAATATTTAATACCTGAAATATTTTGGCTAATAAAATAGAATTATCACCGACAGATTAAAGTCTGTTTAGTGTTAATCCGAATTGTGTTTTTGTCAGGTCTGACTTATAACATTTTAATAATTATAAATAAATATCCATGTCTGGGATAGATAATAATAATAATGATAATTATATTATATTATATTATATTATATTATATTATATATGCAACAATGATCACAAAAACACTGATCCAAGTATGCAGAATAACCACATGTGAAAAATAGAAAATGCTTAACGCGTTTTCGGCTAATTCGCCTTCATCAGAGCAAGGTAGAATCACTTGAATTTCTACCTTGCTCTGATGAAGGCTAATTAGCCGAAAACGCGTTAAGCATTTTCTATTTTTCACATGTGGTTATTCTGCTTATATTATATATATATATATATATATATATATATATATATATATATATATATATATATATATATATATATATATATATATTCAGCCATTGGTGGTAAATCCTCTAGAGTTTAAATGTCAAATAACGAAATCCACGTTTATAAGAACGTGATCATTACTAACAAACTTATTATAGGGGGAAAAATGTGAGTGAAGACTGATATAACATCACAAAGTGACAGGCCTCTAAACCTCTTCACTGAAGCAGTGACTACAACCACTCCAGCCTTCAAAATATATATAAAAAAATATAATTCTTATATGCAAATGAGTTTTCAAGTCACAGGTATTTATATCTGTGAGAAATGCTTCACGTGAAATTGTTTTATTTACGTATTTATTTTTTATTTATTTAACAATTATTTAACAATTTATTTTTTATTTATTTAACAATTTGTGTTTTAATTTGTATTGTGGGAAACCGGTTCTGTGGTCTCGTTATTTCGTGATGGTGTTAAGAATGTCGTTGGGTACCAGGACACACTTTTCAACTTGGTGTCTTGATATCACAGTTATTTTGAAATTTTACCGGGTTATTGTTTTTTGTTTAACGCTTGCCTCGCCGATGTCATAAATACTCATATACCGCTTAAGTAAGACAGAAACAAGAAACAAGTAACACTTAGAGAGCCAGTCAAAGGCTTAGAGCCAGCCCAGGAATATCCAAAAAAAAATCCTCCGTTAAGATTGGAAAACACCTTACAGAAAAAACATTATCTTCAGTCTAAGGCTACTCTCCTATTTTGCGTTCTTGCTAAACTTATAGATTTTAAAACAATATCTCTGTACATTTTTTGATTAGAGAGTTTATTTCTTCTGCAAATAATTCAAAAACGTTTACTGACTGAACTCAAATCTCTCTCTCTCCGTGATTTAAGTGGTCAATAAGATTCACGAGGGTCATTTAATGGCGCCCTTCAAATCACCAACTGTGGTTAAGAGCTCAATAACCCCATTTCGCCTCGTGTAGTTTGACAGCTTTCAGACCCTATTCGCAAAGACGAGAAGAACGATAATGGAACACTTAAGAGCTCTTATGGAAACCAGAGATCTAAGTGGGAAACGGTTCAGTAGACGAGTTTATGAATTATTCATAGTTTATATTTATGTATTAATATTGCACATGTATGTATGAAAGTATTATTCATATTTGTTTCTAGGTAACATGGACGGGTTGAAGATATCATTGGGCAGTCGTACTTAGGTGAGTCCTTTGTGATGTTACTAGATATCTGCAGGAGGGCACCACGGGTACACATCTGCAGGAGTGCACCACGGGTACACATCTGCAGGAGTGCACCACAGGTACACATCTGCAACAGTGCACCACGGGTACACATCTGCAACAGTGCACCACGGGTACACATCTGCAACAGTGCACCACGGGTACACATCTGCAACAGTGCACCACGGGTACACATCTGCAACAGTGCACCACGGGTACACATCTGCAACAGTGCACCACGGGTACACATCTGCAACAGTGCACCACGGGTACACATCTGCAACAGTGCACCACAGGTACACATCTGCAACAGTGCACCACGGGTACACATCTGCAACAGTGCACCACGGGTACACATCAGACCACAGAGTCTCCAGCAGTCCTCGCCCTAACATGAACAGTGTTGGAGATAAACACTTAAATTACAAAGTCTTACTCATAAGAAGACACGATAACAACTGCACTCCAAAGGTTATCACGACGGTAAATATTACGCTAAGAATCCTTCCAAGGGAGATGAAGCCACACAGAATACGTAAGAACATGTATGAACTCAGAACTGACCTCACAATTACCATACTCTTAACTCTAATAACCTATTCCTAAGAGGGTGTTTAAGTCAATATATCAACGAGATTCTCTCAGCTGTCAAGCCAGGACGACAGGAGTCCTAGCAAAACTAGGACTCCTGTCCTAGCATTTTTTTACCTAGCGAAGGTAAAAAAAAATTAACGTGTAGAATAGCTAGCCTTTGAAAACGAGGTGACCTCCTTCGATCGATTCTATCGATCGGAGGAGGAGGATCGTGTCTCCTTGGCGAAGTGGTAAGACACTCGCCCCGCGCTTCGCGAGCGATTTGGCATATGTTAGTATCCTGGCCGGGGAGGATTGACTAGGCGACAATCCTTAAACTGTACACCTCTGTTCATCCCAGCAGTGAATGGGTACCTGGTTGATAAAGGATTTGGTGGATCGTATTCCGGGGAAAGATTCAGGACCTGCCCGAAACGCTATGCGTGGTAGTGTCTTTACAACCATGTAAGAACTCTTGTATATATGAATGCAAAAATAGTTCAAGAAGTGTGGTCAGAAACGACCCAGACGTTAAGCCTCTTCCCACGAACCACTTGTCCACACTCAGGGCCAGAAACCATCGTTAAAGCTCCCTTGGTTGTAAGTGAACAACCATCAAATACCACAGAAACAGCAACTATCACTCACCTTGAATGCAACCTGAAGCAATTTGCTAACTATCTGGGGACTTCGTGGAGATATGTAAGACGTCAGTGCCTCAAAGTTCTTGTCCCAAGCCTTGGAGACAATTCAACACCCACTTACAGGCCGCTAATTGCCCGTCACTTAGCCCTGTTGACACTAAACCAGGTCTCAGGTATCTCCCATTTGGATCCACACATCAAACTGTCGTCCCTGAATAAACCTGAGCCAGACGTTACCTTACGTCCGAACACTCGAGCTACCAGACGCTCCGAACACTTGAGCTGTCAGACGCTCCGAACACTTCACAACAAACATAACATTTACAATGTGAATGAAGCAATAGTGGGATTAACGAGTCCCTCTAAACGACGCCCAAATACTCGTTAATCGAGCCGCCACATCCGTTGTTTATAAACGTAAATATACTATACACACACGACTCACAACTGGTGACGTATGTATTTATCTCAAGCAGTGTTTCGTTCATCTCTTCTGCTCGAATCGAACTAAATGCTTCATTCACCCGCTAAACGCCTCATTGACGTCCTTCAAATACCAATAATCGGCAACAGAACCTAACCTACTTAACCTAAGTCAGGTCACACTATTCAGCATATTTTAGTATGTAATAATGGTACCTTATATTCGATAAAATACAAATTTTCAATCCGCAGTGCGTTAATATTAAGGAATGGTTCAATGGGTTCCAACCCACGGGAGACATCTCCCGTCACGCAGGGTGCAGTCGCACCTCCACAGATCTCCAGTATCAGCTCTTGATACTGGTAATGGCTCAAAAGGGCCACCACTTACGGGCTATTCATGCCCGTGCCATCTTTTGGGTGCCTTAATCTTCATCAATCAATCAATGGGATTCCAACCTTGCATGGACGAGCCTTGCCTGAGGATAGGTTGCATAAACAGGGGGGTTTGGCCGGGTGCATGGAATCACTTTTGGGTCTTTGTTTGGAAGACGGGCTGGTCCATGTGGACGGGTTGCGTTTATAAATGAAAAACAGTTTACACACGACTTACAACGAACGACGTTCGAAAATTTCTCAAACAGTGCTTCTCTGACGACCTCTTGTTCGATTGCAATTCTGAAAATCTTCAGCCCCCTTGCATACAAAGATCCAAGCTCTTTAATCTAGGGGACAAACCCCCTGTTTATGAATGAAAAGCGGTTTACACACGACTCACAACTGATGACGTTCGAACATATCCGGAACAAGTGCTTCGCTCATTTTCTCTGCTCACAACACAATTCTATAAACTTTGCAGCCCGTCCTCCAAACAAAGAGTGATTCCATACACCCGCCAAACCCCCAGCTGTTTATGAATGAAAAACGGTGTACACACCACTCACAACTGATGACGTTCGAACACTTCCGGAACAAGTGCTTCACTGACGAATTTTGTTCGAACCACAACTCTGTAAATGCCTCATCCACGTACTATAAACACAAATAATCGCCAACAGAGCCTAAACACCTAACCTAACCTATGCCTATACATGCACAATATGCTAATATATTATAATATTAATTTATATTTGAGAACATTCCCGTTTTGATTGAACCACATGTAAAAATTTATGAATGCGTCTGTGGGGTCGACCGCTGAATGCAATGAACTTGAGTTGATGACGGGTTGAAATTTTGAATGTGTAGCATATTAAAATTCATGAATACGTCTATTTAGGATCGCCCCTAAAGGCGTATTAGGATAAAGGCGTATTAGGATAAAGACGTATTAGGATAAAGACGTATTAGTATAAAGACGTATTAGAATAAAGGCATATTAAGATAAAGGCGTATTAGAATGAAGACGATCGAATGAACATAGCCTGTAGACGAGATGAAAAACAAATAATTGCCAACAGAACCCAAAAAACTTTAACCTACCCTTAGGTATATAAATATATAACAAATTTATTCCTTCGTTAAAATTTCCGAACATGTCTTTGGGAGGACCGTAGTTTGAGGTCGAGTATTGGAGACAATAAAGCCATCAAGAGGTACTCAGATCCGCTGGCTTCGTTACGTAGTTAAAACTGAAGGATTGATTAGTTTCCAGCAAGACTTTATTTGTTATTTAATTATTATGGCTCTCTTGACATCGATCAAGAGAGCTGTTGTAAACAACAAGAAATTATTAGGAAGAAACCTGTTATATTATATAAAATTATATATAGATATAAAACCGATAGTCTCACACACACACATATATCAGAAAGAGCATTTTACACAGGTAGATAAGCAAAGTGATGAAATGAAGTCTAGAGCGCCCCAATACAAGCTGAATTCTTAGAGATACTTGTAGCTAAGTTATCTTTAAGCTGGGATATCTATCACTCACTTGCCCCCCCCCCCCCCAAAAAAAAAAAAAACGGTGTTTCGTTCGTCAAAGTGCGCTAAAAACCGGTTTGCTAATTCTCACGTGTAAGCCCGTCGCCGCTCTGTTAACAAAAAAGAATGATCTTATTAAGTCTTACCGTTTAGTGATCCTGAATTATCTTCCGCTCAGTTACGTGACTTATGAGTCTAATTACAGTTACTGCAAAATCTATTAAATAATTTATGCGGAAAGTTACGCCGTAATGTAAGCATATATCCATGGCCAGCTGGTAAGGGCAGTTAGTTGTTCGTGTGATTGGAGATTGGAAACCAGTTTTTTCTACCAATAGATCACTGTGATTGGTTTAGCGGGAAAGTGGACCGCTGTGATTGGATAGCGGGGAACCTGGACCGCTGTGATTGGATAGCAGAACAGTACGCCTACTGTTATTCGATGGCCGAAGCATAGACCGGGGTGATTGGGTAGCTGAAACGCAAGCCATGTGTGTGATTGGGTAACTGGAACGTATGC
Organism: Procambarus clarkii; assembly: GCF_040958095.1. Taxonomy (NCBI): domain Eukaryota; kingdom Metazoa; phylum Arthropoda; class Malacostraca; order Decapoda; family Cambaridae; genus Procambarus; species Procambarus clarkii. The sequence goes on from NC_091164.1 coordinate 9,315,340, forward strand.
TGACTGGGGGAATTAATCTCGGAACAGTGATTAGGCCAACTATTGGTGTTGATAGTTAAGCCTATAACCCCCCATGGAAGGTTATTAAAACCACCACAACATCTTACTAACCATTCATGTGTTAGTTCTGAACTTAGTACATGGCTGAAGTATACTCTCGATCGATACTCTCAGTGTATATATATATATATATATATATATATATATATATATATATATATATATATATATATATATATATATATATATATATATATATATATATATATATATATATATATATATATATATAAACAGTTGGACTATTGGTTAGGTTTACTATTTATTTATTTTTTTTAACCTGGCGATTGAGGCCCGGAAATAGTGGTTGAATATGTTATACTCAAATTCTGTCAGTTGAAATGTAACCAATCACAGGCGAGTAGGCCTCTGACGTCATGCCAGACAGAGGAGCATCAGCGATGCTCCCAGCAGCCTCAGTTATCCTCACAGACCCAGAGTAGGTGGACCTCGGCTGGCCAGTTATACACCTGTTTGCCTCACTCAATAAATATATATAGAAGCGACTACTGAGTCTACATTCTACCCGAACAAGGCAAACGAATACTGGTAGCAGCAGTGGGATCCAGAAATTTTTTTCTGGAAGCAAAAGTTCCAGTACCCAGCATCGCCTCGTGTTCCAGCCAAAACCGCCGCCACCGCCACCGCCATAAGCCGCCATCCTGCCACCCACGCATCAAATATTGTGCCAGACCGGGGTCCTGCCATCAACCACTACTCCAGGCTAACGTTTTAGAAGTAAGGGTCAATATCTTCCTGTGAGAACGCTCACTCATCAGTGAGGAGGAAGGAAGCTTCCCGCGCCAGCCATTTTTGAACCTCGCGCCACCACGTGGGAACCACCTATTACACCCACCACCACCACCACCGCCACCCAAGCTGACAGTATCAAGCTTCGTGAGGGTGCAAGCTACTGCAATCGTCGTCAGCCATCGTCGCAAGTATCAACTGGTTATTCCATCGTCGCAATATTGTCGTCGTCAGAATTTATCTTCGTGCCTCTAGCCTGAACAGTGTGGGGTCCCTGAGTCTCGCGCCACCGCCGCCAGGAGCGCTGCCGTCGCATCCAGTTTGTAAACACGCCTCACATGGGCCTCTTCAGATCTTCACGACGCTTCTCCTACTTTGGCTACTGGTGATCCTCATAAATTACAACCCTGAGATAAGTAATTGCTAGTTGAGAACAACGTGCCAAGTGTTAAAAAGTGACTTATGTAATAATTCCCATAATATCCTGTGAATTAACCATTCAGTGACTTGTTAAATATTGGAGCTGGTTCAGTACTGCACTCCCCACAGTTTTCCTGTGTGATTTCAACATTCCTGCTTCTTACAGTAATTTCATTGAATTTTAATTGTTCTCCTAGAGTGTTATTGGTAAATTCAAATTCCAGTGAATTAAGAAATCCTTGTTTTAGTAGCAGTTAAGGATTTGTGCAATATAATTTTTTTTAATTTCTCCAGACCTAACTTGAAATTTATCCTTTAAGCATTTTATTTTAAACTTTTACCATAGGAGTTATATACATTCCTGTGTCCAGTTTATGTGCTACATCCATATTTCTTGCATTGCCACTTGTTGTGTTGAATCTTTTTAATGAAATTTTGCAATTGCATTTCCCAGTTTTTATTCTAAATTGCTGTGCTTAGTCTGGTTTAATTAATTTACATACATCTAATTCCAGTCATTTTTTTAATGAAAGATTGCTAAATTTAGTTTACAATTGCTTGTTCTTGATTATTTTCTTGCCTAGCCCAATTTAATAATTTTATTTCTGCCATTTTTACTTTAGCCAAGTTGATATTTTTTGTGTTTATTTTTGTGTATACTATTTCTGATGCCAGGTGCACTTAATTATAATCTGCGTTCAAATATTACTTCCACGGCTGTGACAATGCCTACCACTGTTGAAACCCCTTCAGAATCAATGGGAACAGTTGCTCGTCCCAATGGCCAGAGATCAGCTCAGGAAATGGCTATTCCTCTTTTTGCTGGGGAATCGCGTTTATTAGAATCATGGTTTAGTAAGGTTGAAGCAAAAACAGTTGCACGTTTTTCTAAGCCTACTGATGCCGAATACTTAGCAATTGCACGGTCAGCCGTGGACACAACCAAAGGTGATGCACGTTTTGTTGTTGATGAGAAAGCCATTGTTAGCCTCCAGTCTTGGCCTGAATTTAAGGATTTCTTTCGCCGTCGCTTTGTTAATAAAGGAGACCTTGACCCATATAGGTTAGTCAAGAAAATTGCCAATGCCACCATGCAGCCTGGTGAATCGTTTAATGCGTTTACTAGCCGTCTCGATCAGTATCTGTATGCCTTAGTTTCTGCTATGAATAATTCAACTTGGTTAGATAAAGACAATAATCTGTCCCCTGAGGCTATGGCCAAAATGATAGCATTTGGTACTTTAATGCATTTTGCCCCCGAGCATACAAAACCAATCGTTGAGCAACAAAATTTTGGTGTTAAACATGAAATTGGTGAAGTGTTTGAGGCTATTAACAATGCCGCCGATAAACTAGCTCCCCGAAGTGCTCAACTGTTGCCACCCTCTGATGCTGTAAATGTAGTTACAAGTTCTCAGCATCCTCCCACAAATTCTCAAAACTCTTGGTCGCAGAAGCGTACCCATGCTCGTAGCCCCCAGTCAAATTCGCCGCCTCATAAAATGCCGAAACGCCATAGTCCACAACCATCCACTCCCTCATGTTGGCATTGTGGTAAGAGTAACCACCTTGCAAGGGACTGTTGGTCCGCCCCTAGATCATCACCTCCTAGACAATTCTCTCGGCCCCCTCATCAATCTAATCATTCTAGGCTTCCATATTGCACGTACCATAAACAAGTTGGTCACCACACTGCGGATTGTAGAGCTAGGCAAAGGACATCTCCACCTCGTAACTCCCATGGTCAGTCTTGGCGAGGCTCACAGCGTCCAAGACATTATCAGAACTCTCGTAATTACAACTCCCAGCCCAGCTATAATGCAACTTCAAATTATAATGCTCAGTCACAGAATGCTGGAGCTCAGAATGTTCACTCCATGTCGTCGGGAAACCCCCAAGGCCATCCGCTAACCAATTCAAGCTAGCCAATCCTAGTGCCCTCCCTGTGTATTCAGTAGCTACCCAAAATAGATTTGGACACTTGACAGAGGAGGACACTGACTCTAGACCAGTTGTAGATGTTGACGGATCCACAGTAAATTTGACACAAACAAGACGCAGATATCCCAGACAACATAAGTCAAAAATAGTAACTTGTCCAGTCTCAAGTGATGGTCCCCTTGTATCAGCCATTGTACATGGTAGAGTTTTAAAAGTTTTTCTTGACTCAGGTGCAAAAATTAATATTGTCAAGCCCTCAGCTCTTAGAGACATTGAAAGTAAGCACCCTACTATTTTAAAACAGTCACACATACCTTTTCTAAGTGGTATTTCAGGAAATAAAGTAAAAGTTCAGGGTGAAATTGACCTCCCACTCAAGTTCAATGATGTCACATTGTCTATAACATGTTTAGTTGTTGACATTATTCATTTTCCTGGAGACATTCTCTTAGGTCTGTACACCATGATTGATGAAAATATTGCATTGTTTCCCCATCGTTGGAACATAAGTATCAAAGACCACGTCATACCCTTGTGTAGCATGTATCGACAGGGCCACGAGTTCAACCTTCAATCAGATTATGTTAATTTTGTTGACACCCGCCTTGCTAGCGTAGGTTTGTCAGATCATTGTCGTGGTAGCATACCCGAGAAAACAGGCACTCGATTGAAGCATAGTAGTTGTACAGTTGTTAAGGAGAATGAGTATCGGGACTTTCTGGAAGGGGACGCCCTAACGGATTCTCGTTGTCTCGCTCGCCTGGCAGCTTCCATCTCTGAAGTCAGTGGTTCCACGGCTACTGACACTGTGCTACACCCTCATTCTCTCACCAGAATAAGAGTTAAGGTTCAGGGAGTGCCTGAGTTGTCGGATGTGATTGCGGAAAGTGAAACATGTAAAGTGAATGGTACATTTGTTGAACCCTCCTGGCACACAGTGCAGGATGGTACTGTCTCACTTTTTATCGCGAACACAAGTAATGCCGATATCCATCTCCAGTCTGGTACCCATGTTGTAGATTTTGCCCATTACTCGTTACCGGTGCGAGTTGTGGATGATGTCTCCATGGATCATACTGTTTGTACACTCACACCAGGAGAACAGGGATCTCAGCCAGAGGTGCAAGCGCAACACCTCAGTCCTACTGATTTTCCTGACTCTGTGGCTCAGCTTTTGGAAATTTTGAACAGGAATAGAGCTGTTGTTGCTCTACCAGGAGAAAAATTAGGTCTCACTCCTCTCATTACACATAAAATTCCCCTTGAACAAGGAACTACGCCTATTTATGTACCAGCTTACCGACTTCCCCATTCTCAGAGAGCAGAAGCAGATAGACTTGTAGAAGAAATGTTACAGAGTGATGTAATTGAATCGAGTAATTCGCCATGGAACGCTCCATTGATTCTTGTACCAAAGCGAGATGGGACTTGGAGACCTGTAATCGATTATCGCAAGCTTAACAGAGTAACAATACCTGATCGTTTCCCACTTCCAGTTCTAAATGATTTGTTGCAAAGTATTGGTCGAAACAAAGTATTCTCAACGTTAGATTTGTTGCAGGGATTCTGGCAAATCCCCCTTGATGAGGAAAGTAAACAATTGACAGCCTTTAGTACTCCCAATGGTCATTTTCATTTCAAAAGAATGCCGTTTGGTTTGCGTAGTAGTCCAATAACCTTTTCACGGCTCATGACAAATCTATTTCGTAGATTGATAGGAAGTACGCTTCTAGTTTACCTTGATGATCTCATAATCATGTCGCAAGATGTTCAGACTCATTTCCAGAACCTTGAAAAGGTACTTGCAAAGCTCGCTGAAGCTAATTTAAAAATAAAGCTTGCAAAATGTTCATTTTTAAAGCAAAAGATTAATTTCCTAGGTCATACAGTTACACCTTCAGGTATTACATTGAATGAATCAAAAATTATTGCTGCCCGTGATTTTCCAACACCTCGTACCGCAGAAGCCGTAAGACAGTTCACAGGTCTTGTAGGATTTTATCGTTCATTTATTGCTGGATTCTCTATTATAGCCGCTCCGCTTTACAAGTTGCAAAGAAAAGATGAACCCTTTGTTTGGGGAGAGGCCCAGGATCAGTCATTCAAAAAACTCAAAGCAGCCTTGATTTCGTCACCTGTCCTTAGGTATCCAGATTTTTCTAAACCTTTTACGTTGGTTACAGATGCTAGTGACATAGGTCTAGGTGCTGCATTACTTCAAACAGAAGGTCACAGAGATCACGCAATAGCTTATGCTAGCCGCACATTATCCAAAGAAGAGAAAAATTATAGTGCAACAGAACGAGAAGCCTTGGCAGTTGTTTGGGCACTTAAACATTTCAAGGATACAATTTATAATTACCCAGTTCATGTTCTTACAGATCACCAACCATTAATTCCCTTGTTCAAAAATAAGAATCCAGTTGGAAAGTTTGCTAGATATTTGCTCACAATTCAAGAATTCAATCCCACATTTGGATATATTCCAGGAAAGCAAAATGTTGTAGCCGATGCGTTTTCTCGACACGTAGCTGCGATTCAGTTAAATTACCCAGCATTAGATGCTACAGTAGTAGAAACGGAACAAAGACAAGACCCCATATGGGCACCTGTCATTAAATTTTTGACTAAGCAAGACACTCGCCCGATTCATAAACCGCCAGTACCATTGAAAGAACTAGTTATGTTGGACAATTTACTGTGTAGAGTAGTGAAGCTAGGGACAGCCCCGAGGAAATGTTGTCAGTTAGTTGTTCCAGCTGTCTTGGTACCAACTGTGTTAAAAATTATCCATGATGCTCCTGCAAGTGCACATCCAGGAAAGGATCGTACACTCCAACAAGGTCGATTGAAATATTTTTGGCCAAAAATGGCTAAGGAGATTGCTCATTATGTTGACAGATGTTTAACTTGTTTACAGCACAAGGGACATGTTTCAGGACCTAATCCAATTCAGGTGTACCCAGCAACTAAAGCTCCTTGGGAACGAATATCGATGGATTTATTGACAAATTTTGCGGAAACAGAGAAAGGGAACAAACATTTGCTTGTAATGGTCGATAATTTTTCACGGTTTTGCGAACTAGTTCCTATCCCGAACAAAACAGCAGAAACCATAGCCAGCGCATTCCATGACCAAATAATTTGTAGATATAGTATGCCTAAAGTAATCCTTTCAGATAATGGTCCAGAATTCAGTAATAGTATTCTAACTAGCTTGTGTGATTTATATAACATCAAAAAATGTAGCATCATGCCTTATCATCCGGCAAGTAATGGACTAGCTGAACGTACTAACAGGAAAGTGTTAGATGCCTTGAGAGTCACGTTGAATTTTGATAACAACAATTGGGATGATTTTATACCCTTAATTCAGTGTGCTATAAATTCTTCAATTAATGTTTCTACTGGTGACACACCTCACGCTATTCTTTATGGTACAGATAAGATCCTCCCTAATGAATTGATTAACGTACCTCCTACTCCCTTATATAACGTAGATGATTTTGTTCAAGTGAAGCGTAGACAAATGCAATTAGTATTCAAGAAAATACGAGAACAACTGTCCAAAGCAACAGCCGAGTTCACTCTAGCAAGGAATGCACGAGCTAAACCCAATAAAATAACTATTGGATCTGTAGTAATGATACTTAACCAACACAGGTCTGGTCCTATGTACAAGTTAACTAAGAAATTTTTGGGTCCATATAAGGTAATCGAGCTTATTAAAGGTAACAAATACAGACTTAAGAACTTGTTAACAGGAGAGTATATAAATGAACATTTAGACCACATGAAGTTAGCTAAAATGACTGTTGACGAGACTGATGAGGAAGATGACAATGAACTTACCCAGACAGATACTCCTACTCGGACACCACCTTCTGTGGTTGACAGACCACTTGATGTTCAGCAACCCCATACTAGCAATTATAATCTTAGATCTAGACCTCTCGTTTCAACCGTGCACTCACCACATGTCCATTGGCTAGATGTTAACGAGGATATCTCTCAAGATGATAGTTTGTCGCATGAAGTTTCACCTGTTCCGGACCTTCAGTCAGAGCCAGAGTTGTATAGTGCTCTGGATGAGCTAGGTGTAGATATCCGCAGAATTTATAATTGATTGCACTCTGCAGTTATTCTGTTTGTTTTGAAAAAAAAAAAACTCATTTGCAGTATTTCTACCACATGTGTCTTATTATTACCATTATATATAATGTATAGTTTTTCTCAACTTTATTTTGTTATGAATTAGATGCCATTGTCAAGTCTACTACCATTTGTATTTTTACAGTGCTTGTCATAAGAGTTATTATTGTTCTAGCAACCACATTGTGGCCAGTGAATCCTGACTGCTATCACGCAGATGTTAGTCTTCTTGATCCAGGTCTTGTATATGCTTGTAAATATATTGCACATTATATATATTGTACATTGGTCTTGTAAATATATTGTATATTTCGAAAAAAAAAAAAAAAAAATTATCTATCTTGAAATTCAATTGTGGTTGTTAGGTCAGAACTTTGTTCCATTAATGTAATAATTGTTTAATTTTGTATGGTTTTCAAGCACATGCCATTGACACATGTTAATAATTTTGTTTAGGCAATACCTTGAGTTGTATTGTTCATATCTGATCAGTAGACATACACATGTTCTTAATACTCTGGTTTAATCAAAGAATTGTTACCATGATTTTCACCTATTATGATGAATTTTTTTTTTTGGTGCATATATGCCGAGTTGTTTGTATTACGCACACCTGATCTTCTTTCAATGTTTTATTATGCAAATTTCACATGTAAGCCATTATTGAATGCCACCGAGGTCCTTTCAGTATCATTGTAACTATATAGCTAGCCAGAGCTTGTCGACAAGGGACGTCGACTTGGTAGCGTGTCCGAGCGGTGTTATACTCAAATTCTGTCAGTTGAAATGTAACCAATCACAGGCGAGTAGGCCTCTGACGTCATGCCAGACAGAGGAGCATCAGCGATGCTCCCAGCAGCCTCAGTTATCCTCACAGACCCAGAGTAGGTGGACCTCGGCTGGCCAGTTATACACCTGTTTGCCTCACTCAATAAATATATATAGAAGCGACTACTGAGTCTACATTCTACCCGAACAAGGCAAACGAATAAATAGAAGTGATTGATGACAATTACTTTCAAATGGAATTGATGATATATATATATATATATTTTATTGGTGTTTTTTTATACAGTTCATTCAATCAAACACACAAACTGGTACAAATGTCCACAATAACAAACACACAGGACGATGGGCAAATATGCACACTCACACACACGCAATCTCTGTCACACACACACACACACACACACACACACACACACACACACACACACACACACACACACACACATAAACTCATACATACACTCCCAACATACACACAAGCAATCTCTGACACACACACACACACACACACTTTCTCCTTCCCTCTTTCTCCACTCCCTTCCTCTCTACCCATCTTTATCCCTCAACCTCTTCCCCCTCCTTATCCCTATCCCCGACTTACTCAACCTACCCCCCCCCCCCTCCTTCTCCCCTTCCCCTAACACCCCCCCCCGTCCCCCAATCCAGCTGTTACCTACCCCCCACCACCACCCCAAGCCACAGCCAATCCGTACCGTCTCCATTAACCTCGATACCATCAGTACAATAACAGGTGGGTGGTAATAATTTGTGGTAATGAGCACAATCACTACACCTGAGGGAAATTCTCATGATTGGATAGCTCCTGTTGCGAGGGAAGTAATGAATCTGTTGCTTCCGTTGCAACGTAGCTCACACCAAATGAATTGGGATAAAAATTAATCATTGTATATATTTTATTCTGATGCTAATTGTAATCATGACAGATAGGGATGGAAAATAATAATTTGTTCAAATTATCAGTATATATAAATATATATGCTGGTAATATAAGTGTAGGGAAGGATATATATATATATATATATATATATATATATATATATATATATATATATATATATATAAATTATTATTATTATTATAAATTATGTATATTTT
>NC_091164.1:9325070-9353220 GCF_040958095.1 Procambarus clarkii
TCTCTCTCTCTCTACTTCTCTCCTCTCTCTCTCACTCCCCCGTAGAGATATGGGATCGCTTCGTTACACAAGCCTCAATCTCCACTAAACTAGGTCAGCGCCAGTCTTGGGTAAACGGTTCAGCAATACGGGTCAACTAGAGTTTGCTTGAATGATATCAAATGACACTAAAATTGTATTTTCAATAATCTGGAAGATCCCATACAACAATAAAATTATTTCTGTCAGTGTACTCACCTAGTTACTGTGTGTGTGTGTGTGTGTGTGTGTGTGTGTGTGTATGTGTGTGTGTGTGTGTACTCACCTATTTGTGCTTGCGGGGGTTGAGCTTTGGCTCTTTGGTCCCGCCTCTCAACTGTCAATCAACTGGTGTACAGATTCCTGAGCCTACTGGGCTCTATCATATCTACATTTAAAACTGTGTATGGAGTTAGCCTCCACCACATCACTGCCTAATGCATTCCATCCGTTAACTACTCTGACACTGAAAAAGTTCCTTCTGACGTCTCTGTGGCTCATGTGGGTACTCAGTTTCCACCTGTGTCCCCTTGTTCGCGTCCCACCAGCGTTGAATAGTTTATCCTTGTTTACCCGGTCGATTCCTCTGAGGATTTTGTAGGTTGTGATCATGTCTCCCCTTACTCTTCTGTCTTCCAGTGTCGTAAGGTGCATTTCCCGCAGCCTTTCCTCGTAACTCATGCCTCTTAGTTCTGGGACTAGTCTAGTGGCATACCTTTGGACTTTTTCCAGCTTCGTCTTGTGCTTGACAAGGTACGGGCTCCATGCTGGGGCCGCATACTCCAGGATTGGTCTTACATATGTGGTGTACAAGATTCTGAATGATTCCTTACACAGGTGCCTGAACGCTGTTCTGATGTTAGCCAGCCTCGCATATATGTGTGTGTGTGTGTGTGTGTGTGTGTTCCAAGTGGTGTTTGTGGTAGTTACCAAACACCAAGTCACGAACACACACACCCAGCACCACTCTCCCGTGCCGAGCGAGGCACGCACGCTGCCCCCCCCCTTCCCCCCCCACACACACATCAGTCACCATTATATCAAGACATTCCACATCATATCTGTAAAGAAGTGTGTCTGTCTGTTTATATAAGGATGGAGGCCAGATGCTCAGGGCTAATTTCACCCAACTTTTCATGATGACACATCGAAGGTATGGGACTATCACAGAATGAGTTGTGGGGGGTCGGCCTCACTGCCTCCCTTTAATAAATATTGACCCTAATCCTAACCCTCCTCCCCCCCCCTCTCTCTCATTCTGATATTTTGATGAAGTGTGAATTCAGGATTTTATTTTCCACTCAGGTTTTTAAAAAAATTCATCTCTTCGTAAATTTTATTTTTTTGAGAGAGCGCACGCGAGCGAGTGTGCTCCATGGTCAAGCAGCAGTTTTCCTTTCGCCTCATGCCTCTGTTCGCCCTAGCATGAATAAGTACATGGGGCTGCATCCTAGGGTTCGTCAGTAGTTAGCCTTGTAGTTACACACACACACACACACACACACACACACACACACACACACACACACACACACACACACACACACACACACACACACACACACACACACGCACACACACACACACACACACACACACACACACACACACACACACACACACACACACACACACACACGACCTTGATGCCCCCCTACACCGGATTACTGACATCCAGCACTAACAACCTGACCGACCAAGCTGCGCATTCTGCACCAGGGCGACCATTGCACAAGCTGCGCATTCTTGGTGCAGTTGACGCAAGGTGCAGGCAGGCCGGCCGCCGTCAACAATGCATCAGAAACACTGCAACCTTTGATAGGGCCACACTCACCTCTGGGGCAAGAACCAGCCATGCCCCTGGGGGCCTCTAAGGGCGCCGCGCCAGGCTAAACCACTGGGGAAACCCGCCCTTACAGCACCTCCTTGCTCCGGTACAGTTATAGACTTAAGATGGGATTCAAAGACTGTGTTGAGCAAGAGGGCAACAGGTGGGGGGGGGGGGGGGAGTTGTGGATTTTATTATAAATTATTTTTCCCCCCTTCCAGAGAGGCTTTATTTCCCTTAAATTGTCCTAAAACAGGCTTTATTTCTTTTAAATCCTCCTAAAAGAAGCTTTATTTCCCTTAAATCCTCCTAAAATATGCTTTATTTCCCCTTAAATCCTACTAAAAGATGCTTTATTCCCTTTAAATCCTCCTAAAAGAGGCTTTATTTCCCTTAAATCCTCCTAAAAGAAGCTTTATTTCCCTTAAATCCTCCTAAAATATGCTTTATTTCCCTTAAATCCTCCTAAAATATGCTTTATTTCCCTTAAATCCTACTAAAAGATGCTTTATTCCCTTTAAATCCTCCTAAAAGAGGCTTTATTTCCCTTAAATCCTCCTAAAATAAGCTTTATTTCCCTTAAATCCTCCTAAAATATGCTTTATTTCCCTTAAATCCTCCTAAAATATGCTTTATTTCCCTTAAATCCTACTAAAAGATGCTTTATTCCCTTTAAATCCTCCTAAAAGAGGCTTTATTTCCCTTAAATCCTCCTAAAAGAAGCTTTATTTCCCTTAAATCCTCCTAAAATATGCTTTATTTCCCTTAAATCCTCCTAAAAGAGGCTTTATTGCCCTTAAATCCTCCTAAAAGAGGCTTTATTGCCCTTAAATCCTCCTAAAAGAGGCTTTATTGCCCTTAAATCCTCCTAAAAGAAGATTTATTTCCCTTAAATCCTCCTAAAAGAAGATTTATTTCCCTTAAATCCTCCTAAAAGAGGCTTTATTTCCCTTAAATCCTCCTAAAAGAGGCTTTATTGCCCTTAAATCCTCCTAAAATATGTTTTATTTCCCTTAAATCCTACTAAAAGATGCTTTATTCCCTTTAAATCCTCCTAAAAGAGGCTTTATTTCCCTTAAATCCTCCTAAAAGAAGCTTTATTTCCCTTAAATCCTCCTAAAATATGCTTTATTTCCCTTAAATCCTCCTAAAAGAGGCTTTATTGCCCTTAAATCCTCCTAAAAGAAGATTTATTTCCCTTAAATCCTCCTAAAAGAGGCTTTATTGCCCTTAAATCCTCCTAAAGGAAGATTTATTTCCCTTAAATCCTCCTAAAAGAGGCTTTATTTCCCTTAAATCCTCCTAAAAGAGGCTTTATTGCCCTTAAATCCTCCTAAAAGAGGTTTTATTGCCCTTAAATCCTCCTAAAAGTGGCTTTATTTCCCTTAAATCCTCCTAAAAGAGGCTTTATTGCCCTTAAATCCTCCTAAAAGAAGATTTATTTCCCTTAAATCCTCCTATAAATACTTTTTTCCCCTTAAATCCTCCTAAAAGAGGCTTTATTTCCCTTAAATTTACCTAAGAGATACAGTGTGCGTTCCTGCATTATGTTATCCTACAATGCTCTCCCTGTATAATAAAATAATATTCTCCATGTTTTCCAGCTAAGTGCGACAACCTTTTAATAATTATAAATTTTAAAGAGTCACCCCCTTTCTCTCACCTCCTTTAATATTAAACTTTATAGAAAACTGGTTCAAAATGGTGGGCTGAAGAAGCCCTGTGTGTGTGTGTGTGTGTGTGTGTGTGTGTGTGTGTGTGTGTGTGTGTGTGTGTGTGTGTGTGTGTGTGTGTGTGTGTGTGTGTGTGTGTGTGTGTGTCTGTGTGTGTCTGTGTGTGTCTGTGTGTGTGTGTGTGTGTGTGTGTGTGTGTGTGTGTGTGTGTGTGTGTGTGTATGTGTGTGTGTGTGTGTGTGTGTAGAACTTCCTTCTTTATCTGTCTCTTCTTCTCTCTCCCCCAATCCTTTCTGTCTCTCTCTCTCTCTCTCTCTCCTTCCCTACCCCCCCTCCTTCTGTCTACCACCCCCTCCCCCATCTCTCCCCCCCCTCGCCCCGTGACCTTTCATCAACGGGGTCACCCACGTCTGGGTCACCTGAGGCCATTAAAGGTCATTCGTGCATCGTTACGACATCAAACAACCTTTCAGTCGTTGTGACACTTACGTTACGTGATGTAACAGCATTCATCTGGGCGTCCCGTCACCTGTTACTAGACTGTAGTGACGTCACTTGTCACTAGACAGTAGTGACGTCACTTGTCACTAGACAGTAGTGACGTTACTTGTAACTAGACAGTAGTGACGTCACTTGTAACTAGACAGTAGTGACGTCACTTGTAACTAGACAGTAGTGACGTCACGTGTAACTAGACAGTAGTGACGTCACTTGTAACTAGACAGTAGTGACGTCACTTGTAACTAGACAGTAGTGACGTCACTTGTAACTAGACAGTAGTGACGTCACTTGTAACTAGACAGTAGTGACGTCACTTGTCACTAGACAGTAGTGACGTCACTTGCAACTAGAGAAACACAGGTTCAACAGCACCAAGCCATTACGACTATACAGCACTTGGAAGGGATCAGGATAAGGATTAGGGATGGGACGGGGGAAAGGAATGGTGCCCCAACCACTTAGATAGTCGGGGATTGAACGCTGACCTGCATGAAGACCGTCGCTCCACCACCCCCAACGGTTGGTATTAATTGGGTTGGTCAATGATAATCGCCTTGTTTTAACCAACTGTTCACTTGAGATAGTTAACTACCCGAGACAACATGCACTAACCAGGTGGTTTTCCATACTAGGTAGGGGAGAGGGGGGGGGGTTATAAATTAATTAGTAGAAGGGGGGTTTCGATGGAGAATGATGCAAATATCTCCCTAATCAAGACGTAATTAAACTTCGTTCCACCTCATTTGCATATGCAATATTGCTACTGCTTGTGAGATGTGCTGGAGAGACGGTCCATTTCCTCACAGTAACGACCCGAGAACCACCAAATGGAAGGGAACTATCAGGGGGGAAAGCGCCAAGCCATTACGACTATATAGCACTTGGAAGGGGTCAGGATAAGGATTTTGGGAACGGCGGGGGGAAAGGAATGGTGCCCAACCACTTGGTGGACGGTCGGGGATTGAACGCCGACCTGCATGAAGCGAGACTGTCACTCTACCGTCCAGCCCAAGTGGTTGGGTGAGAGAGCCCCCGAGGTGAATGTGGTTTAAACGTGGGTTTTATCACGGCCCGGATGCAGTGAATAGTTCTCAGCTCAGTCACAAAAGGTTGAAAAAAAAGGGGTCTCTGACAAATAAAGAAATTGGAAAAAGGTTCTCTGTCTCTGTTTTTGTGTATGTTTGTGCCTATAGGAACAAGCTGTTAGCTCTTGGACCCCGCCTTTCTAGCAGTCGGGTGTCTTATGAACTGACTCCAGAGCTATTTCTCTCTAGTATCTACTACTACATATATTTCTCTCTCTATCCCAGTCACATATGTAAATTCACATATGGCTACTGTTATATCTATACATATGGTTCATAAGTACCCTGGGATATCAGAAGGATGTATTATTGTATACTTATATTATTGTATCCTTCACTTAATATGTATTATATAGTAATCTTCTGAAGATGTATAATTAAATACGAAAGTACTTAAGGAGTTTCCTGTCTTAATCCTTAATCCTTGTTATCACATTGTTCATCATGTATTAATTTCTTTGTGATCTATTATACAGTATATGTAGATTAATATCAATAAATTTGTTATACAATGCTAAATATGACCATCCTTATAATAAGATATATTTTCTTTATATCTCTCTTCAGGAGTGGCAGCCGCGTTCACCTGGGAAGAGAGTAGTGACGACCGCGTTCACCTGTTAAAATGGACTCTAATAACCGTCGTCTGAAATCCAAAGTTCTTTTCCTCTTTCTTGGGAAAGAGTTAATAGATAAAATAAATGAATGATGTTTTGACCTTTCCTAAGAGATAACTATTATTATTCCTTAATAGGATGAGTAATTAGCTCCTAAACTGTGCAGTTATGTCATAGTAGGGGAGCCGGTCGGCCGAGCGGACAGCACGCTGGACTTGTGATCCTGTGGTCCTGGGTTCGATCCCAGGCGCCGGCGAGAAACAATGGGCAGAGTTCCTTTCACCCTATGCCCCTGTTACCTAGCAGTAAAATAGGTACCTGGGTGTTAGTCAGCTGTCACGGGCTGCTTCCTGGGGGTGGAGGCCTGGTCGAGGACCGGGCCGCGGGGACACTAAAAAGCCCCGAAATCATCTCAAGATAACCTCAAGATATAGTATCCCATTAACCTGCGCACGGCTAAAACTAGTTAACAAAGCTAATGGGGAAAAGAAAATCGTCGATAGACGGTCGTAGCTGTGTAAGGGTTAATGGTGGTTCAGGTTATGGCCAGGCTGTTGTTGTTGTTAAAGATTTAGCTACTCAGGACGAAGTGTCCATGTAGCACGGGCTATGGTGAGCCCGTAAATATGGCCAGGTGTCGCAGGGTTCATAGGAAACAATAGACACAATCACACACTCATTTGATTAAATGGCTGAAGCTTGTTTGACATTATGGCTTTTTAACGTTAGAATATCTGCGGCCGAGAGCATCCCTGCGTCTGGGATGCTCTCGGAAGCAGGTTCGAATCCTCGTCACGGCCCTTGTGGATTTGTTCACTTGATGCATCAGGCTATTGTGATTTCTGTGTGTTAACGTTAGTTAGTTTATTACAGATACAATAAGCACAGAAAATAAATGAGTTTCAAAGGGCTTGTTGCTTGAGATGAGTTGATGTGGATTAGCAGCTCTTGCTTGCAGTTGCACTAGAATCACCAATGACGTTCCTAATGAACCTAAGAAAATATAATCACAAAAACACGCAATTTAGGAGCCACATCGTCCTGGGAAGGAGGTTATCTTGAGGTTATCTTGAGATGATTTCGGGGTTTTAGTGTCCCCGCGGCCCGGTCCTCGACCAGGCCTCCACCCCCAGGAAGCAGCCCGTGACAGCTGACTAACACCCAGATACCTATTTTACTGCTAGGTAACAGGGGCATAGGGTGAAAGAAACTCTGCCCATTGTTTCAAACTCTGCACATTTCTGCCCTATTCAGGAAGAATAAGTTAGTTACCAGGAGAAAACACTAAGTCACTATGAGTACATAGTACACGAGGACGGGCTTATGAGCTGGGATATGATGCCAGAGAAAGGGAAAGATTATAACCAGTCACTTGGACCCTCGGGGATCGAACGCCGACCTGCAAAAAAAATGAGGCCATCTCCTGCACCGACCAGTCCAAGTGGACTTATATATATAACTTCTGAGGCGGATACTGAGACAACTCCTGACATTTCATCAGTGGAGGCGGCCACACTGAGACAAGATGACAATCACGGGGTCATTGTGGTATTTATCACCAGAACAGAAAAAATTACACTTTTTCTATAAATATTTTTTGATTGATTTCTACATTTTTCTCAGATAAGACACGTAGCGATGTGGTAGGTTGTGGGGGACAAGAATAGACTTAAGATACTCTTTTAATGGGAAGGAGTTTCAAAACCTTTTCCTCGTGGGGTTCTGGGGCCAGATTCACGAAAGCACTTACGCAAACACTTACGAACCTGTACATCTTTTCTCAATCTTTGGCGGTTTTGTTTCCAATTATTAAACAGTTAATGAGCTCCGAAGAACCAGGAGGCTGTTGACCAGACCACACACTAGAAGTTGAAGGGACGACGACGTTTCGACTTGAGAATGGTCCAGGACGGACCGAAACGTCGTCGTCTCTTCAACTTCTAGTGTGTGGTCTGGTCAACATACTTCAGCCACGTTATTGTGACTCATCGCCTGCACCAGGAGGCTGTTTATAACAATAACATCAGTTGATTGGGGAGTTTTCATACTTGTAAACTGTTTAATAAATGTAACCCAAGCCGTCAAAGATTGAGGAAAGATGTACACGTTCGTAAGTGCTTGCGTAAGTTCTTTCGTGAATCTGGCCCCTGGTACTGCAATATTGAGCTCAAAAGTAATTTAGTTGTGCTTTAAACTTTATTCACCCGGCTTAAATTCCAAGAAATAACTTAAATTTTTCTTCTAAGTGTTTTTCACTTTAGCAGAGGCGTTAAGTGGTGCAACATGGTTTACAAGAATATAGGGAGAGTGACTTGTCTCAATGAATATTGGTGTACAGTACAGCACCACAAGTCGTAACCAATTGATTGATTGATAAAGATTAAGCCACCCCAAGAGGTGGCACGGGCATGAATAGCCCCGTAAAAGTCGTAACCTTTCCTCCCCCTACCTTATATATCAGCCACCTACCTCCCCTGTGTGTATGAATCATCCCCCCCCTTCCTTTGTGTATATATATCAGCCCCCACGTCCCTCCATCCCTTTCCTGTTTATGAAATAGGAGCCTATCCTCCCCGTTCCCAGGGTTTTATAGTAGCTTGTTCTATCCACTAGCAACAGCCTGGTGGACCAAACTCTCACCAGTCAAGCCTGGCCTCGGGGCCGGGCTTGGGGAGTAGAAGAACTCCCAGAAACCCCATCAACCAGGTATATAGAAATCTAACAATATTTTGTAACTCATTTTGTATATATGTACTTTTCCCTAAATAAACAATTGTCATTAACTTTTAAAATATACTTCGCAAACATGCCAAGTCTCCACACGTATTTTACATCCTGAAATACCAAACCTAACCTAACCTAACCTAACCTAACCTAACCTAACCTAACCTAACCTTACCTAAACCTGATTTCAACTCATTTTTGGCTGATGTCAACTAACTTAATTACGTTTTTTTTCCCCTTTCAGTCGTATGTCGGTCATATTGATACATTAATACATCGTCATTACTTGTATGTGTTAAATACATTAAGAGTTTTTATTATTAATAAATCTAAAGCAACTGATTATATTTACAGGAGTATATTTTTTTCTGCGAAATAGAGAGTGATTGTTCGTTTCAATGAACGATGGTAAAGTGAATCTCGCGGACATAGGAATAAATAGAAATGAATTATCACCATGAATGAAAACTGAAGCAGGAAAGAGGAGAGAAAGATGTTGGACAAAGAGAGATGTTATGACAGTGTAACAAGAGCGAAACATTAACAATAACATCAGTGGGAATTACGAGTAAAACAAATTAACAAAAATTAAATAATAGCCTAAAAAACTGAGATCAATTTGTAAGCAAAACAGAAGTGAAAACGATTTCAGTTTCTTTAAGAGATATAAGTTAACCGGAGTACCTGCGAATCACTGCAAGACTTACGAGTGACTTACGAGTTCCTACGAGTTCCTACGAGTTCCTACGAGGACCTACATACAGTATATTGAATTCAGAGTACCTAGGACTGAGCCTTAAGACCCTCGAATACCAGTACCGAAGTCTGATCAGCCATGGAACGCCCTGCGAGAAGGAGTAGCTGGTCAAACGGGTGGGTGAGGGCGTGGGCGTCCCTTCTGCTGGTGGTGGGCGTGTGGGCGTCGTCGACGATAGCAGAGAACCCTCAGAGGGAATCTGAGGTAAGCCGTTTCGAGAAACGTTCTTAGATAGCCTCTCTCTCTCTCTCTCTCTCTCTCTCTCTCTCTCTCTCTCTCTCTCTCTCTCTCTCTCTCTCTCTCTCTCTCTCTCTCTCTCTCTCTCTCTTTCTCTCTCTCTCTCTACATGTTCCGATCAATATGTTCAACTCACGTGTAATATACCACAAAATTTTTTGTGCAGTTTATAAATAAGACCTTTTGACTTGCCTGTTCATGAAATGGTCCCCTTATAATACAGTCAAACATGTTCTGTGTTTGCAACTAGTCCCTCACGTGGTGTATTTGTTTACAAACACCTCCACATGACCCCCCTGTGTCTGCAACTAGTCCCCCACGTGGTGCATTTGTTTACAAACACCTCCACATGACCCCCCTGTGTCTGCAACTAGTCCCTCACGTGGTGTATTTGTTTACAAACACCTCCACATGACCTGCTGTGTCTGCAACCAGTCCCACGTGGCTCACTGTGTTTACAAACAATCCCACCTGATTTGTGTTGCTGTAAAAACCTAATATCTAATATATATTTTGACACAGTACATCACGGCTTCTAAATTGTTAAATATGGAGGATTAGTGAGAAGTTTGACCTCGTCTGGGTCACCCATTACTCAGGTCAGGAACTTTGACAGGACTCTGCTGCTGCTGGTCTCTCGAGAACTCGAACTATGAGAGTAATGAGAAACTTTTATCGTCAATCTTGCTTTAGGGGAAAATTTGACAATTCAGAATGTGTAATGAGAACGCTACTTACGGAAGTGTGTTAGGTGTTTGTGTAAGTGTGTGTAAGTGTGTAAAGTGTGTGTAAGTGTGTTAAGAGTGTGTAAGTGTGTTAAGAGTGTGTAAGTGTGTGTTAAGTGTGTGTAAGTGCATCTCCTGTGACGAGTAAGCAAGCGTTTAAGTTTGAGATATAAAAAAGTAGACGACTTAATTTATCTGTAATTATTTTTTCAATTAAAAATTTGTACAAAGTACGATCTCAATTTGTACGTAGGCCGGGACAGGAAGCCGGAACTTAGGCTCATCAAGGTTTTCATAGGACTTAGGCTTAGAGAGGTCTTCATAGGACTTGGGTTAACAACTTGGCCTTCCCGAGGATGCAGACAACAACAACAACAACAACAGTTGCCTAAATCCCAGGTGCCCATTTTACTCCCAGGTGAACAGAAGCATCAGAAACGTGCACAACTGTTTCTGTCCTGCCAGCGAATTGAACCATTGTTCCCTAACAAATTTCGACCCGAGGACGAAGACTACTGTGCTACAGGACCCTATTATTAAGTAATTTGTTATGTCTACCTTTTAGAAACGTCTTTTTTTTTTTTTTAGAAAACTTTTAGAAAGTTTTTTTTTAACAGTATTTAATTTTAATAATTTCATGTTAGGCTTATGATTAGATTTTCTTCTATAACTTAATAATTTAATGTTTTTTTCTATAAATTAAATTAAATAGGCATAACCATTTTGTAAAAAATGTTACTGAATATGAATTTAAAATTTAAGGAGGAATATATATTAATGTTTTGGCGAGGTTGTCTAATTTATGGGTGTTCCCATTATGACGAGTCTGCCCATTACCATTCACCACCACACTGCACACCCATTACCAGTCACAGCACCTGCCATTAACCCCCCCTCTCCCCCCCCACCCCAGCAAAACCCAGAGATCCTCTTGCAACACTGGTCAACAACACCTACCATGCAAAATCTTGCTTTGCAACATACAGGTGAACTTCGACAACAAACCCCCTACTGTTGTCGCCTCTCTCCCTCCCTCACCCCTTTCCCAACTGATACCAGTAACTACCCCCCCCCTCTCCAGATATCAGCCCCCTCCCCCCCTGCCTCCAGTAGCAACTACCTCCCCCTACCCTTCCCCTAGTGACAACCCCTCCCTCCCTCCCCCCCTTCCCCCAGTGACAACCCCTCACCCCCAGTAACAACCCCCCTCCCCCCAGTAACAACCCCTTCCCCCTCCCCCCAGTAACAACACCCTTCCCCCCCCCAGTACATCCTATTCCCCCCAGTAACAACCCCACTCCCCCCCAGTAACAACCCCTCCCCCCAGTAACAATCCCCTTCCCCCAGTAACAACCCCCTCCCCCCCAGTAACAACCCCTTCCCCCAGTAACAATCCCCTTCCCCCAGTAACAACCCCCCTACCCCTCCCCCCAGTAACAACCCCCTCCCCCTCTCCCCCAGTAACAACCCCCCTCCCCCTCCCCCCCAGTAACAACCCCCTCCCCCTCTCCCCCAGTAACAACCCCCCACTCCCCCACCCCCCCAGTAACAGTGTTCTCACCCCCCGCAGCTGAAGAAGCGACAGATCTACCGGGAAGCAGTGTTGCCTGCCCTGGGGGGCGTGATCCCCCAGTCAGCCTTCACCAAGCAGCGGCTCCATCACAACGTGCACGACCAGCTGGGGATCGAGGCTCCGGACGGCATCGTCTTCATCCCCAGGTGAGTGCTGGGGGGGGGGGGCGGGGAGAATGTGGGGGATAGGGGGAGGGATGGGGAGAGGGAAGGAAGGAGGGGGGGGTTCGGGGGGGAGGGATGGAGAAGGGGAAGGAGGAGGGGGGGTTCGGGGGGGAGGGATGGAGAGGGGGAAGGAGGGGGGGGTTCGGGGGGGGGGGTTCGGGGGGGGAAGGGAGGAGGTTATCAATCACAGTTTACAAGCCATTAAGTTTGCCAGTAAGATCCGCTCCGGATTTTTCGCGTCCATCTTTCGGTTCCTCGAATTTTTGTGTTGTTTATAATCTTGGGTGGGGGAGTGGGGGGGAATGGGGGGAGGGGGAGGAGGGTTGTTTTGCTTATGTTTTCCCCCTACCGTCTCCTGCAGCTGGTGTGTGTGTGTGTGTGTGTGTGTGTGTGTGTGTGTGTGTGTGTGTGTGTGTGTGTGTGTGTGTGTGTGTGTGTGTGTGTGTGTGTGTGTACTTACCTAGTTGTGTCTGCAGGATCGAGCATTGACTCTTGGATCCCGCCTTTGTGTGTGTGTGTGTGTGTGTGTGTGTGTGTGTGTGTGTGTGTGTGTGTGTGTGTGCGTGTTCGCTTGAGTGCTTGTTCGTGTGTACTTACACCAAACAAATTCCCCCCCCTCCCCCCAAAAAAAAAAATGGCTCAGACCAAGATGAACATAACAAATTTCCAAAGAAATTTCAACATTATTTTTTTGTAAATATTATCCCTCCCTCCACGCATTCAAAAACTCTCTTCGTGGACACAATATAATCAGTTCAGACCGATATCAAATTACTGCAAAAATTATGTTAATTCCCAGCTCTCTTTTCAACCCACACGAGTCTTCCATTCTAAAAACCCAGGCGGACAGCGTTTTGGGTAATCCGGATTGCATGCTAGACGGAATCCCTAATCCACATTCCGTTCGCATGATTAAACTCCTCGAAAATGGCGTCATTTTTCAATGTTTATTTTTGTTTAATGAACGTGCTGTATTCATGACTTAACCACACGAATATGTTTGCTCCAACCACACGAATATATTCGCCTCAACCACACGAATATGTCTGCCCCAACTACACTAATATGTCTGCCCCAACCACACGAATATGTCTGCCCCAACCACACGAATATGTCTGCCCCAACCACACGAATATGTCTGCCCCAACCACACGAATATGTCTGCCCCAACCACACGAATATGTCTGCCCCAACCACACGAATATGTTTGCCCCAACCACACGAATATGTCTGCCCCAACCACACGAATATGTCTGCCCCAACCACACGAATATGTCTGCCCCAACCACACGAATATGTCTGCCCCAACCACACGAATATGTCTGCCCCAACCACACGAATATGTCTGCCCCAACCACACGAATATGTTTGCCTCAACCACACGAATATGTCTGCCCCAACCACACGAATATGTCTGCCCCAACCACACGAATATGTCTGCCCCAACCACACGAATATGTCTGCCCCAACCACACGAATATGTCTGCCCCAACCACACGAATATGTCTGCCCCAACCACACGAATATGTTTGCCCCAACTACACGAATATGTTTGCCCCAACCACACGAATATGTCTGCCCCAACCACACGAATATGTCTGCCCCAACCACACGAACGCATTTAACCCAACAACATACATATCCGCCTTAACCCAATAATGCAGATTCGTTTAACCAGCCACACAAATCAGTTTAATGCATGCAATAATTAACGCACACGTTGCAACGAACTACATAAATCAAAGTTCAAAGTTACACACTCTATATGTTTTTGTTCAATTAAAACACTTTTTTAAAACCATATGCAAATAAATGCATGAAAAATCCTGTATAAAAGAATACATGAATGTTTAAATGTAATTTTACAGATGAGGGAGAGAGAGAGAGAGAGAGAGAGAGAGAGAGAGAGAGAGAGAGAGAGAGAGAGAGAGAGAGAGAGAGAGAGAGAGAGAGAGAGAGAGAGAGAGAGAGAGAAAGAGAGAGAGAGAGAGAGAGAGAGAGAGAGAGAGAGAGAGAGAGAGAGAGAGAGAGAGAGAGAGAGAGAGAGAGAGAGAGAGAGAGAGAGAGACGGAGAGAGAGAGAGAAAGAGAGAGAGAGAGAGAGAGAGAGAGAGAGAGAGAGAGAGAGAGAGAGAGAGAGAGAGAGAGAGAGAGAGAGAGAGAGAGAGAGAGAAGAGAGAGAGAGAGAGAGAGAGAGAGAGAGAGAGAGAGAGAGAGAGAGAGAGAGAGAGAGAGAGAGAAGAGAGAGAGAGAGAGAGAGAGAGAGAGAGAGAGAGAGAGAGAGAGAGAGAGAGAGAGAGAGAGAGAGAGAGAGAACGAAGGGTTCAAAGAAATTAGTTAAGGTTACAAAAAATGGTAATGAGCACTTTGATCGCTAAGTACCTAAAGAGATGAAGAGTAAGGGCATAATGAGCCTAAGTGGTTGCAATTCAAGAAGACTCAACTCCTCCCCCCCACAGGTGGTTTCAGAAGACGGTCTCAGAGGGACAGTCGAGCAGTAGTAACTGGTCTAGCGGTCCCACGACTGGGAAGAGTCTTATCTTGTAGTCAAATAGGTGCAGAGAGATACGGGATATTATTATTCCTGGAGATTTGAACAGCAAGGGCTTACAGCGGCTCATTTAACTCTTTTTCTCATCTTTGAAAAGTGGTCCTGTTGTCCACCGAGGGAAGAAAGAGTTGCTGCTTGAGATGGGAAAGAGGAGGAGTCATGTGATTTCTTGAGCAGGGAGGTACTGGATCTTGTCATTCCTTCTGAGGGGTAAGGGAGAGATTGACGTGCTCTTCAATGGAATATATGGAGGCTCTTGAGGTTCTAGAGGTGTGTGTGTGTGTAAACACACACACACACACACACACACACACACACACACACACACACACACACACACACACACACACACTCCATACACAGTTTCAAATGAAGATATGACAGAGCCCAGTAGGCTCAGGAATCTGTACATCAGTTTATTGACGGTTGAGAGGCGGGACCAAAGAGCCAGAGCTCAACCCCCGCAAACACAACTAGGTGAGTACACACACACACACACACACACACACACACACACACACACACACACACACACACACACACACTCCATACACAGTTTCAAATGTAGATATGACAGAGCCCAGTAGGCTCAGGAATCTGTACATCAGTTGATTGACGGTTGAGAGGCGGGACCAAAGAGCCAGAGCTCAACCCCCGCAAACACAACTAGGTGAGTACACACACACACACACACACACGCACACACACACACACACACACACACACACACACGCACACACACACACACAACCACTCAAACGCGAATTGCAACAAAATATTTGCATAAAAATCAGTTTGAAACAAGATCCACTCACACAAAAACACACACACACACTAGTCGTGTGGACGAGAGCAATGGATCTCCTCTCTACGGGAAAGAAGTGAAGAGAGTGAACAGGACTCCAGTTTTACCGAGCAGTGAACTTGGCCTCTGTCAACACAACTCCCCAGACAAAAATTGACCTAACTTGACAACTTTTACTATCAAGATGTGGAGTGGGGGGGGGGGGGGGAAGGGAGTCTGTACCGACCCTTCATGGGTAGGAAATTGGCTGAAAGGAAGATAGGGAGAGGCCAACCAGAAGAAAGGAAGATAAGGAAAGAGAAGATGGATAACGAGAGTATGAATGCATTCTTCTTCATTCAGATCGATAATGAAGAAAAGAAGGAACAGGAAGAGAAAGAGTGAAGTGAGAGACGCAAGACAGATAATTACTATGTAGACGTTACCATCAAAGAGAGCCTTTGACAACCCACAGAGGAATTACGATCCTAGATGAGCTTATAAACAGCTGGGTTGCCAGTGGAAGACTTTTCAAATGGATTGAAGCTTATCTCACAGAGAGAGGAAAGTCCAAAGGCTTCCTTTGATGAATCAAGTTTCGAGTACATGTAACACGAAAGTTGGAAACTCACACGTTGGAGTGTTTAGTCCCGGTACTCTTCAGCATTTAATTAACGTAATTGCCAGTATCGAACAATCTGAAAGAGCACAAGATATCTCGTTTCCTTTGACCTGCCGGAACAGTCTAATTAACCTCACGATAGCAAATTGGCTGACCCCAGTTGAACTCTTCCCACCAGGAAGACAAACGTTCACTCTTATCACTCGGAGCTAGAGAGAAAAAGATAACCCACAAATTGATGATAAAACTACTAACCAAACCCTTGGGGGCCGAGGAGCGAGTTTATTGGGCAGCGCCACTCATCCTGTGAGTGGTCATATCGTCATAACAGCATGTAATACACTCCCCAATAGGAAGAAAACCCGCTGGGATGTTCATCTTGTACCCAGACCCAGCTGGGACTTGGGTGTTATTAACGGCTCTAGCTACGGAAGCAAAGCAAGATTAACTCGGTTGCATATATATATATATATATATATATATATATATATATATATATATATATATATATATATATATATATATATATATATTGTGACGGTAACGCGTTGGTGTTCGGCTGTTTAAGGCTAGGGGTATGGCCTCGTCACATAGTTATAAAAAAAAATAGAAAAACTGGAACTTCGTCTGTGGTAAGGTAAGGAGAAGACACACAAAACACAAGTAAAACTTTAACAATGAAATTTTAATTACGTTAAATAAATCAAACATGAAAATAATGCACAAACAAATTCTTATAATAAAATCAATGAATCAAAATAATAAGAATACTTAAATGACAAAATGAAAAGTTACGTTAAGGCAAAATAACAAGAAGTGCAACACAAAGGTAAGTGGGAGGTGCTGGAATATTGGCTTAAAGCCACCACCTCTCTCAGTACACGCTAACGTCTAGCTGGGAGGAGTGCTGGCTACGAAAGCACGGAACATTCTGAGGACTGATGTTGGGGCGACCCCAGACATCAGGTAGTATTGGGGGCGAGTGCAGGTGCAGCCAGACCGGCGACCAATCAGCGGAGCCGTAGCGATCAACGGGTAGTTTGGTGGTTGGAGTTCGAACAGGTGGCTGGTTGCATACGTTTCTGCTCACCCTGGCAAGCCTTGCTGGTGCTGGTGTTGTTGTCGTTGTTGGACATTTCTTCCATAGTCTTTTTATATAATTGTGAAGACGTAATTTTGGAGGGAAGAGCAGGCTCAATCTCTTGAAGGAGATTATCGTCACAATATATATATATATATATATATGTCGTACCTAGTAGCCAGAACTCACTTCTCAGCCTACTATTCAAGGCCCGATTTGCCTAATAAGCCAAGTTTTCCTGAATTAATATATTTACTATAATTTTTTTCTTATGAAATGATAAAGCAACCCTTTTCTCTATGTATGAGGTCAATTTTTTTTTATTGGAGTTAAAATTAACGTAGATATATGACCGAACCTAACCAACCCTACCTAACCTAACCTAACCTATATTTATAGGTAAGGTTAGGTTAGGTAGCCAAAAAAAGCTAGGTTAGGTTAGGTTAGGTAGGTTAGGTAGACGAAAAAACATTAATTCATGAAAACTTGGCTTATTAGGCAAATCGGGCCTTGAATAGTAGGCTGAGAAGTGCGTTCTGGCTATTAGGTACGACATATATATATATATATATATATATATATATATATATATATATATATATATATATATATATATATATATATATATATATTTGTTTTACACAAACCTCCGTCTCCTCTAACACCATTACCAAAATTGCCAAATCTCTTTCCCCCATGCTGAAGAGCCAATCAGAAGAGCCAACCGTACCATTACCTCAAGTTTCCACCAATGAGAGGCCTTGTTTGCCATCGCAAAGTCAACTATGCGGTGGTTTGGCCTCAGAGTGAAGTCTTCCTCGTTATTTTAATGCCAGTGTGGACCAGATGCCAGGGCGGGGGGGGGGGGGGGGGGCGGGGGGGGGGGGGGTTCTCGCATAAACGTTTGGGATAATCGTTTCGTCCCGTCGGAAATAAACGTTTGCTCGTCTGAGGGAAATATTTGCTCGCGCGAGATAAACGTTTGTGGATAGTAACGTTTAATCCACTTGGACCATCGGGGGATCGAGCTCAGACTTGTAGAATGGGAGGTCATTGCTATACCAAAGAAGCCGGTATATTTACAGTAAGGAAGGGCTCACTAGCCCGACTCTGTGCACAGTCTTAGTTTTAAACCATTCCTGAAGCATCCCTGATTTGCTGATCTTTAAACAAATCCTACCTCCTGACCTAACCTAACCTAGCCTAACCCATTCTAACCTACCCTAACCTAGCCTAACTTAACCAATCCTAACCTAACCTAACCTAACCTAACCTAACCTAACCTAACCTAACCCATTCTAACCTACCCTAACCTAGCCTAACTTAACCAATCCTAACCTAACCTAGCATAGCCTATCCTAACCTAACCTAACCTAACCTAGCCTAACCTAGTATAACCTATCCTAACTTAACCTAACCAGAAACGTACGAACGCAAGCAACCCGCCCAACCTAATGAGTCCGATGCATAGAAAATGTAGAATTTTGTGAGCCATTACCTTTTACAATAGGTTGTCTCTGTAACGTAGCTTACAATACGTGAAGAACGCGACCCATTAGTTAAGAGAACGTGGTTGAATCCGTCTCTTCAATCACGTCATATAAAATGTTCTTCGTCATGTTGAAAATCACGTCATTTACTTGTAATTACTTATTGTAATTTACTTGTAATTACTTGTGTCAATTATTTGTTTATAAAATTACTTTTTGTGTCTTCAGCCGTTGTAAGTAATTTCTTTACAATGTATATTTGGAATGTATATGAATCAAGTTATTATTGTAGTACGTAGATAGGTGTCCACTCTCTCTTTTTGAGAGAGAGAGAGAGAGAGAGAGAGAGAGAGAGAGAGAGAGAGAGAGAGAGAGAGAGAGAGAGAGAGAGAGAGAGAGAGAGAGAGAGAGAGAGAGAGAGAGAGAGATACTGGGAGCGAGGGGGAGGGAGGGGGGAAACCTAAGCATTTAATTGCTTTACACAAGTTAATAATCCCATTTCAGCATCTGGCGGAATGAATGGCACGTTAAACCAAAGTGAATAACAATTTAATGGCGCTGTGGCAGCTAAATATTTTAATTACTGTGTGCGTTTCATCACCGCTCTTGTTATGACTGATGTCTGCTTGGCGCAGACACGCACGCGCACACAGACACACACTGAAGAGATAGATATAAGGGGGAACAGAGACAAGCAAGCATGTACTATCTCCTCCTCCTTCTTAACAAGCAAGGTCTTCGCCGAACCGACCAATCTGAGTGAATGGCCAGGGAACGAGGCAGACCTAACACCATTCACACTCAGGGGCTCACCATAGCCCGTGCTCCTTGGAAGTTTTTATTCCAACTAGCAAATCTTAAACAAAATCATGACACTCTTCCTATGAGAGATTGTTCTGTTTTCCTCTCCTTTCCTGACCTCTTTCCTCTCAAAGTGTTGGCAGCAGACTGTGAAAATCTCTGACCCTATGCTGTCTTCCTATTCCATCTCCCTAAGGGGAAAAAGCCGACCCTTTCCCACCAACTTAAACCTTCCCCCTTCAAATGGAATAGGAACCATAAAGCGAGCAATAATTCAGGAAAGTTGGGAACGAATGAAACGACTTAAAATTGGTGAAGGAAAATGCTCGAAGATTATTGCTAAGACACAAGGCATTGAGAACAGGAAGACTGGAGCCTCCGTCGGTAGCTCTGTACTTCCTAGACCGACCTTGTGGGGGATTGGGATTGGGGGGGGGTAGGGGTGTGGTGGTGGTGGTGGTGGTGGTGGGGTATGTGAGGTGATTGTGGTGAGGTGGTGGGGTGGTGGCGGCGGAGGAGGAGGTATTAGGATCGTGGTAGCTGGAGTGAGGGATGAGATGATTGTGAGGTGTGGTGGTGACAGGATTGTGATTGTTGTGGGTATGGGATGGGAGGAATGGTGGTTGGTGAGGTTGGGTAGTGTAAGGATTGGGTCACTGACCACCTGATACAGGTGGTAAATCATCCTTACTCATGTTTTTTTCAAGGTTTGAAGATATCAAGATATCTAGCCCAAGATATCAAGATTATATACATATATGCCCATGTTTACTCCTAAGAGCCTAAGCGATAACAAACTAACCTCTCATCTTCGACATTTATTTACATCAATTGCAGTTAACATGACCACAATCTCAACCAATCCAAATACGAATGAGTTTATTGACTACGCTGCCTCGGTGAATAGTTTCCTTGTTATAAGAGGTAATTCTTCTTCTTCTAATTCTTCTTATAAGAGGTAATCCTCTTCTCCAAATATATTTGTATTAAGCCATATATAATCTTATATTAAGCCACATATATATAATCTTCGTATCAGCATCTTTCTCGCTGTCTTCCTCGTTCCATCTCCCACGGTTGTTATAGTAATAGTAGCCTACACGTTATTGCATCAACCAATCGAATAGCCGGATCAGCAATACCAATTAAGTGAACTCTTACCTTAGGGGGACATCTAGAGAGAGAGAGAGAGAGAGAGAGAGAGAGAGAGAGAGAGAGAGAGAGAGAGAGAGAGAGAGAGAGAGAGAGAGAGAGAGAGAGAGAGAGAGAGAGGGAGAGAGAGAGAGAGAGAGAGAGAGAGAGAGAGAGAGAGAGAGAGAGAGAGAGAGAGAGAGAGAGAGAGAGAGAGAGAGAGAGAGAGAGAGAGAGGCACTCTCCTTCAGTGCCTGTGGCTGATGCCACTGAGGATTTTCCACCATTTCGCTAATGATGTTTTTTCACTTAGTTACTTCACCCTCTTTTATTTTTGTTCAGATGTGTGAGGATGTGCTGGTAGTGTTGGTGTGTGTGGTTGTGGGGTGGTAGTGTTGGTGTGTGTGGTTGTGGGGTGGTAGTGTTGGTGTGGGTAGTTGTGGGGGTGGTAGTGTTGGTGTGTGTGGTTGTGGGGTGGTAGTGTTGGTGTGGGTAGTTGTGGGGGTGGTAGTGTTGGTGTTGGATGTTGTGGGGGGGGGGAGGTGGTAGCGTTGGTGTGGGGGGGGTTGTGGGGGGGGGGGGTAGTGTTTTCTCCATTTTCCCATTATATATATTTACTACCTATATCTTTTCAATCCTATTCTGTTTAACTATTTGTTTTTTGTCCAGCCTGTTTAGTCCAGTCTGTAGCTTATATGTCGTGATCATATGCTCTCTGTTGATTATCTCCTCCAGGGTAATAAGATTTATATTTTCCCCCACGATGTGTGAGGTTCCATGCCAGTGCTGCGTACTCTAGTATCAGTCTCAGGCAGGGAATGGGTGGTAATGGTATTACCATACTGACCTAATGGTTAATGGTTCATTATATCAGTACAGCTGATATATATCTTTAAAGTTCAGTATCCATTGTTAAAAGCCTTTTTTTTGTACTATTAAAATTCTATCAGGCATGACAAGAACTGAAAAAAAACTCGCCCCTCGGGGCAAAATTTAATTTTTTTTTAGCCTAATCATGAGATAGGCCTAAGATTAGGCTCAGTTTAGTACATATCTGTACTATACTAGACCTAGGAGTTGAATGAATACAATATATTATTTCATGAATAAAGGGGTTAAAATATATTGATAACAAAACAATTTTATGATCAATTTCACGCTGCTAATCACAGTCAATGACGAGGCTCGAGCAAACGAACCTTATTGATTGGCTAATAACAGAAGTCCCGTTTTTTATCCACTAGACGTTATTTACAATGGAGGGATAACTATAAGATTTCCCCCAATACACTGATACTGTCGCAGACTTTTATAACTCCGTCCTACCGGACAAAGCAACATTGGGAATATGACACCACGATACATTGCAGAGATAGACTATTTACGAAATAACCAGTTTATAAAAAAAGAACTTTATTGATTAAATAAAGCTTTATTAATTATATTAAGCTGAGTTTAGTTTATATATATGTCTCTGTTCAAATAGGATCATTTCAGATTATCTAGAATCTTCTTAGGAAGTTACGAAAGGGGAAATTTTCAACGCAAAAAAGCCACATTGTTTGAAATAATGTCATCCCTAAAGAGATTATTATCCTAGTTTGCAAGAGTTCAGCTCAATAAAACTCTAATAACAATCTCATTTTCACTCTTTCATACACCTTTTATCAACCATTCCTCTTCAGGGAACCAATATTCCTTCCCCCCCGCCTTTCATATCATCATGTTTACCGAACTTAGAAATATATAAATATTATGACTGCCAAAATCAACAAGGTGTTGTGATCGGGTAATATCACCCGTTAACAGCTTTTAAGGAATTAATTAAAACTTGAGCCTTAGGGACCAGGTAAATTCAGGGCAAAGCGCCGCTGCTACTGATTAAAAGTAACTAGATGTAATTAAACTTCAATTACATTAATCTTGCGTGGGCTAGGAAATTGAACTTAACTTTGGTGTCGTCCCACGGAAACTTGTATCCAAAGTCGGTTATCTGGCACGTTGATGTTAAAGTGTTTCCGATATCTTACGAGATGTTTCCGATATCTTACGAGATGTTTCCGATGTCTTCAAGACAGATGTCAACAAATTTTTGTTCTCGAGAAATGGGTTACCGAGACTTAAGGATTCGTCGTTATAAATTTTGATGAATCTGTCCAGCGTTTAAATTAATACCCCTTAACCCATTATAAAATAACACCTTTGACCATTTAAATAATACCCCTTAACCCATTATAAAATAACACCTTTGACCATTTAAATAATACCCCTTAACCCATTATAAAATAACACCTTTGACCATTTAGAATAATACTCCTTAACCCATTACCAAATAACACCTTTGACCATTTAAATAATACCCATTAACCCATTATAAAATAACACCTTTGACCATATAAATAATACCCCCTTAACCCATTATCAAATAACACCTTTGATCATTTAAATAATACCCATTAACCCATTATCAAATAACACCTTTGACCATTTAAATAATAATATACATAGCTTCTCTTACCGAATTGCCTAAAAATACTTTGACACGTGGAAAAAACATACCTGCAAAGCATATATGGCCCTCCACATGTGTATGTAGGATATATGATGCTGTATCAAACAGCAGCTGAGGGAGAGCCTTGATGGTACTGTATTATGACCCCAGCCACTTGGGGTACAGACCCCAGTCTCAGCTAGCTACAGAGCCAGCTGGGTACATGAGAGAGAGAGAGAGAGAAAGAACATTGTGTTTCGAGAGAGAGAGAGATAACATTGTGTTTCGAGAGAGAGAGAGAGATAACATTGTATCTCGTATCATAACCAACGTATAAACACAAGAAATAAACAGCAAATTCCATGAAAAATAGTATAATACATCTCACCTGTCTAGCAACGTCGTAGACACACTCACCCGGCGCGAGTGAGTGTCTAATCTTTTAGAAGTTCTTAGAAGTGAATAATTTGACCTTTATTCTTCCTTTTTCATCCTGACAGGAGCCCTCAGCATCAACACGCAGATGTCGACCCCGAGGACGAGAAGGAGATCCTTCACCTGGTACCTCCTGATGGCGAAACCGCTTTGGTTAACCCCCACACTGATCCTCATGGAGTCCTGCCCAAGAGAACTTTGGTAAGATCATGTTGGTTATGCACCAAATTTCTGACTTAGTCACGGTGCATTTTTGACACCTCCTGTGGCTAATTGTATTCAACTGCAGTCGTTAGCAGTCGTTAGCTTGTATTTTTGTATCATATACATGTGTTATGAATCATATACATTACTGTATATGATTTATTTCACTTATCATCCACTGAATTTCACCGTTACCTGCATCCATCTCTCTCTCTCTCTCTCTCTCTCTCTCTCTCTCTCTCTCTCTCTCTCTCTCTCCTTTTATTCATCCATCCATGTACCTGTTCATCCAATTATTTTTCATCCACTTTTCACCCGTCACTGCCTTTATTCATCCATTCCATCACTGCAGCCATTCATACATCCATCTCTCCCAACCCTCCTCTATTGCTGGATGTATTTGCCTCTCCACCTGACCCGTTTCCGGACCACTCTAGAGCCACGAGAGGCAATTTCGGGCCCCTAAAAGCAGTTCACGTCTATTACATTCTCAACTCTAAACGGAGCAGCCACGTTGGCAAGTGTAGCGGATTTTGTGGACTTAGAGGAGATGCAGGCTATCAGAGCAGCAAGATTATGGTAAATTAGGTGGTCGTTAGACGAGGGGGTGGTCGTTAGGCAAGGGTTTCATGGTCGTTATGTCAGGGGCAAGTGGTCGTTTTTACATGTATTATCTTGTTCTTCATTCCCCTTCCCCTTTGCGTTTTATTTTAAATTCTTTGTATATGCTTTCTTGTGTTTTCACCTTTTTTCCTATATTTCTCGTGGCATTCACTATCTATTTTATCTTGTTCATCATCTTCGATTAGTTTTAGCGCATTCCCTATTCCTTATCTTCTTCCCTATTCCTTATCTTCCTCCTTGGAGAAACTTCCTTCAGTGAAACAGAAGACTCAGAGACCTTTAACAGTACTCACCTTAGGTGGGCTGCGAGGGTTGAGCTCTGGCTCTTTGGTCCCGCCTCTCAACTCTCACAATCAACTGGTGTACAGATTCTTGTACAGGTAACACAGATGTAAATACACGACTCTGAAGTGCAATAGAGTACTGAACCTTAATAGGTAGACTGAGTGAAATATCACGGTGGTGTATACGGACTTAGCGAGATGCCAGATGTGAATACGTCTCTAACTACCCACTTACCTTACGTAAGATGGTCGTTAAAGAGTCGTCAGACCTGCCCGTCAACCGGTATGATGCTTATCTCTAGCGAGAATGTTGCTAAGAATGGACAGAAATAATCAAACGCTTAAATTAGAAACGCTTAAATTATTTCTTTAAATTAGAATATATCCTTCTGTCTGTCCCTCATTGTAGGCCCAACGCTTGAGGCTAGTAGCTTCACCCAACTTTGCACCGTGATTTCTGTGGGGTATGTGCCCAACACTGTCGTAGCGAGGGCTACGATTTCAAGAGAGAAAAAGCATGCCACGGGCATCTGCTCACCCCCCACGATGATTTTGCCTAATATGCATTTCCCTAAATACTTTGAATTCCTGCTTTATTATAATAATATGCACTTAACTAAAATTAACAAATGTTTTATTCATCACACTATAGGGCCACTGAAGAGAACAAACTCAAATTAAAACTGACCTGTTGCCAGTCTTCCAAGACGCTCCTCTTTTTTAAGGCCAAAGAGAACTATTCTATTTTTTTTTGCATATGACATTAATTATAAGAGAGAAGAAGAAAAAACAGAAAAGGAGAATAGAAAGAACAGGAAGTAAAGAGCCAGAAGATGAAAGACAGACAGAAGAAGACAGACAAAAACGAGACGATTTGAGGGACGTGGGGCGACCCGGGCACCGCAGGACCACCCATCAAGTTATACATATAATGTTAAGAACAAAAAATCTTAACATTCCCCCGACAAAAAAAAAAATCTTAACATTCCCCCGACAAAAAAAAAATTTTTTTAACATTCCCCCGACAAAAAATTTTTTTTTTTAACATTCCCCCGACAAAAAAAAAAAATTTTTAACATTCCCCCGACAAAAAAAAATATTAGCTGTAAATACAATCAAATCTGAGAGTCTCAGTGACGCCTGAGAACAGAACATTTAACAAACTCCTAACTAACTAAGAATATAAGAATAGCATTAAGCAATAAACGGAAAATAATAAAATAATAATACTCAATAAAATAAGAAAATGACGTAGACTGGTAGAGTAACTGTGCAAGGAGCCAAACCGGGTCACCAGGACTGACTGAGGTGTGAGAGGTGAGGGAGTGAGAGGTGAGGTGTGAGGGGTGAGACTGGCGTCGCGTTCTCATTCCACTCTCCACATTACCTCTCATAGCCCCTCTCCTGTGCCAGGTAAGTCCACTACGGGCTCGCCATAGCCCGTGCTACTTGGCAACTTGTTCCGAGTAGCTTAATCTATAACAACAACAATCTCTCATAGACTGCAGCGTTCAGAAAACTGCTGACCTGTAAATGTCAATATTGCTTAACTGCCGAACCAGCATGCATACTAGTCAGCCAATATATATATATATATATATGTGTGTATATCACGAAAATAAACACGTGATTAAGAATGTGACAATGTCAGACCACGGAGGAAAATGAAACAGGAATTTCCTTAAGTACTTTCGTATATTAAATACATCTTCAGAAGGAATGGACAGATTCCTTCTGAAGATGTATTTAATATACGAAAGTACTTAAGGAAATTCCTGTTTCATTTTCCTCCGTGGTCTGACATTGTCATATATATATATATATATATATATATATATATATATATATATATATATATATATATATATATATATATATATATATATATATATATATATATATATATATATATATATATATATATATATATATATATATATATATATATATATATATATATATATATATATATATTATGTCCTGTTATTATAAGTAGACCCGTAACATCCAGGTGCTCCATTAACGAGGTGTATTTGCCTTGTACGAACTTCTCTGGGAAACGAGCTATTTGGGTCGCAATGCTATGCAAGATTCGATCGTTTAGCGAGGATGGGTCTGTAGATGTTCATTATAAGAAGGGGTCCTTATATGAAGTGGTTGCACAAAGGCTGAGAAAAGATCGCTAACTACTTAATTATAACCGCTCGGTTACTTTACCACAAAATGGGAGCATCAATAAACTAATTAAACTACCTAGTGAACTAATTAAATTTAAAAAATAAGGGGGGGGGAGGGTCACTGTCAAGGACCCCAGTATGCAATTAATCTGTAAATAACGTATTTGACCAGGTAATTAATCTGTTAACCTTGAACTGTTAAGCTGTTAATTGACTCGAAGTCGTCAATTCTGGGGCTCTGCTATTTGAATGTATATTAATACTCTCGCACCTCACAAGAACAGGCAGTAATATGGAAGTAATATCCATATTAATAGCCATAACAGGCAGTAATATGGAAGTAATATCCATATTAATAGCCATAACAGGCAGTAATATGGAAGTAATATCCATATTAATAGCCATAACAGGCAGTAATATGGAAGTAATATCCATATTAATAGCCATAACAGGCAGTAATATGGAAGTAATATCCATATTAATAGCCATAACAGGCA
Source organism: Procambarus clarkii (assembly GCF_040958095.1). Taxonomy (NCBI): domain Eukaryota; kingdom Metazoa; phylum Arthropoda; class Malacostraca; order Decapoda; family Cambaridae; genus Procambarus; species Procambarus clarkii. The sequence goes on from NC_091164.1 coordinate 9,352,144, forward strand.
GTAATATGGAAGTAATATCCATATTAATAGCCATAACAGGCAGTAATATGGAAGTAATATCCATATTAATAGCCATAACAGGCAGTAATATGGAAGTAATATCCATATTAATAGCCATAACAGGCAGTAATATGGAAGTAATATCCATATTAATAGCCATAACAGGCAGTAATATGGAAGTAATATCCATATTAATAGTCATAACAGGCAGTAGTATCTCCACGTAATATGGACGTGTACAGCACATCATAGTCTGGGTGGGTGTTATCGCCTGCTGTTGCTGTTGTTTAAGATTTGCTACCTGGAACAAAAAGTTCCAAGCAGCACGGGCTATGGTGATCCCGTAGTGTATCGTCTGCTGATATTGTGGGAGTCGTGAACGAGACTCGTAAACAAAACATTGATCCCCTCAAAATGTTCTAAACATCCTGGAGTAACGTTTCCAAAACGCTTAGTTATCAGAATTAGTATCCAGTTGGACTGAAAGTGCAGAGATGGCCTTCCTTCTTGCAGGTCTCCGTTCGATTCCCTGATGATCGAAATGGATAGGCACCTTCCCTTCACTCCATGTTCCTCTTTCAGCTGCTATCCTTTCCTCTAGAGCTATAGAGGCGTGTATACCAGCCTACCTCTTACTCCCTTCCCCCTAGCAGTGGTAAAAAAAAGACAGATTCCAAGTATTTTACATAAAACTGCTTCCAATAACCTTGCCATAACGGTACCTGGCTTTGTCTCTACAGGCAACGACCTACTTGATACGGCGACCAACGACGGGTCACGTCTACCTTACAAAGGGGCCTCGCTTCCGCCAGCATCCTAAGCCCGTCTTGCCAGACTCCAGGATCCTCTCTAGGGCCGTCTACGGCATCCCTACACACCTTCCCTACAAGACCCTCCAACGCTACTGGTGAGAGGTCGCAGCGCCACGAAGGGGCAGATGCTGTAATGTGGACCAGGGGATGACGTGGAGACGAGGCTCACGAGTGGTTCAGGAATAGGTGAATCTTGGGATAGAAAAGAGGTACAAATGGGGTGGATAGGATAGGATGAGGCGGAGGATAAAGGAGTAGGAGAGAA
>NC_091164.1:9353720-9363720 GCF_040958095.1 Procambarus clarkii
CTCTCCCGTGAGAAGGCAAAGATGAAAGGACCACGAGTCTTGTGACACAAGACCAACTTCTCAGAGGTTAAGTTTAGGAAGCTGCTGGGGTAGAGTTGATGGGTAGACATCTTCCCTACCCTCCCCACCCCCCTCTTCCCCACCCCCCGTCACCCCCCACACCGTTAATCCTCTCTCAGTGTGCTCTCTACCCTACTCAGTCCTCCCTCCTACCCAAGTAAATTACCTAAGTTCTTTCGTTTCCCCAAGTCTTGTTCAGACTAATGTGTGTAGGTGAGGCAATTCTCACGCCCACATTCGGCTGATTTAGAGAGAGGGGAGAGCGAGAGGGGAGGGGTGGTGGGGGGGGGAGGGGTGATAACCGGCTTGGGAGAAGGGAAAGGGGGGGGGTAGGGAGGGGGTTTTAATACGGTTATTTGAAGGTGTGTGATGCTATCACCACTACTACCACACTACCACCACCGTGCTACCAGCCCCTTCAGCAACAACACTACCACACTACCACCACCGTGCTACCAGCCCCTTCAGCAACAATACTACCACACTACCACCACCGTGCTACCAGCCCCTTCAGCAACAACACTACCACACTACCACCACCGTGCTACCACCACCTTCAACAACAACACTACCACACTACCACCACCGTGCTACCAGCCCCTTCAGCAACAACACTACTACACTACCACCACCGTGCTACCAGCCCCTTCAGCAACAACACCACCACCATATCACTGAGTTCTATGTCTGGGGTTACTTAACAAAGACTAGAAGAAGGCTGGGTAGACTGTATTTTCCTAGATTGTCAAAAAGCAATTGGCACTGTTCCTCTGGAAAGACTGATGTACAAGAGGTAAGGAATGTAAGGTGGTACCCTGTATGGGTGGTCATACTAGTGGAATGACTGAAAGAGGGACACACCACACACACGATCAAGTCCAGGCTGTAACTGGGCAGCTCTGGACCCAATCTTGGACTTGAAATGAACAAATCCACAAGGGCAGTGACGAGGATTCGAATCCTCGTCACGGCCCTTGTGGGTTTGTTCATTTGATGCATCACGTTAGTGTGATCTCTGTGTTGGACTTGAAATACTCGCACATGCACCTCGTGAACCCAAAATGCTGCTTCGTGCACCCAAAATGCCGCTTCATGAACCCAAAATGCTGCTTCATGCACCCAAATTTCATAATTTTGTTTTTCTTTCATGTGATCTTTTCAGGTTTCTTTTCAGGACGTAGGTTCGAATCCTCGTCACGGCCCTTGTGGATTTGTTCATTTGATGCATCAGGCTATTGTGGTTTCTGTGTGTTACAAATTATAGCCTTCATTCGAATGTCTGAATTCTGTCGCTGCTCAGAATTTGCAGTTAGTTCTTGTCTATTGGTCGCCTAATGTTTTACTGTCTGTTGTGACAGCCATTTGAGCCTACTGGAGGAAACTCGTTGGATTGTTTCAAGCGTAGGTTAGACATGTGTATAATATTGTTTGGCTGTAAATAACAACCGGTTCGAATGGGTTGATACACCCTCAGCAGTTTTGTGTATATCTATGTTCTTAATATTTCGAGAAGGGAGGGGGGGGAAGGACGGAAGGGAACTATCAGGGGGAAAGCGCCAAGCCATTACTATTATATAGCCCTTGGAACCCTATAGCCCTCTAGCCCTTGGGCCGGAGGGGGGGGGGGAAAGGAATGGTGCCCTAACCACTTGTGTGGACGGTCGGGGGATTGAACGCCGACCTGCATGAAGCGAGACCGTCGCTTCGAGACCGTCTCACTATGAATTAATTCTTAAAACTCTAATTATTACCGAAGTTTGCAATACACTTGCTATCTTTGCAAATACTGATTAAGTTATATGTAACTTTTTGTCACTAACACCACCATGAATCTTAACATGATCAGAGCAATTATATTAACTAATTATATAACGTATCATCAACTTCCTGCCGAAGAAGGCTATGCAACTCTTGCATATGACAAGGGTTAAGTCTGCAATGGTGTCATTGCATAATGCCCTACAGCTGGTGGGTCCTTCTCTTGAAAGGGGGGGATTCAGTTCTGTGTTCGATCCTTCTGTTTCTTATGTGTCACCACACACACACACACACACACACACACACACACACACACACACACACACACACACACACACACACACACACACACACACACTCACACACACACACACGTCTGTGTAACCCTTTATCTGTGGCTTTCTTTGTTCTAGCTGTTCTTTAGGAGGCGAATTGGTAACTTTGTTTTTCTTTATCAGGTCATGAAACTGTTACTGTTAATTGATAGCATTAAATCCATTTTGATTATATTAATTTATCCAATTTTATAGGAATTAGAAGCCATAATATTTTTCACTTTTTTTCCATATTAAGCAAAAATTGAAAACAAAAAATTCAGTGGAAACATATTTATGTAGTTTAATATCTGGATATCTTAAGTAACATATACAACTTAAGAGACAGCAACAGAATTTTTTTTTTTGGGGGGGGGGGGAACCTGATGTGAGAGTTACATTGTCTGCTGGAGCTTTCATTGCTTCACCTGGAAGCTTATGTTGTCTGTTAGAGCAGCTTGCAGATCGCAGAGGCAGTCTGCTTCATATAAGAGGTATGGTGGTTCGTGTGGCAACAGCCTGCATTGCTTCACATAACAGCTTATGTTGGCTGTTGAAACAACATATAATTTTGCTTCATATAAAGCCTATAATGTCTGCTGAAGCAACATATAATTTTGCTTCACATAAAGTCAATAGTGTCTGCTGAAGCAACATATAATTTTGCTTCATATAAAGCCTATAATGTCTGCTGAAGCAACATATAATTTTGCTTCACATAAAGTCAATAGTGTCTGCTGAAGCAACATACAATTTTGCTTCACATAAAGCCTATAGTGTATGCTGAAGCAACATACAATTTTGCTTCACATAAAGCCTATAGTGTCTGCTGAAACAACATATAATTTTGCTTCACATAAAAACTAGTGTTTGCTGAAGCAACATATAATTTTGCTTCACATAAAAACTATAGTGTTTGCTGAAGCAACATATAATTTTGCTTCATATAAAGCCTATAATGTCTGCTGAAACAACATATAATTTTGCTTCACATAAAGCCTATAGTGTCTGCTGAAGCAATCTATAATTTTGCTTTACATAAAGCCAATAGTGTCTGCTGAAGCAACATACAATTTTGCTTCACATAAAGCCTATAGTGTCTGCTGAAACAACATATAATTTTGCATCACATTACTGTCAAGTTGTCCATTGAAACAACACCAGTCTCTATGGCTAACGAAATGGCTCGGTACTCACCGTCTTATCCCGTGGTCTTCTTGCTCAAATACCAACACTCAAGGCATCATCACACCTTCATCTGGCTCGCAGAAATGTGATGAGCAAACTCGTTTAGGCTCGTATGCCCGGCTCTTCCCTGAAGGGATCACGAGCTGAGCTCGAACGTGAGTGTATTTGAGTGTGCATTTCCAGGATTCCAAAGGTACGACGAAGAGTTATGTAACTACCGCGTTCTTCCTGTGTCTTAACCTTTGCTTTACCTTCTGTGTCGTGAGGTAGAACTACAAAGGTTGATTTCTGGAAGGCTTGCTCGGGTGTGGGGAGTTCAGATTCGGTCTCAAATGAGAGGGATAAAGGTTCGAACACTTCAAAAGTCGAGTGAGTTAGTTTTTGAGACACAATTGAATCCACATGAGCAGACGTGCCAGAGTTCTACAATCACGAATATTAGCTTCGAACGGAAGAGTTCGTTCAGAGATGACTGGTTTTTCTAGATGCTTCGAACACGTGGGGCACTAAAGACCAAACAAGCAGGTTCTAGACCCATGAACAAGTTCTAAACCCACTCACAGGCTGTCGAACTTGAACTTTATCTCTGCAGTTCTCTTTCGTGTTTCGGTACACATCGCCACTCAAGATTGAATGTAAACGGCTCTTAAAAGTTCAATATATATATATATATATATATATATATATATATATATATATATATATATATATATATATATATATTATATATATATTATATATATATATATATTATATATATTATATTTTATAAATAAGCTTTAAATTACTGTTAACTACCAGGTTCACATTGTTTCAAGAGCTCCTTTGCTATTCAGTTCACGTTTCACAATGGCGTACAAACTTTTCTACCAACATTGTCAAATACCACTGAAAAAGTTTCTGAAATTTTCAGAGAAGAACAAGTTCCATTCCAATTTGTTCCCCAGAACACAGTGGCGGAACTTTTCCAGCGTTTAAAACACGTATAAAGAGTTGATATAGTACATCAGTCTGATTTTTGGATTCACCAACACGAGTTATATTGGCACTCTGATTTTCCAGCGGCCACTTGAAGATATCCGGTGATAGTCCAAAGCTGTGCTCTCGTCCGGTGCCTCCTTCTCTTAACTTTTGATCACAGGAACACGGCTTTCCAGAGACTGGCCAAACCTACAAACAGGAAATGTGTGGAGCGACTTCCAGGCTTGTAGTGACTTCCAGATCAGCAGTTACTTCCAGATCAGTAGTGATTTCAAGACCTGTAGCGACTTCCAGACCTGTAGCGACTTCCAGATCAGTAGCGACTTCCAGGCTTGTAGTTACTTCCAGACCTGTAGTGACTTCCAGATCCGTAGCGACTTCCAGACCTGTAGCGACTTCCAGACCTGTAGCGACTTCCAGACCACTAGTAACGTCCAGAGGCACCGTCGTCTTCCAGACTAACTTGAGACACTAACGCCCTGACAAGGTGCAGCACAGTCTTGGCGTACCGGAGAGGTGGCTGGTAGTGCGGAGCTCAGACCTGCTGCCAGTGTCGACGACCGCCCCAACCTGAGAGCGCCTTACCTCTAGCCGGCCAATCTCGCTTTCGCGTCCTTGGCGCCCAAACGCGCGACGCGGAAAAACTTGGATCTCTCATTCGTGTCTCGTGAGCGATTAATAATTGCTCTCTCGCCGCACTTCCCGCAACCGGACGTTTTTTGGTCCGTAAGAGCGAGCTCAAGCCGGTTACGGGCCGTGGTATTCCAACAAGGTTTTCAGGCCATTAATAGATATCTGAGTAAGACCTGTGCATTCAGGTAATTTTTTTGAGGTCCTCTCGTGCGACAATTGTACTGCGGTGCCAAGCAAACGTCCCCTCAGTGCCACTGATGGATAGAGTTCAGTCTTGCGTGGCACGACCCTACCCCACCTTCTTTACTGTTCCCATTTTCTTTAAAATGAAGTGAAGGGGGGGGGACTGTGGGACGGTAGAAGGAGACCGGAAAGACGAGTTTATTCTATAAACAGGTGGCAACTGAGCCCAATGAGACCAGTATCACTGCTCAGCGCTCCCGCTCAAAGGATGGGAGAAAGTGTAGTGTATTTTTTTCTCCTGAGAATAATAGGCAGGTGTTATGTAGTGGGGGTGTGGCCCCCCCCTTGGATGGGTAGTGGGGGTGTGGCCCCCCCCCTTGGATGGGTAGTGGGGGTGTGGGCCCCCCCATGGATGGGTAGTGGGGGTGTGGCCCCCCCCCTTGGATGGGTAGTGGGGTGGTGTGGCCCTTGGATGGGTAGTGGGGGTGTGGCCCCCCCTTGGATGGGTAGTGGGGTGGTGTGGCCCCCCTTGGATGGGTAGTGGGGGTGTGGCCCCCTTGGATGGGTAGTGGGGGTGTGCCCCCTTGGATGGGTAGTGGGGTGGTGTGGCCCCCCTTGGATGGGTAGTGGGGGTGTGGCCCCCTTGGATGGGTAGTGGGGGTGTGCCCCCTTGGATGGGTAGTGGGGTGGTGTGGCCCTTGGATGGGTAGTGGGGGTGTGCCCCCTTGGATGGGTAGTGGGGTGGTGTGGCCCTTGGATGGGTAGTGGGGGGGGGTGGACCCTGGGATGGGTAGTGGGGGTGTGGCCCTTTGGATGGGTAGTGGAGGTGTGGCCCCTTGGATGGGTAGTGGTGTGGTGTGGCCCCCTTGGATGGGTAGTGGGGGTGTGGCCTCTTGGATGGGTAGTGGTGGTGTGGCCCAGGGTGTGGGTGGTGTGGCCCAGGGTGTGGGTGGTGTGGCCCTGGGGTTAGTAAGAGGAGAGACAGTACTGATAAAGATATTTCCGGAATTACCTTTCACTTAAACTAGCCTTTACTACCAGTTCCGTGGAAAAGGTGGTGCCAGAGGCCGCCGTGTGAGTGCCGGGATGGGGGCCACAGCACCAGCAGCCGCCACGGCCACGCGTATGTGTGTGTGTGTGTGTGTGTGTGTGTGTGTGTGTGTGTGTGTGTGTGTGTGTGTGTGTGTGTGTCAGGGGTGCTGGCGGACACGGAACACATGGGCGTGTTCTCACGCGACTACATCCCCGTCGTCCGGAAGTTCTCTGAGTGACGTAAAAATATTATTTTAGTGATTAGGACCATGGCCACAGTCTGGTGTATGGCCTCTCTCTCTCTCTCTCTCTCTCTCTCTCTCTCTCTCTCTCTCTCTCTCTCTCTCTCTCTCTCTCTCTCTCTCTCTCTCTCTCTATCTCTCTATCTCTCTCTCTCTCTCTCTCTCTCTCTCTCTCTCTCTCTCTCTCTCTCTCTCTCCAGAGTGTATTCATTCACGGTAGACTTATATCGAGGACTTATATCGAGAGGGGGGGAAGAGGGGACATGATACAGACGTATAAAATACTTGGAGGGATTGAAAGGGAGGAAAGAGGAAATGTTTATAATATATACCAACAGAGCAAGGTGACCTTAGGTCACTGAATGACCTAAAGGAGCAGGTTGTAGAGGCTAACTCTATTCGTAACTTTAAAAGCAGGTACGACAGGGAGATAGGTCAGGGCTCATTGTATTAGACAACAATTGGGGTCCATGAGCTAGAGCTCGTAGCTGCAGGCCCAAATTGGTGAGTACAAATAGGTGAGTGTGTAAGTATACACACATACACACATGTGTGTGTATGTGTGAACAAAGAGTCAGAGCTCAACCCCCGCAAACACAACTAGGTAAGTACACACACACACGCACACACACACACACAGATGCAGGCTGGAGTGAGAGGGAAGGTACTCCGGTGGATAGAGGAATACCTAAGCAACAGGAGACAACGAGTCTGTGTGAGGGGTGAGGTCTCAGATTGGCGAGACGTCACAAGTGGAGTCCCGCAGGGGTCAGTCCTTGGACCTATACTGTTTCTGGTATATGTAAATGATCTCCCAGAGGGTATAGATTCGTTCCTCTCAATGTTTGCCGACGATGCAAAAATTATGAGGAGGATTGAAACAGAGGATGATAGTAGGAGGCTACAAGATGACCTGGATAGACTGAGTGAATGGTCCAACAAATGGCTGTTGAAGTTCAACCCGAGTAAATGCAAAGTAATGAAACTAGGCAGTGGAAACAGGAGGCCAGGCACAGGATACAGAATAGGAGATGAAGTACTTAATGAAACAGACAGAGAGAAAGATCTAGGAGTTGATATCACACCAAACCTGTCTCCTGAAGCCCACATAAAGAGAATAACGTCTGCGGCATATGCGAGGCTGGCTAACATCAGAACGGCGTTCAGGAACCTGTGTAAGGAATCATTCAGAATCTTGTACACCACATATGTAAGACCAATCCTGGAGTATGCGGCCCCAGCATGGAGCCCGTACCTTGTCAAGCACAAGACGAAGCTGGAAAAAGTCCAAAGGTATGCTACTAGACTAGTCCCAGAACTAAGAGGCATGAGTTATGAGGAAAGGCTGCGGGAAATGCACCTCACGACACTGGAAGACAGAAGAGTAAGGGGGGACATGATCACAACCTACAAAATCCTCAGGGGAATCGACCGGGTAAACAAGGACGAACTTTTCAACACTGGTGGGACGCGAACAAGGGGACACAGGTGGAAGCTGAGTACCCAAATGAGCCACAGAGACGTTAGAAAGAACTTTTTCAGTGTCAGAGTAGTTAGCAAATGGAATGCATTAGGAAGTGATGTGGTGGAGGCTGACTCCATTCACAGTTTCAAATGTAGATATGATAGAGCCCAATAGGCTCAGGAATCTGTACACCAGTTGATTGACGGTTGAGAGGCGGGACCAAAGAGCCAGAGCTCAACCCCCGCAAGCACAATTAGGTAAGTACACACTCACACACACACACACACACACACACACACACACACACACACACACACACACACACACACACACACACACACACACACACACACACACACACAAACAATGAAGGGGAACAGCCTACCTGTAACGACGCGTGAAAGAGACCTGGGGGTGGACGTAACACCTAATCTATCTCCTGAGGCACATATAAATAGGATAACGACAGCAGCGTACTCTACACTGGCAAAAGTTAGAACATCATTCAGAAACCTAAGTAAGGAGGCATTTAGGGCGCTTTACACAGCCTACGTAAGGCCAGTCTTAGAGTATGCCGCCTCATCATGGAGTCCCCATCTGAAGAAGCATATAATGAAACTGGAAAAGGTTCAGAGGTTTGCAACGAGACTCGTCCCAGAGCTACGAGGGATGGGGTATGAGGAGCGCCTGAGGGAACTGTGCCTTACGACAATAGAAAGAAGAAGGGAGAGGGGGGACATGATAGGAACGTATAAGATACTCAGAGGGATTGATAGAGTGGACATAGACGAAATGTTCAGACGGAATAGTAACAGAACGAGGGGACATGGATGGAAGCTTGAAACTCAGATGAGTCACAGAGATGTTAGGAAGTTTTCTTTTAGCGTGAGAGTAGTGGGAAAATGGAATGCACTTCAGGAACAGGTTGTGGAAGCAAATACTATTCATAATTTTAAAACCAGGTATGATAGGGAAATGGGACAGGAGTCATTGCTGTAAACAACCGATGCTCGAAAGGCGGGATCCAAGAGTCAATGCTCGATCCTGCAGACACAACTAGGTGAGTACAACTAGGTGAGTACACACACACACACACACACACACACACACACACACACACACACACACACACACACACACACACACACACACACACACTTTATCTTTCTATATTCAACAGAATTTCCTCCCAACTCTTTCTCACTCTCTCACCAACGTTCAATACTGGAGAGTCAGCGGTTCTGGGAGTGGTGGGAGGGAGTTATGAGGAGAAAGCGCCAAGCCATTACGACTATATATATATAGCACTAGGAAGAGGTAAGGATAAGGATTTATCCTGGCCCCCCGTCCCATAAGGATGGGACGGGGAGGAAAGGAATGGTACCCAACCACTTGGACGGTCGGGGATTGAACGCCGACCTGCATTCCCTTCACTCGTTCTCACATTTCACTAGATGCAGGCGGAGTCTTCCTACTCTTGTGTCCCATATACCTCGACCTTCAGAATAGTGAGACCGGTAGAGAGAGAGAGAGAGAGAGAGAGAGAACGAAAGAGTCAGAGTGAGAGAGAATGCAATTTGCTTCACAAAGTCGTTTGCAAACGATATTATATGCAATATTTAAAACGCTATTTAAACCTCTGTATTTAAAAACTCAGCCAGAGAGAGAGAGAGAAAATTTAAGTCCTTTTCAATGCAAAAAATCCCTTATAATTGCGAGGTCTGCTTGTTAATACGGTCGAGACGGTGAATGGATTAATAAAACGGGTTTGGTTAAGTAATGTCGAGTGCTGGTTAGGGGGCGGTTGGTGTGAGGGGGGGGGGGGATGGGCAGAGGAAGGGGAGTGGGGGGGGGCAGAGGAAGGGAAGAGGGGGGGTGAACCTGTATTATGTGATTCATGGTGGCACTCTATATGTGGTCTTGAGGTGACAAGCTTCCAGTGGCACTTCTACTGTCGCCGTTTTGCCTTTGATATCGTGTATATTTTCAACATTTTCAAGGAAATGTTGTTGTGTTTTGATGAGAATGAACTGTGTATCTTGTCTTATTTTCTGGCTCTCTCTTTCTCTTCCTTTTTTACACTCTCCCCCTCTCTCTCTCTCTCTCTCTCTCTCTCTCTCTCTCTCTCTCTCTCTCTCTCTCTC
>NC_091164.1:9368720-9373720 GCF_040958095.1 Procambarus clarkii
CGTAGTACAGGTGACTGTGTTATGATGTACAGGTGACGTAGTACAGGTGACTGTGTTATGGTGATTGACAAGGGAGGTCACCTGCAGGCCAGGTAGTATGGTATTTACTAAAAATTCCAAGGAATTCCCCAAAATTCCCAATATAAAAAATTCCAAGGAATTCCCTAAAAATCCCAATATAAAAAAATCCCAAGGAATTCATTTGTTGGTATCCTTCAAGAGTACCACCAGACTGGCGTACCACAAGGGGGTACCCACTGGTAACGGTACCCAATACCCCCCCCCCCCACCTACTGCACTAGGGGTGGGGGGGAGGCGGGAGTGGGGGGGGTGGGTGCATGACTGGCAAAATGGAAACTAGTTCATAGCCGATTATAAATTATTTTTACCATAAAGGACATTGGGATCCAGTTCCTGACCCCACTTTGGGTGTGTCTGTGGCACTTTGGCCTTCACACTAACCCAATTAAACCTCCTTTGGAATCTTAAGATAACTAACTGTATAGAAATGATACTAGGAAGACGATAATGATAAAAGATAAGCGTAAGAAAGAAGAATGAAAAGGGGAAGAAGAAAAAGAACTAGATTGAAAAAAAAAGGAAAGAATTAGAAACCGAATTTTATGCAAATAACAATAGCTCAGTTGATCTAATGGGATTCAGAAGATAGTGAATGCCACAGCTAGAAAAGGCAGACTGGAGAGTCAGTAAGAATGGAGGAATAAGAGATAAATAGAGAACACGAGGACAACAACGAACTAAGGAAATATATAAAGGAGCAAATAAAGCATGAGGAATATGATACGAGGAAACATGGAGAACGGTTATCATACTGTTTTATACACTTTTTATATGTTTTTATATGTTTTATACTCACTTATAGCAATTGTATTTACATGTCTTATCAACAAAAATTGACATCAATTTTATTAGTAAATTATTAGTCTAATTTACATAAATTTGCTTAATCTAATTTACATACATTTGCTAGCCCTAATTTGCATATATTTTCTTAACATATCAACTACAAGGAACATGCACAAATAAAATGTTAAGCTATTTTTGTTTAATTATATCTTAACACGCCAATAATCTCACCTTGATATATAATGTCGACTCGACATTATTCGCGCTCAGAAATTACAACTGGTGCAAACGGATCCAAACCCGAGAAAGAATTAGCACATTTCGAACACCTGAGTCACCTCGTAGCCCCCGAGAGTGAATTAGAAGGGGGGGGGGAGGAGGTAGAAAGTGGACTGAAGAAACCGGTTTCGCACACAGTCGCGACGTCATGGTACCATGAACGTCCTCTCTACGTTACGAGCTGAGTCAGGCTGTGCTACAAGCTGAGTCAGACTGGTTGACTCAGTCCTTCACTCATATCATGGAGGACAGAAGAAAATGTATATATGCTGGTTAGCATTGTAAATGTCTGGCCACGTCTGTGGTAAATTATAATAAAAATATTAATAATAATAATAATAATAATAATAATAATAATAATAATAATAATAATAATAATAATAAAACTCGTATCTCCCCGGCTATATTCAGTTGCCCGTCGGGATTCTTCAGCGGCGTATAATCGTCCTCTGAAGGACCTGTCAATGCGTCGACCGGCGTTTATCTGTGAAAGGATTGCGTATGTGAATGCGTTTATGGGGACATAATTTAACCCTATATTACGCCATTGGCTTTGCTTACGCGTGTATGTAAAAAAAAAAAAAAAGTGAGAGCAATTTTTTTCGTATTTTCTATCTATCGAGCTAAGATATGCGCGGTTGAAGGCGTCGATTGATCGTAGGTTGAGTGAGGACGATAGATGATAGATAGACACTAAACAACACCGGGCTGTGTCCGTCGTATCAAGTCAGTCGTTTTATGTAGGTGTACCTTGTACATATAGTGTACATATGTACGTGTACATATAGTAATGCCCTGAAGTACCCTGAGGTTCGTATATGTATTTGTGTAAAGTACGGATAGACGGGTTCAGAGAGGGAGATGGGAAAGGAGAGAGAGGAAGGGATGGGATATGGATGGGAGGAGGTGCTGGAAGGGTAGGAGGAGGTGCTGGAAGAGGAGGTAGGGAAGGTGGGGGGTTGCAGGAATGGCAATAGAGAGCTGTAGAGAGGATGGAGGCAAGAAGTGAAGATAATGACGGGATGCCTTGGTGCAGAGAAGGAGGGGGATAGGAGGGGACAGATAGACAGAGACCACTAAGACAGAGTGATAGACAAGGAAGGCTGAGCCTATATACCCGTCCTCCCACCTGAAGCCAGCGCTCTGTCTGTCCCGGCAAGATAAACCGCAAATTATTTTATGGTGCTCATGCATACAAATTTTGGCGAGGCGGGTGTGGGGTATACCTCCTCCCCCTCCCCCCCCCCCCCTCTGGTATACCAGGGGTGAGTATAGCGGGGGATGTATAGCAGGAGAGATATAGCGGAGGGGGAAGAGCTCCTTTAGGTCAATCCACTCTCCTCTTTACATAGTATACTCTGTGTAACTGTGTGGAGACGGGACACAGAAATACGGGCTCACCATAGCCCGTGCTACTTGGAACTTTGTTCCAGGTAGCGAATCTTTAACAACAGGGACACAGAAGACGACGAACATTACAAGATACAGATGCAACAGTTGCAAGAACTGTTGCAATAAGAATAAGTGAGAATAAGTAAGAATAAGTGGTCTACTTATTCTTAAGTAGGCAGACAAAGCTTGCACTCTAGAGGCTTCAAGACGAAGCTGTCACTAGGCCGAACTTAAGTTTAAATGTCATGAAGTTGCAGAAATTTATGCCAAGTTTTGCTCTGGTTGGCACAAAGCTGTGGTTCAGTGAGGTCATGTTGGGAGGCGGAGCCCCTAAGATAGAGTTTTTTTGTTCTGGTACTCGCTAGTTGTGTTTGCGGGGGTTGAGCTCTGGCTCTTTGGTCCCGCCTCTCAACTGTCAATCGGTGTACAGGTTATTATTGTACTGTTCAAGTGAATGCCTTGATTCACTAAGCTGGTTAATCACGACATTTACAAGCTTTACAAGATAGTGACTAAGCTGACATGTGTGTCTATAGTGAAGGAGAAATCGCGCAATGACTACGTCAAGTGACAGGATGAACAACCCAGCGGGTTTTCTTCCTATTGGGGAGTGTTGTACATGCTGCTATGGCGGTGTGTCCACTCACAGGATGAGTGGCACTGCCCAATACTGTCATTATGGCGGTGTGTCCACTCACAGGATGAGTGGCGCTGCCCAATACTGTCACTATGGCGGTGTATCCACTCACAGGATGAGTGGCACTGCCCAATACTGTCACTATGGTGGTGTGTCCACTCACAGGATGAGTGGCGCTGCCCAATACTGTCACTATGGCGGTGTGTCCACTCACAGGATGAGTGGCGCTGCCCAATACTGTCACTATGGCGGTGTGTCCACTCACAGGATGAGTGGCGCTGCCCAATACTGTCACTATGGCGGTGTGTCCACTCACAGGATGAGTGGCGCTGCCCAATACTGTCACTATGGCGGTGTGTCCACTCAACAGGATGAGTGGCGCTGCCCAATACTGTCACTATGGCGGTGTGTCCACTCACAGGATGAGTGGCGCTGCCCAATACTGTCACTATGGCGGTGTGTCCACTCACAGGATGAGTGGGGCTGCCCAATACTGTCACTATGGCGGTGTGTCCACTCACAGGATGGGTGGCGCTGCCCAATACTGTCACTATGGCGGTGTGTCCACTCACAGGATGGGTGGCGCTGCCCAATACTGTCACTATGGCGGTGTGTCCACTCACAGGATGAGTGACGCTGCCCAATACTGTCACTATGGCGGTGTGTCCACTCACAGGATGAGTGACGCTGCCCAATACTGTCACTATGGCGGTATGTGCACTCACAGGATGAGTGGCGCTGCCCAATACTGTCACTATGGCGGTGTGTCCACTCACAGGATGAGTGGCGCTGCCCAATACTGTCACTATGGTGGTGTGTCCACTCACAGGATGAGTGACGCTGCCCAATACTGTCACTATGGCGGTGTGTCCACTCACAGGATGAGTGACGCTGCCCAATACTGTCACTATGGCGGTATGTGCACTCACAGGATGAGTGGCGCTGCCCAATACTGTCACTATGGCGGTGTGTCCACTCACAGGATGAGTGACGCTGCCCAATACTGTCACTATGGCGGTATGTCCACTCACAGGATGAGTGGCGCTGCTCAATAAACTCGCCCCTCGGAGCAAAATTTAAAAAAAAATACGTCACATTGTCTGGTTCGACCACTGTGTAGAAATACCTGTATGTACGAAAGTTGTCATAGCTCTTAATACTGCAGCGTTTAGGTCTTTGGGCAATTTATTAGTTCTGCTGAAGTGAAGTTCTGCTCTTTAATTTATATGTTTTTATGCATTAGTGCAAAATCACAGTCTATATTTGCTTTTTTGCAAACGTCATTGATCACTTGATCTACAAAGTCATGCTCTCCAACGTGAGATGGAATCCACACCAATTTTATACAAAGTTATTTTTCATTTGCAAAAAGTCACATTTAATAATCTAGCTACTTCAGACATTATTTGTAATGAGTTAATTGAACTTTTCAGTCCATTTAAATTCTAATTTAATTGGACTGAAAAATCAACTAATTAAATTTAGAATTCAACTAATTAATAATTAGTTGAATTATGTGTCAAATCTGCTGGCCTTAAAGTTGAGGATGGAGGTGGCTTCTAAACCTTCCTTCAGTGTATTCCACTTATTGACCAGCCGTACAAGGGTAAGAATGTTTCCTTATATTCCTTCAACCTATTTTCAGCTTCCAACTCTGTCCTCTTATTCTACTTTCTCTTAAATTAAAAGATTCTCTTTTCCTCCACTTTGTCTATTCCATTCTGTATCTCGTATGTAGTGATCATGTCATCTCTGTTTCTTTCATGTACTATTACATGTACTAATCTGGAGTATTGTTGGAGATGATGAGTCTTGGTTGTGATTG
>NC_091164.1:9378720-9421718 GCF_040958095.1 Procambarus clarkii
AACTTCTGGCTAATAACTGGAGTGGTGACTGCCTGCTACCTTGTAGGTCTATCATGCACGTGGAGATTGACCTTTGACCTCCGCCCCCTTCCTTCCCCAGTCCTTCAAAGGGCATCCTGACCATCCTGAACTCAGGGAAGGGAAGGAATATTAATAACCACAGTAATGTACTAAACAAAGCAAGCAGGTTTTTTCAATTGCAGGTTCAATTGCAACTTTGTAAGGCCACTATCTTTTCTGAGTGTTTGGTCATGATATCTGAGGCATTTTTACCTGTAGAATAATATTTACTCTCGAATCTGTCAACCTGTCTTTCAGGAATCCACGGAAAACATTTTTAATTTCATGATTCAGATCGTCTGTGAATGAGAATGGTAATGCTCTTTTTTTATATAAGTTTATCTTGCAATTGTTACGTAAAGTCTATTTTCTTTAAATTTTCACATTTAAAAGAAAATGTAACTCATACGTGACTATTATATAATTTAAAAGTTCGTGGTTTGATTCCAGGAACTTGATTGCTTTCTTGGGTTATATTATTATTATTAATAATGTTGTTTATTTAGCTTTGAGGTCTGTTAAAACATAAGTTTTATAAAAAAAAGGTAACTTGGAAAGGTAATCAAGTGTGTTACTTAAGTCTGTACTTGAATAATATATTATATATATAATATTTAATATATTGCTCACTCTCTCTAATATATTATTTAATATATTATAATAATATATTATACTCTCTATCTCTCTCTCTCTCTCTCTCTCTCTCTCTCTCTCTCTCTCTCTCTCTCTCTCTCTCTCTCTCTCTCTCTCTCTTCTCTTTCTCTCTCTCTCTCTCTCTCTCCCTCTCTCTCCCTCAAAGTTCCTCCTCCTTCCGTGCCTCACAATGCCTCCCTCACTGACCGTGAACTTTCCCTTCCACAACTTTCACTTACAGGTTGTGTGGCCTGGTGATCCCTAACCCGCTTCCTCTCTCTCCTCCCTCACCGAGCAGGTGCACCGGACGGGTACACGGAGGTATGAGGTGCACACCAGGGTCAAGATGGGCTGTCCTTGAGACACTCCCACACCCACTACCTCCTACTCGACCTTCTCCGGCACGCTGCAGGGTCGTCGACATTACTGTGGGGGGTTATTACTGGTGGTCGACCGTCTGTGGGGCGTTATTATTGGTGGATGACCTACTGTGGGGCGTTATTATTGGTGGATGACCTACTGTGGGGCGTTATTACTGGTGGTCGACCTTCTGTGGGCGTTATTACTGGTGGTCGACCCTACTGTGGGGGTTACTACTGGTAGTCGACCTACTGTGGGTGGTTATTATTGGAGGTCGACCCTACTGTGGGTCGTTATTATTGGTGGTTGACCGTCTGTGGGGGTTATTATTGGTGGATGACCTACTGTGGGGCGTTATTACTGGTGGTCGACCGTCTGTGGGGCGTTGTTATTGGTTGTTGACCCTACTGTTGGGGTTATTACTGGTTGTCGACCATCTGTGGGACATTACAGCTGGCTATTCATATATAAGTATTCTCCTATCTCCCTCTAGTATTACAAAACCTGGTTTAAAAAACATATATTAGTGCTTCCAACCTTCAGCTCAATAACGTTAAACGAAAAACATTAACAATATGTCCAAAGTGATACTATTAAATATTAAAGTGACAAGCGGATGGCAAAAAAAAATGTTAAATGCGAATGAAAATAAAGCACCGTAAAAATGAGAGAGAGAGAAAGATTATAGAGTCCGAGCGTGACATTGGTGTTAATGATTAGACGCTGAGGAATAAAATTTACTGTGGGCAAAAAAACTTGAACCTGGCTAGAATGAGACAAGGGAATCAGCAGAGCGCGCACACATACACGCACAGACACACACGCATACACACACGCACAGACACACGCACAAAGTGAGTGATATACACACACTGAACCTGACGACACCAGAAAAGACGAGAGAGAGAGACATGATAGGGCGATACAAAATACTTTGGGGGATTGACAGAATGGAAATAGATGAAATAGTCACACTAAATATTAATAGAAGGGAACATGGGTTAAAAAGTTGATTCTCTTATGAGCCATAGAGATGTTAGAAAATTTTCATTTAGCGTCTGAGTAGCGAGAAAATGAAAAGAACTGAAGAAGCAAGTTGTTTAAGCAAACTCTATTCATCATTTTGAAAGTAGACATGATAGGGAGATAGGTTAGAAGTCAGTGCTTTAAATAACCGGTGGCTAGAGAGCTGGAGGTCCAAGAGCTAATGCTCGATCCTGCAGGCACACATAGTAGCGTATACAGGCGATGAGTCACAATAACGTGGCTGAAGTACGTTGACCAGACCACACACTAGAAGTTGAAGGGACGACGACGTTTCGGTTCGTCCTGGACCATTCTCAAGTCGATTGTCTACTATCTTCAATAGTAGCGTATAAATAGGTGAGTACACACCCCCACACTGACCTGAGGCTTTGACTATTTAGTTCGTGACTTACTTTTACCTAATAACCTACCTTTACCTAATTAATTACCTAATTAATTACCTTTACTTTCAAAATGTCATCAATAATTGTTCCTTCCTGCGAACAATCTGTTTATCCCAGGACAGTATGATGGAACCTATTCGGGGCAGCAGGGATGGAGTAGGCACAGTGAGGGATAATGGAGACACAGTGAGGGAGGAATGATGGAGGCATAGTGAGGGAGGAAAAGAGAGGAGGTAGTAATTTAAATCCCACAGACCTATAATTATATGTGGATAGTTGTACTCATAAATACACCAGTCATTAAAAAAACTCACAACAAAACTCATTAATGAAATCCTTAAATCTCTCTCTCTCTCTTGAGGCAATATGAAATATTTTCCATCGTTCACAAAATATATTCGAGGACGCTGAACATATCGTCCTGCTGTAAGGTATGCAATCATGCTTTTCCCTCTACAAACATCTATAAATATATATATATATATATATATATATATATATATATATATATATATATATATATATATATATATATATATATCTCAAGAATACAAGTTGATCACAATGCTATATATATATATATATATATATATATATATATATATATATATATATATATATATATATATATATATATATATATATATATAATATAGACACTATATAACGTTCTGTAACTAACATAGGGATTTTTAGATCGATTATAGATAGCGATTTAGGGATTTAGGTGTCTTCATAGGGATCTTCATTTAGGGAGAAGAAATGTGACGGAATTCGATTCGGTGCCATATTTCTAGATTGCGAGACTAGACGTGTTGGTGGTCTCGGTGTTATACAAGCTCCACCGTGAAGAGCTTTATACAAGCTATACAAGCTATAGTGAAGACCCGTGCTTGTCTTCGCTATAGCTTCCCCCTCTAAAAGTAAGTTGCTAAACAAGAGGTTCAATAGCAATCATGAAATATAAGCTTTGTTTTCACGAATTGAAGAATTTTCACCCTTCCAGGAATGGAACAATTTTCACTCTTTGTTTCTACAAACTGAATAATTTTCAGCCTTTGCGTCCACGAACAGAACAATTTTCACCCTTTGCGTCCACAAACAGAACAATTTTCACCCTTTGCGTCCACGAACAGAACAATTTTCACCCTTTGCGTCCACGAACAGAACAATTTTCACCCTTTGCGTCCACAAACAGAACAATTTTCACGCACGAATCATCTTAAAAATTCGAAAATACGGGAAAAAGATTCAGATACTCAATATATTTCGAGCATTTTAATTTCCAATAACCCATAAGTAAATAATGCCTTGACGAACACAAGATCCACATTGCAAGAGAGAGCCGTAGAGAACAGACCAGTTCTAGCCTGGGTTCGATCCCAGGCGCCGGCGAGAAACAATGGGCAGAGTTTCATTCACCCTATGCCCCTGTTATCTAGCAGTAAAATAGGTACCTGGGTGTTAGTCAGCTGTCACGGGCTGCTTCCTGGGGGGTGGAGGCCTACTCGAGGACCGGGCCACGGGGACACTAAAAAGCCCCGAAATCTCAAGATAACCTCAAGATAACCAAGATAGGCTGTAACAGCCAAGAATATACCACATAACTGATAACCCGATAATTTCATGCCCGAAACGCTTTGCGTAATAGTGGCTTTAGGCATTGTATGTACTATCCCTATCTATAAATCCATCACTCTTTGTAAAATCTCTTGTATGTATGTACCTTACCTAAATAAACATTTGATTTGATTTGATTTGATTTGATGATTAGAAAAAAAGCTAAATGAAACCCTGCACCTTTATTAACTTTCTTAGCTTTACAACCTTCCTAGGCTGCTGATAATGCTCCAGACTGACCTTAGACGTCAGAGAATGCTCCCCCAAGTGCTCTGAGAGTGACCTTCCAAGAGAGAAAATGGTCCACAAATCCACTTATGTCACAAGGTTGAGATGGTTTTAAACTGACTTCCCAAGGAACCACAATTCAATTCAATTTCTTTCTTTATTATGCACCCCATACCCATCCCGTGGGCGGTGGTGTAAAGGATTACAGAGGCACATAATCGGTTCAGGAACTGAACCCTCTAGTTCGTTTAGCTAAGCAAATAACAACCTTTTGACGCTAATTACAAAATTATTAATGTTATATACACATATACACATACTCATGCATGTACATATATATATATACGTATACATATATACATACACATACATATTTAATCACCCACACAAACACACACATCAATAAACTTTTTCGTGTCACAAGTGATTCAACAAGAGGCTCACAACAGTCACTATACAAGGCACTTTACATCTATGGTGAGTCACACAGTTACTAGTCAAGGAACCACGATATAAAAAAAATAACAGCGTAAAGTCCTCTACCGGAACAGCACGTACTTATAACACCAATTACAGGCCATGGGAACTGGATGGATGTGGATAAATCTTAAAAACAATAAAAATTGTATATAAACGAGTTTAACCCTCTGAACAGCCTTGTTAGGATCTGGTCTGAAGCAGATCTCCTTGCAAGGTCAACCCTTGAACAGCGTCGTTATTTAAAAGTGCCTCATCGAGGTTCGCTTAAGTGGTGGTGCACAAGTGGTTAAGTCCTTAAGTGTTTAAGTCCTTAAGTGCGTAAGTGGTTAAGTCCTAAAGTGCGTAAGTGGTTAAGTCTTTAAGTGCGCAAGTGGTTAAGTCCTTAAGTGCGCAAGTGGTTAAGTCCTAAAGTGCGTAAGTGGTTAAGTCTTTAAGTGCGCAAGTGGTTAAGTCCTTAAGTGCGTAAGTGGTTAAGTCCTTAAGTGCGTAAGTGGTTAAGTCCTTAAGTGCGCAAGTGGTTAAGTCCTTAAGTGCGTAAGTGGTTAAGTCCTTAAGTGCGCAAGTAGTAAAGTCCTTAAGTGCGCAAGTGGTTAAATCCTAAAGTGCGTAAGTGGTTAACTATTTTCAGTCATCTGAAAATAGTTAACAAATCAAATAGGAAAATTTCTCATTTGGCGTGGAGCAATACAATGGTTAACATTGTTTATGCTTAGTTTCAGAGAAGTGTAAGTCACTCCATTTTAAAGAATGAAGAACAATTTCTATTTATACTCTAAGCTGCATCACTTATGAACCCATCCCTGCCCTTGTGTGGCAGTGCACAATAGAAAGTTGTTGTCACATATTCACACATTAAAACATTGATTGTAACCATGATATATATGTGCTTCAGCCTACAGTTTAGACCTATTGTCTTATGTATGACCCTCTGTCCTGCGTGACAGTGAATACTAGCATTAACCTCAATTTAATAAGACTATCAAAATTCTCAGATTAGGCAAAATTGTAATTAATTTTGTCAATAAAGATGTTAATAATAATAATACTGAGAATTTAAAAACTAATTTTATCAGTCTATAAACAAACAATCCATTCTGTCCGATATTCTCAAAGTGTAATCAAGTCCTACAACAGTTTTAAGTTAAGCAATGGATTAATTTTCATACAAATCTGCAAGGCTGTTTAAGCCCTAGTGCTATGAGACTCTGAGACTGTTTGACATTTGAGAGGTGGGTCCAGAGAGCCGAAGCTCAACCCCTCTACAAGCACAACAAAGTTAGGTGTGTTCAAGCGGGCTGTGAGAGATGATAGACTGTGAAAATCTATTAAGTTTGTCTTTCACAGCTGAGTGGACAACGCTTCGGATTCGTAGTCCTGAGGTTCCGGGTTCGATCCCCGGTGTAGGCGGAGATAAATGGGCAAAATGTTTCTTTCACCCTGATCCTCCGGTTCACCTAGTAGTAAATAGGTACCTGGGAGTTAGACAGCTGCTACGGGCTGCTTCCTGGGGGGTGTTACGCTAAGCCCCAAAAACCCGTCAAGATGACGTCAAGATAACGTCAAGATAACGTCACCCAACGGATATACACACAGCTGCAAAAGTCCTTTGATTTAGATTTAGAAATGCTCTTAACAAGCATTTTTGTTAAATTGTCAAAATCAGCTTCTTTCACATTAGATTTTTTCTTGCTACATTTAATTCCTGAATTTTAACTCTAAATATGTAATAATAATAATAATAATAATTTTTATTTAGGTAAGGTACATACATAAAGAGATTTTACAAAGTTTGTTGGCTTTATAGATAGAGCTAGTACATACAATGCCTAAAGCCACTATTACGCAAAGCGTTTCGGGCAGATATGTATTAATATTCAAAGTTGTGTAATATTCAAACACAATGTCCCTTCATTATATACATAGTATACATAGAAGGGTATACTATGTATTCGCCAAGAATACACTCAGTAAACTGAAAGTGTAAGTACACTCAGAATTTACTTAGGTCCTGGTTAATCAGTAAGATGTTTCTTTAATAACGTAACAAGGTATTAAACTTGTAAGTTTAAACTACATAAAGTTGTATTAAACTTTTTTTTTTGGGTAGGCATTCACACCAAATCCAAAAAAATTAGTACATTCATTCTACCGTCATGATATTCCATTTTCGTCAAATTAAAAATGAAAGTTGCAAAACTCTACTTTCAAAGCAGATATAAAAAAAAATTTAATCCAGTTTGGTAAAGTCGAATCACCTGTCATTCTCTGAGCTTTGAAAGGCTTTTGATTTGCCATTATTTCGTTAATTCCTACACCTGTCGATACTTCTTAAATTCCTACACCTGTTAATAATTCTTAAATTCCTACACCTGTTAATACTTCTTAAATTCCTACACCTGTTAATACTACTTAAATTCCTACACCTGTTAATACTTCTTAAATTCCTACACCTGTTAATACTACTTAAATTCCTACACCTGTTAATACTTCTTAAATTCCTACACCTGTTAATAGTTCTTAAATTCCTACACCTGTTAATACTTCTTAAATTCCTACACCTGTTAATACTTCTTAAATTCCTACACCTGTTAATACTTCTTAAATTCCTACACCTGTTAATAGTTCTTAAATTCCTACACCTGTTAATAGTTCTTAAATTCCTACACCTGTTAATATTTCTTAAATTCCTACACCTGTTAATACTTCTTAAATTCCTACACCTGTTAATACTTCTTAAATTCCTACACCTGTTAATACTACTTAAATTCCTACACCTGTTAATACTTCTTAAATTCCTACACCTGTTAATAGTTCTTAAATTCCTACACCTGTTAATACTTCTTAAATTCCTACACCTGTTAATACTTCTTAAATTCCTACACCTGTTAATACTACTTAAATTCCTACACCTGTTAATACTTCTTAAATTCCTACACCTGTTAATAGTTCTTAAATTCCTACACCTGTTAATACTTCTTAAATTCCTACACCTGTTAATACTTCTTAAATTCCTACACCTGTTAATACTTCTTAAATTCCTACACCTGTTAATACTTCTTAAATTCCTACACCTGTTAATACATCTTAAATTCCTACACCTGTTAATACTTTTTAAATTCCTTCATCTTCTGTCAATACGATTTTCTAGAGCATCTGTCTACCACGACTTGGTCCACGACGGACCTGAACGTCGTCGTGGTTTTCAGATAAGTGGATTGGTTATCTGTCTACCACTGTCTTGCTTGTAAAGACCTTCTTGGTTTCTGGATTTGCCAAATCGTACAACTCATTCGTCTATCTGCGAGCCGTGAGCCAGTCGTTTCGCCTTAAGCCAAGAATCCTATCGCGACGCGTTTCGTAACGATATTAAAAAATATCGCTCTTGAGTGTCCAGAGATGTTGAGGTAATGATATTGTCGTAATTTTGTGTTGCGACATTCGTCAAATGTCGCAAGTTTGGCTTTTGAGATTCTCCTCGTGGCCCGCTAGTCTTGTTATCATGGGTGTCGGAGACCTCGTCGGCGGCGTCGTCTCGGCCCGTCACCCTCAGTGCAGCGCGGTCACCTACTCAAAAACCTCACTATACCCAGTACCGGTGTGGGGTGCAGCTAATCCAATATGTACAAGGCAATCACCCTTTCAGTGTTGCAGAGTCAGCCTCCGATGACTTTCACTTAAGTTTTGCATTAGATTTGCCAAGTTAACTCCCCGCCCCCTTCGACAAAAAAATGGTAAAAAGGAAAAAAGTTGTTAACTGGTGTTCATTGCCGTACACTTACAATCGTAAGTGGTAAGTGTACGGGTGTAGGTGATGACTTTTTTTGGGGGGGCGAGACTTGTTAAAGTGGAGGTCATAGCGAGAGGGTCGTCCGTGTGTCGTTGGGTGTGAGATAACGAGCCGAAGGACCTATGGTTCGATGCTTCAGGAATATGAGACGGAGTTCGAAGAGGGGGGTGTGTCGCTGAGACCCGTGTGATGCCTCAGCCCGTCCTCCAAACAAAGATCCAAAAGTGATTCCATGCACCCGCCAAACCCCCTGTTTATGAATGAAAAGCGGTTTACACACGACTCACAACTGTTGACGTTCGAACATATCCGGAACAAGTGTTTCACTGACGAATTTTGTTCGAATCACAACGCTATAAATGCTTCACCCACGTACTACAAATACAAATAATCGCCAACAGAACCTAAACACCTAACCTAACCTATGCCTATATATGCACAATATGCTAATATATTATAATATTAATTTATACTTGAGAAAATTCCCGTTTTGAATGAACAGCATGTTCAAATTTATGAATGCGTCTGTGGGGTCGACCGCTGAATGTAATGGACTTGAGTCGAGAACGGGTTGGATGCCTTCAGCTGAGCCAGACGCTCAGATATCTGGGTTCGAGGCTCTTTCAGGACTTGCATGTACTCACCTGGTACTCATCGTCTTATGGGGGGCAGGGAGGTCCCCCACCTGTCCAACCGAGTGTAGACGAATGTAATGACTCCTGATATATTAACCCCTGTCATATCCACCAGGTCAACTACTGACCGTCCTCACGATGTCACTCATAACAGCGAGTCTAACTCCCAAATGCCTATTTTAATACTATGTGAACCGTTGCATCAGATGAAAGGAAAAGATGCCCAAACTGTTCTGCCGTGTATGTGTGTGTTCACACATCCACAACAGAAACATCTCAGCTACACATGTTTCAAGTCAGCCAGACGTAGCACTTTATAATAATAAATTAACTTTACGTTCTCTAAAAGAGATTTGAGATTTTTAATGTTAATATTGAGAAGCTTTGTAATGTTTTAATCTTTTGAGTGAGGGAAGAAAAGATATCTTTTCTCAGTCATATATTGATTGAGTTATTATTTAGCTTAATTTTATATTAAATTATATTTATTAATATAATAAACATAATTTAATTGATATTAAACCAGTTATGACCGGATTAGTCAATACAAACCAAGTCGCCATGGTTGAGGAGAGATGTACCGGCTTCGTAAGTGGCCACGTTTAAATGCTTGATTAAACTTGATACCCCTGGTTATTATTTCATTCGTGCTTACTCATTTATTTTAGGTCATCAATGTCTCTTGTGGTATATATGTATATATATATATGTATATATATATATATATATATATATATATATATATATATATATATATATATATATATATATATATATATATATATATATATATATATATATATATATATGTCGTACCTAGTAGCCAGAACTCACTTCTCAGCCTACTATTCAAGGCCCGATTTGCCTAATAAGCCAAGTTTTCCTGAATTAATATATTTACTATAATTTTTTTCTTGTGAAATGATAAAGCAACCCTTTTCTCTATGTATGAGGTCAATTTTTTTTTATTGGAGTTAAAATTAACGTAGATATATGACCGAACCTAACCAACCCTACCTAACCTAACCTAACCTATATTTATAGGTAAGGTTAGGTTAGATAGCCAAAAAAAGCTAGGTTAGGTTAGGTTAGGTAGGTTAGGTAGACGAAAAAACATTAATTCATGAAAACTTGGCTTATTAGGCAAATCGGGCCTTGAATAGTAGGCTGAGAAGTGCGTTCTGGCTATTAGGTACGACATATATATATATATATATATATATATATATATATATATATATATATATATATATATATATATATATATAATAGGGGTGGTAGGAGAGGAAAAGATTAAAGTATTCAGTGAGAATCCACAAGGTCTTCTCTGAACACTATTTATTTTCTTCTTCGAGGATGTGGGTCCCTTTAATTAAACCAGTGGTGGTACCACTAAAAAAATATATATATATATATATATATATATATATATATATATATATATATATATATATATATATATATATATATATATATATATATGTCGTACCTAGTAGCCAGAACGCACTTCTCAGCCTACTATGCAAGGCCCGATTTGCCTAATAAGCCAAGTTGTCATGAATTAATTGTTTTTCGACTACCTAACCTACCTAACCTAACCTAACCTAACTTTTTCGGCTACCTAACCAAACCTAACCTATAAAGATAGGTTAGGTTAGGTTAGGTAGGGTTGGTTAGGTTCGGTCATATATCTACGTTAATTTTAACTCCAATAAAAAAAACTTGACCTCATACATAACGAAATGGGTAGCTTTATCATTTCATTAGAAAAAAAACAGAAAAAATATATTAATTCAGGAAAACTTGGCTTATTAGGCAAATCGGGCCTTGAATAGTAGGCCAAAAAGTGAGTTCTGGCTACTAGGTACGACATATATATATATATATATATATATATATATATATATATATATATATATATATATATATATATATATATATATATATATATATATATGTGTATATATATATATATATATATATATATATATATATATATATATATATATATATATTAGTTCCTGGTTAGTTCCTGAACCCATCATGTGCCACTGTAAACCATTCCAGTACCGCCCACGGGATAGTTATAGGGTGCATAATAATTGACTTACCTAACTGTTGCTGGTGCTTAGGCACAACTCTGATGAAATTGGAACGTCGTTGTCGGGGGCGAGGAAAAACCCCAAGAATATGGAGGGTGTCAGTGTTCAACTTTTTTCCCTCGAGTTTCTGGGTGAAAGTTGTTTAGTAAGGTCATGATCTGTTATGTAGCCGCTCCCCCCCCCCCCTCCCTCTCTCTCTCTCTCTCCCCCCCCCCCTCTCTCCCCCCTCCCCATCTCCCCTCTCCCCCTCTCTCCTCGCCCCCCTCCCCTTCTGCTACACCTCTCCCCCCCCTCTCTCACCCCTTGCCTCACTTCCTCCCCCTTCCCCCTTTTCCCCCTTCCCCCTTCTGCTACACCTCTCCCCCACCTCTCTCTCTCTCTCTCTCTCTCTCTCTCTCTCTCTCTCTCTCTCTCTCTCTCTCTCTCTCTCTCTCTCTCTCTCAGCATCGTCACTCTTGCAGTGTCATAGTACCCACACTGTGTTACCAATCTTCACTCTCACCTTGCTGGTACCTGTCAAATCAACAATTAACACCTGCCCGAACCCCCTCTACCATGTTGACATGATATATGTCAACGTGATACTCCTGACATGTTTAGGTCATGGCTCTAATGTACACATACACATATATACGCTCATAGTATACTTAGGTAGCAAGGTTAATAGACTTAATATATACATGAAGTGAGCTGAGTGACAGGAAAGTATGCAGTGTGTAATAAAAAGTGAGTATTGAGCATAGGAGAGTGCGCTGAGCACTGGAAGTGTGTGCACAGCACACAGCGCTTACAAGGTAGCTGTGGTAGTAGTAGTATTAGTAGTACACTTTAATAATTACACTTTAACTCTCACTTTAACTACATATTTTAACTCTGTAACCAGAGACGCCGACAAAATGGAATACAGTATTTCAACATTTTGGTATTGTTCTGTAAGCAGTTTTGGTTTGATGCCTCAAACAATCGTCCGATTTAAGGAAATTGCTGTAAAAAAGTCCAATGTGGTGAGTGATTGTGCCTCTGAGTCAATCAGAATGTGCCTGTCTTATTTATTGAAATCACAATCAGGATTGTGACATTCTCCGGGTTGTTAATGAACTCATTGTTCGCGTAGTTCAGTGGGCTTCGTTCGCGACTCAATATTGGGAATCCTGGGCTGGGTAGAAATGATATGGTCACGTTTCCATTCACCTAATGCTACTGTTTACCTAGCAGTAAATAGGTATCCCGGAGGTATAGGTAATTGTTATGTGGGGGGGGGTTCAGTATTTCGGCCTCTGTGTGTGGGGGGGGGGGACTCAATATTACTGCCTTTCAATAAATCCAAAAGATCTCTGATTTTCGGGGTCCTTGGGCCATCTCTGGACCTCGGGGCCCTGGGCCATCTCTGGACCTCGGGGCCCTGGGCCATCTCTGGACCTCGGGGCCCTGGGCCATCTCTGGACCTCGGGGCCCTAGACCATCGCTGGACCTCGGGGGGCCATTAAGCACAGTTTACCCAAGCCGTGATCTAAGTGCCCATATTAATGAGAAAGTAACTGAAACTAGGGGCGTGAAATATATAAATATACTTTAGTTAGGCATTTTGTATATATCGTTTTCTCTACTTAACTTAAGTTTTCTTTAGAAAATACTGCAAGATATACTTAAATAAAACAGACTACATGTTTAATTTAATGTTTTTATTTATTGATGAGAGTACAGGCCAGTGTTAATGTTATTACCTTTGATTGTGTGTGTGTGTGTGTGTGTGTGTGTGTGTGTGTGTGTGTGTGTGTGTGTTAGATAGAAATAAATACAGTAGATATTATAGAGAAAATAGATCGGGAGTCAGGACATCAGATAACTGACGGCTAGAAAGGCGGGGTCCAAGAGCTAACAACTCGAGCCTGTAGGCACAAATAGAACACACACACACACACACACACTCACACACACACACACACACTCACACAGGGGGGCCTCGTAGCCTGGTGGATAGCGCGCAGGACTCGTAATTCTGTGGCGCGGGTTCGATTCCCGCACCAGGCAGAAACAAATGGGCAAAGTTTCTTTCATCCTGAATGCCCCTGTTACCTAGCAGTAAATAGGTACCTGGGAGTTAGTCAGCTGTCACGGGCTGCTTCCTGGTGTGTGTGTGTGTGTGTGTGTGTGTGTGTGTGTGTGCTGTGGGGAAAAAAAAGTAGTTAGTAAACAGTTGATTGACAGTTGAGAGGCGGGCCGAAAGAGCAAAGCTCAACCCCCGCAAACACAACTAGATGAATACAACTAGGTGAATACACACAAATGAGCCATAGAGACGTTAGAAAGAATTTTTTCAGTGTCAGAGTAGTAGACAAATGGAATGCACTAGGCAGTGATGTGGTGGAGGCTGACTCCATACACAGTTTCAAGTGTAGATATGATAGAGCCCAGTAGGCTCAGGAACCTGTACACCAGTTGATTGACAGTTGAGAGGCGGGACCAAAGAGCCAGAGCTCAACCCCCGCAAGCACAAATTGCTGAATACAAAGCATATTATTGTCCACGAAGACACACAAGGATCATTAGATCAAGAGTCAGGTATAAAATTAAGAAATACGACTTTATAGTAAGTCAATGTCAATGACTTATGGGTGTCTTCAACCCCCCCATAAGTCAAAGATTTTCGTCTCCGCGAACTTAGGGATTAATCTCGCGGATTTCACGATTCGGACGCGCGTGTGGCGGGATTTACTGATTAATTCAGTTGCGTTTTGCTAATTTGCGAAATTTCTGCCGGGGGAATTTAGCCAGAACTGTAATTATTCTGTAACGCTGTATAAAGATGGGAAGGTAATTTTTTTTTGCGAATGGTTATGTTGTTTGATGTTGGCGGGTAATGATGAGGATCGCGAATTGCTGGGTTAATATTTTGGCGGTGTAAATATTGTTTTTGTATTATTTTTTAAGCGTGGGGATTATTGGCGCTGAGAATGTTGATTGTGTGTGTGTGTGTGTGTGTGTGGGGGGGGGGTGCGTGTGTGGGTGTGTGGGTGTGTGTGTGTGTGGGGGGGGGTTGCGTGTGTGGGTGTGTGGGTGTGTGTGTGTGGGGGGGGGGGGGGTGCGTGTGTGGGTGTGTGGGTGTGTGGGTGTATGGGGGGGGGGGTGCGTGTGTGGGTGTGTGGGTGTGTGTGTGTGTGTGGGGGGGGGGGGTGCGTGTGTGGGTGTGTGGGTGTGTGTGTGTGTGTGGGGGGGGGTGCGTGTGTGGGTGTGTGTGTGTGTGTGTGGTGCGTGTGTGGGTGTGTGGGTGTGTACTCACCTATTTGTGCTCACCTATTTGTGCTTGTGGGGGTTGAGCTTTGGCTCTTTGGTCCCGCCTCTCAACTGTCAATCAACTGGTGTACAGATTCCTGAGCCTATTGGGCTCTATCATATCTACATTTAAAACTGTGTATGGAGTCAGCCTCCACCACATCACTGCCTAGTGCATTCCATCCGTTAACTACTCTGACACTGAAAAAGTTCCTTCTAACGTCTCTGTGGCTCATGTGGGTACTCAGTTTCCACCTGTGTCACCTTGTTCGCGTCCCACCAGTGTTGAATAGTTTATCCTTGTTTACCCGGTCGATTCCTCTAAGGATTTTGTAGGTTGTGATCATGTCTCCCCTTACTCTTCTGTCTTCCAGTGTCGTAAGGTGCATTTCCCGCAGCCTTTCCTCGTAACTCATGCCTCTTAGTTCTGGGACTAGTCTAGTGGCATACCTTTGGACTTTTTCCAGCTTCGTCTTGTGCTTGACTAGGTACGGGCTCCATGCTGGGGCCGCATACTCCAGGATTGGTCTTACATATGTGGTGTACAAGATTCTGAATGATTCCTTACACAGGTTCCTGAACGCTGTTCTGATGTTAGATGTGTGTGTGTGTGTGGGTGTGTGTGTGTGTGTGTGTGTGTGTGTGTGTGTGTGGGTTTGTGTGTGTGTGTGTGTGTGTGTGTGTGTGTGTGTGTGTGTGTGTGTGTGTGTGTGTGTGTGTGTGTGTGTGGGTGTGTGTGGGGGGGGTGTGTGTGTGTGGGTGTGTGTACTCACCTATTTGTGCCTGCAGGATCGAGCATTGACTCTTGGATCCCGCTCTTCCAGCCATCGGTTGTTTACAGCAATGACTCCTGTCCTATTTCCCTATCATATCTAGTTTTAAAATTATGAATAGTTCTTTATTATAAGTCGTTCATACACACACGAATAGTGAGTGTGTGTGTGTGTGTGTGTGTGTGTGTGTGTGTGTGTGTGTGTGTGTGTGTGTGTGTGTGTGTGTGTGTGTGTGTATGTGTGTGTGTTACTTTTCTCTCGCATTCTCTCTTTCTCTACCGTTCTCTCACCTCTCCTCTCTCTCTCCCCTTCCCTTCTCACACCCTCCCACCTGCCCCCCCCCCCTTTCCCCCCCCCCTCCCACTGGCATCTCCTATTACATTCGTTTCAAATTCCATTTTAAATCCATATCTACGAGAGAGTTTGACACTATACTGCCTCCGAAACTTGAAGTGAAACTTTATACCCCGAGTCCTGAGTTTCGAGGGGGGTGGGGTCCTATGATGACCCTCAGTGACCTGTAGTGGACCTGTAGTGGGTTAGTGTGTCTGTTTGTTTGGTCCTGTAGCCTGCCTGTTTGTCCTTACCCCCCCCCCCACACCCCCCCACCCTCCATATCCAACATAATCCATCTTTTCATAAATTTTTGAATATTTGCCAGAATTTTCACTGACTTTTCAAGTCTTTTTTTTATATATTTAAGGCTAATTTGCTACTTATTTATGTATTTATAGGTGTAATTTTCAGTACAGAATTTGTATCGTAAATTTCAGCGGTTATTTTCAGAATTTTTGATTCCCCAAAAAATGTGATTCATAGTTTTGAAAGTTTATAATTACTGTTTGCATAGTCTTATTTAATGCCGAGTTAGAATTAATTAACACTGTTTCAGATTTTTATTTTTTTGTAATTAAATATATATTCACCCCTGAAATGGTCGGTAGAGCGATGGTTTAGCGTCTTGCAGGTCTGTGTTCGATCCCCAGTGATCCAGTTGGTTGATCATCATTCCTTGCCTCCGTCATAAACATAAGAGTAGTCTCCGTGGTGTAGTGGTAAGACACTCGCCTGGCGTTCCGCGAGCGCTTTGTCATGGGTTCGTATCCTGGCCGGGGAGGATTTACTGGGCGCAAATCCTTAACTGTAGCCTCTGTTTAACGCAACAGTAAAATGTGTACTTGGTTGTAACAACGATTCTTCGCGGCGGGGATCGTATTCCAGGGACCTGCCCGAAACGCTACGCGTACTAGTACTCACCTAATTGTGCTTGCGGGGGTTGAGCTCTGGCTCTTTGGTCCCGCCTCTCAACTGTCAATCAACAGGTGTACAGATTCCTGAGCCTATTGGGCTCTATCATATCTACATTTGAAACTGTGTATGGAGTCAGCCTCCACCAAATCACTTCCTAGTGCATTCCATTTACTAACTACTCTGACACTGAAAAAGTTTTTTCTAATGTCTCTGTAGCTCATTTGGGTACTCAGCTTCCACCTGTGTCCCCTTGTTCGCGTCCCACCAGTGTTGAATAGTTCATCCTTGTTTACCCGGTCGATTCCCTAGTGGCTGTACAAGAATGTAACAACTCTTGTATATATCTCTCTCTCAAAAAAGAGTATGCGTCTTGGCAGTGCCTTGTTCGAAGGTTCGTGTCCACCTAACACCCCTTATGGGTTTTCCCTCTGTCATCATATACCAGCTCTCAAGTCTGACCTCATAACCTTTTCCCAAGTGTTGTATAGCCCAATTGCTTCAGCTGTATATAGGCTTATAGTGCTTCCCCCCCCCCTCATAATTACCTCCTAGGCTCATCACCTTGAGTAGTAATTAGGCTTCAAAGGTGTTGAAATTGAATGGTGATGAAAGGTGCGTCTGTCTCTCTTTGATCTCAAAGCCTCTCGCCTTGATTACTCTTCTCACACCTGGGCGACAGGTGTGTGTGTGGGGGGGGGGATGAACCTGCAGCGTCAGTTGTGTACAATGTGAGTTTACTGGTGAATTCTTTAACACTCTTACGGGCTCACCATAGCCCGTGCAACTTGGAACTTTTTGTTCCAAGTAGCGAATCTTAAACAACAACGCACGACGGTTCTGGGACACGTTATCTTGAGGTTATCTTGAGATGATTTCAGGGATTAGCGTCCCCGCGGCCCGGTCCTCGACCAGGACTCCTTTTTTGTTACACATCCCCCAGGAAGCAGCCCGTAGCAGCTGTCTAACTCCCAGATACCTATTTACTGCTAGGTGAACAGGGAGCATCAGTGTGAAAGAAACTCTGCTCATTTGTGTCCGCCCCCGCCGGGGATCGAACTCGGAACCTTAGGACTACGAATCCCGAGCGCTGCCCACTCAGCCGCCAGGCCCCCCCCCCCCTGACGCTCCTGTCACTCCTGGAATATTTGATTCCAATTACAGTGCAACTGGCTAATTACGACACGTAAAGCGTGAACTGACTACGATTGTATTCTTAATACAATACTAATACAATACGGCACTTGAGCTGTAGTAATGAAGAGATAATATGACTCTTGAATGTAATTGACCACTTCCATGGTCTTTAACGAGCTTGAATGTAATTTATACAATCGTTTGGTAGGTAATTCAGGATTTTTGAAGCACATGACTATGTATACCTGTCACTTAATAACGTGAGCTAATGTATACCTGTCAGTCAACATGTGCTATGTATACCTGGCACCCCACATGATAGACGAGGTGAGTTTGGCCTATTGAAAGTTATGCATAACGGTGCTTTAGCGGGGTTTAAACAAACCAATTATAGCCCCTCGTAACATGATATAGAAGAAGTAATTGGCCAATCGCCAACCTCGTTTCAGAATTTGATATTAAATTCAGGTTAGTGGAGTCACGACTATCGAATATTCAAGTACGTATTTCCGCTGTAAGAGAAACGGAAACAGTTGTGCTTATTAATTAGTGAACTGGTTAACCACTCTGTGAATTGCTCTAATTGGCTGCAAGATAATTTAACACGTTAGTTCATGCTAAGAATAACGACAGTAATAATAATAAATAATAATAATAGAGTGAAATTCATACTTAACTAGCGACAGAATAGATAGCCTCAAGATAACCTCAAGATAACCTCAAGATAACCTCAAGATAACCTCAAGATAACCTCAAGATAACCTCAAGATAACCTCAAGATAACCTCAAGAATAATGACTTTTTTGCACAAAGTCAAAAGTGGAACTTTCCTTCACATGCCTCCTATTCTCCCTTCTTTTATCCCTCTCTTCGTGAACGTCTTCCTCGTCACCCTCCGCCCCTCTCTCTCTCCCTCTCTCTCCAAGGGTGCTGCTTCCTGCCTAAACACACACTTTTAGGACCTTCCGAGGCGCCTTGAGTTGATCCAGATGACTGAGTGTTTGGGACTTGGTTCCGTCTTGGAGCTGTTGTGAGTTGGGCGTCCTTAGGTCCGCTTCTTTATATATATATATATATATATATATATATATATATATATATATATATATATATATATATATATATATATATATATATATATATATATATATATAATCAAATAATAATCTTAAAAAATAGATAATTAAATGCGACAGTTTCTGGTATAAGACCTCTCTGATAGATAGACCACCTAATAGACACCCCCATAAAAGAGAACCCCCCCCCCCCCTAAAAGGTCCCACCTGAGGGAGAGAAACCCCTCCCCCCCCCCTCCCCCTTTTGAAGGGGGTGGCTGTTTGTGGTGGAGGGGGGGGGGGGAGGGGAGGAAGGTCTGTGAAAGAACAGGGGAAGAGAGTGGTGGGAGGGGGAAGGAGGGGGGGGAGGGGGTGCCAGATGGTTTCCAAGTGGGGGCGAAGGGTCTGGTTAACTGCATCTCTAATCACCCCCGTAATGCGAATCCAATTGGGTTATTGGTGGTGGGGGCTGGCGGCCCATCCGTCTCCCCCCCCCCCAGCCACAGCCCCAGCACCCCCCCCCCCTCCCTCTTCCCTTCTCAAGCTGCAGTAGATGTAGATGTAGTATATATATATATATATATATATATATATATATATATATATATATATATATATATATATATGTCGTACCTAATAGCCAGAACGCACTTCTCAGCCTACTATGCAAGGCCCGATTTGCCTAATACGCCAAGTTTTCATGAACTAATTGTTTTTCGACGACCTAACCTACCTAACCTAACCTAACCTAACTTTTTCGGCTACCTAACCTAACCTAACCTATAAAGATAGGCTAGGTTAGGTTAGGTAGGGTTGGTTAGGTTCTGTCATATATCTACGTTAATTTTAACTCCAATAAAAAAAAAATGACCTCATACATAATGAAGTGGGTAGCTTTATCATTTCATAAGAAAAAAATTAGAGAAAATATATTAATTCAGGAAAACTTGGCTCATTAGGCAAATCGGGCCTTGCATAGTAGGCTGAGAAGTGCGTTCTGGCTACTAGGTACGACATATATATATATATATATATATATATATATATAATATTACTTATAATAATAAGTCATATTACTTATAATAATATTACTTACATGGGCTGAAAAAGTGGGTTAGGCAATTTGTTGAGCCTAAATAGATTGTGTCTGCCTTGTGTTGGTTCCGTGGAGTCTTTGTCTCCCGCGGCCCGGTCTCTAGCAAGGCATCCTCGTCTGGCCAATCAGACTGTTAGTGGCCGCCGCTTAAATTGTCTCGTATCCTTTGTCAACACCCTGAGTCACCAGGGGCCAGATTCACGAAGCAGTTACGCAAGCACTTACGAACGTGTACATCTTTTCTCAATCTTTGGCGGCTTTGTTTACAATTATTAAACAGTTAATGAGCTCCGAAGCACCAGGAGGCTGTTTATAACAATAACAACAGTTGATTGGCAAGTATTCATGCTTGTAAACTGTTTAATAAATGTAACCAAAGCCGTCAAAGATTGAGGAAAGATGTACACGTTCGTAAGTGCTTGCGTAACTGCTTCGTGAATCTGGCCCCAGGAAAAGAAGGGAGCTATGAGTAGAAAGCGTCAAGCCATTACGGCTATACAGCACTTGGAAGGGATCAGGATAAGGATTTGGGATGGGACGGGGGGAAAGAATGGTGCCCCAACCACTTGTGTGGACGGTCGGGGGATTGAACGCCGACCTGCATGAAGTGAGACCGTTGCTCTACCGTCCAGCCCAAGTGGTTATACCTGGAGGGTACCTGTAGCGGGTTCTGTGAGTTCTGCTCCCCAATCCCATTCAGCTATTATGCTGAAGTATGCCTTCAGCATACTTCTAATGCTATTAACATTACAAATATTAATTTAAATTAGTTATATAATATTACCTTTTAAGTCGACGTTTAATAATAATAATAATACGTACAATAGCCAGATAAATATTGCATTCTGTATTAAATTTCTTCAAGTTTCAATCTCATTATATATAATTATCAACGTTGGAGCCGCAGTCCAAACAGCCAGGCTGGAGTGGATAGTTCGGAACTTATTCCAATTCAGGCTGAAGTTGGAATGGCTGGTGGGAGACGGGTGTCGCCCATGTTCATTTTCGAATTTGAATCCCCCAACGAATTTCAAACGGCTGGCGGATTGCTTTTGATGGTATGGAACCTGTTTTCGAATTAATTTCCGTTATACAGTTTGAATAGATAGCTGGTTGGTTCAGCGCCCGTCCTTAAAACACGGGTAGAACGCCCGTCAGCCCAGTAACGACTGACTTGTTTATCATATCTTGGTTATCTTGAGGTTATCTTGAGATGATTTCGGGGCTTTAGTGTCCCCGCGGCCCGGTCCTCGACCAGGCCTCCACCCCCAGGAAGCAGCCCGTGACAGCTGACTAACTCCCAGGTACCTATTTACTGCTAGGTAACAGGGGCATTCAGGATGAAAGAAACTTTGCCCATTTGTTTCTGCCTCGTGCGGGAATCGAACCCGCGCCACAGAATTACGAGTCCTGCGCGCTATCCACCAGGCTACGAGGCCCCTTGATCATTGATAAATAATTTAAAAATAAATAATGTTAATTTAACAAATAAAAAATTAATCTATTGAAGCCTGACTCAAGACTGATCCGCTTCGAAATTCTCTTGAATAGAGAAATTTGCTTTCGAAATGTGCTTGCTTTGCTCTCGAATATACGTTAGTATTACCACATATTAAAATGTGGTACATAGGCCTAGGTTAGGCTGTGACTCTGGGTTCTGTTGGCAACTATTCGTATTTGCAGCAGTTCAAATGGCATCGTTTGTGAATCGCGTGTCAAATAGGGAGCCGGTCGGCTGAGCGGACAGCACGCGGGACTTGTGATCCTGTGGTCCTGGATTCGATCCCAGGCGCCGGCGAGAAACAATGGGCATAGTTTCTTTCACCCTATGCCCCTGTTACCTAGCAGTAAAATAGGTACCTGGGTGTTAGTCAGCTGTCACGGGCTGCTTCCTGGGGGTGGAGGCCTGGTCGAGGACCGGGCCGTGGGGACACTAAAAAGCCCCGAAATCATCTCAAGATAACCTCAAGATAACCTCAAGATAACCTCAAGATAACATACGGTTCTCATTCCTGGCGTCTGGATTAAACGACCCTTTTGAACACATACATATTGTTGTTTAACAGTTTTATGTTCACATTGATGCATGTGTCTCTTGGGTTGACCTCAGTATGGACGAGCATAGTCCGAGGACTGGCTGGAATACATATAATTATACAGGCGATGAGTCACAATAACGTGGCTGAAGTATGTTGTCCAGACCACACACTAGAAGTTGAAGGGACGACGACGTTTCGGTCCGTCCTGGACCATTCTCAAGTCGATTGTGTGACTTGAGCATGGTCCAGGACGAACCGAAACGTCGTCGTCCCTTCAACTTCTAGTGTGTGGTCTGGTCAACATAGACGATACTTTTAATGTAATAATCTCCATTATGATCTGATAAAGCCCTTTAGTGCCCTCTGTAATCCTTTTTTGCGCTACCGCTCACAGGATGAGTATGGGGTGCACAATAAACTAGCAGCCTCCGGCAGCAACAGTCAAATCAATCTCGATGTATACACATAGAAAAGCTGGCATACATCTCGGTGTATATACACAGTGAAGCTGCTATATACATCTTCAATGTATATTTACCTTAAGCGCCTTTGGGGGGGGGGCGGCGGCTGTCTGGATGGAATTTGACTTCACTTGAAGATGGGTTGAATACTGACGCAACACAATGCGTCTAAAGCATACTGTTGTGTTACTCTGACGCAGCTCTATTGTGTTACTTTGACGCAGCTCTATTGTGTTACTCTGACGCAGCTCTATTGTGTTACTCTGACGCAGCTCTATTGTGTTACTTTGACGCAGCTCTATTGTGTTACTCTGACGCAGCTCTATTGTGTTACTCTGACGCAGCTCTATTGTGTTACTTTGACGCAGCTCTATTGTGTTACTTTGACGCAGCTCTATTGTGTTACTTTGACGCAGCTCTATTGTGTTACTTTGACGCAGCTCTATTTTCTTACTTTGACGCAGCTCTATTTTCTTACTTTGACGCAGCTCTATTTTCTTACTTTGACGCAGCTCTATTGTGTTACTTTGACGTAGCTCTATTTTCTTACTTTGACGTAGCTCTATTTTCTTACTTTGACGCAGCTCTATTTTCTTACTTTGACGTAGCTCTATTTTCTTACTTTGACGTAGCTCTATTTTCTTACTTTGACGTAGCTCTATTTTCTTACTTTGACGCAGCTCTATTTTCTTACTTTGACGCAGCTCTATTTTCTTACTTTGACGCAGCTCTATTTTCTTACTTTGACGTAGCTCTATTTTCTTACTTTGACGTAGCTCTATTTTCTTACTTTGACGTAGCTCTATTTTCTTACTTTGACGTAGCTCTATTTTCTTACTTTGACGCAGCTCTATTGTGTTACTTTGGCCGATTAAACTGATGGTATGTTTTTCACTTTGTCAAACATATGGTTTAAACTTTCATAAAGTAGTTTGAAAGTTTGAAAGAAAAGTAGAAAGAAAGTCCAGGTCAGAGTATGAATTTTTTTTTTTTTTTTGGAGCGATGGGTGGTTAATAAATGGCTGAGCTAAACTAACTTTGCTTGTACTTTGAACGAGGACAGTGCCTGAAACTTGGGCGAGGACAGTGCCTAAAACTTGGGCGAGGACAGTGCCTGAAACTTGGGCGAGGACAGTGCCTGAAACTTGGGCGAGGACAGTGCCTGAAACTTGGGCGAGGACAGTGCCTGAAACTTGGGCGAGGACAGTGCCTAAAACTTGGGCGAGGACAGTGCCTGAAACTTGGGCGAGGACAGTGCCTAAAACTTGGGCGAGGACAGTGCCTGAAACTTGGGCGAGGACAGTGCCTGAAACTTGGGCGAGGACAGTGCCTGAAACTTGGGCGAGGACAGTGCCTGAACGTCAAAGAAGTAAGAAAATAGTAGAAGGAAGGACCGAGAGAGAGAGAGAGAGAGAGAAGGAATTTAGGAGAAGGGTGGAGGAAGAGAGAGAGGAGGAGGAGGAGGGAGAGTCCAGCGCCTGCGCAGGGGTAAGAGAAGGAGGAGTCGAACCTGGGAGTGGACCACAGTATAGGGGAAGTCACCGTCCCTGCGACAACCTTACCCAAACGCAGCCCACTCCAGCCTCCTGACTCGCTAACACACCCATCTGCTTCCATCCCTCGTTCCAGACTTTTCCCCTCCACACCCCTCCACACACGCACACACACACACCCTTACCCCTCACCCACCCCTCTCTCTTTCTCTCCAACACCCTCACTCTCTCCCCTCTTTCTCTAGTGTAGAGGCCGGCGAACAGTGAGGGGATCTCTCTCACCCTTCCCCTCACACCTACCTACCTACCTACCTCACATCACCAGGGAGTGATTCTAGGAAAATGAGAGGGTGTGGAAGGGTCACATTTCACCCTCATTTAAACTGACTCGTTGAACACTGTGGCCGAATTTAGAGCATCGATAACACAACAATTCAGTGTCTTCGTTAAACCCCCTCAGTGTATGCGGTACAGTGTTCGTTTGGAAAGTGCAGTGACATCACTGGGGTGTGTGGAGGGAGAGAGAGAGACAGGAGCTATGGTCGGCGTTCGAGGCCGAGTATAGACGATTGTCGGAGTCATGAAGATTTTAGTGGAGTTGGGCCGGATGTCTCAGGCCGGCGTCTTGCTGTTGTTCTTCCTAACAGGTGAGTCTTGGGCGGTGTCTCTCTCTCTCTCTCTCTCTCTCTCTCTCTCTCTCTCTCTCTCTCTCTCTCTCTCTCTCTCTCTCTCTCTCTCTCTCTCTCTCTCTCTCTCTCTCTCTCCCCTTACCCTTTTTCCTTACTTCCCTAATGCCCCCTTTTGGGAGGGGTATCCAGAATTCTAATGCCTGCCCTTCCCTTAATCCATATCCTCTACTCCGTGGGCAGCAGGTAACATTGGGGTAAGGGGGGAGGGGGTCGTTGATGGGCAGCAGGTAACGTTGTTTACCCAATTTGTCACGCACGCAAGCGCGCGCGCGTGAGGACATTTTCACGGATATATAGTCAGGGGAAGGTATGAGTATTAATGCACGCACATATTCTCTGCAGCATAACATGTGTGTGTGTGCGTGTGTGTGTGTGTGTGTGTGTGTGTGTGTGTGTGTGTGTGTGTGTGTGTGTGTGTGTGTGTGTGTGTGTGTGTGTGTGTGCACGCGTGTGTGTGTGCACGCGTGTGTGTGCGTTCTGACAGTTCTGGTCGCTTAGTACCAACATAACAAGTGGTCGGGACAGGCGGAGCAGATCGCTAAATTACGAGATAAAACAACAAACTGAACCGCGATGGGTGCTGTAGGCGGGGTGTGATAGTCTGCTTGTCCCGGACCATGTGCTCTTTCCCCTCCCTTCCCTCTCTCCCTTCTCTCCCTCCTTCCCTTCTCCCTCCACATCCTCCATTCCCTCTCTATACTCCCATCCCACCCTTCGTCTTTCTTTCGATTGCCCAAATTATTCCCTTTCCTCCTGTCCAACATCTCCTTCCCTTCCCTACCTACTTCCCCATCCCCTCCCTCCTTCCCCTACGCCTCCCCTAGTGTACCTCTCCCCCATGGTTACCATTGTGCTCAGGGACCTCATTCAGCTGTTTTTTTCCCTTATACCTGTCAATATTACCTTGGTAAACACACAGTCATTCTCTCTTCTTAAGGTGATAGAGAGAGAGAGAGAGAGAGAGAGAGAGAGAGAGAGAGAGAGAGAGAGAGAGAGAGAGAGAGAGAGAGAGAGAGAGAGAGAGAGAGAGACGAAAAGAAGTAATAAGTTGTGAATTGGTTAATAACAATGATGTTTGTTTGGTTAAAGTGGTTGGTAAGGCCGTTTTGTTTAGGTAAAGAGCAGTGTCGTGCTTGCTGGAGGTGTGTGTGTGTGTGTGTGTGTGTGTGTGTGTGTGTGTGTGTGTGTGTGTGTGTGGTATATACCAACTATACACAGTAGGCTTAGGCTTGCCGCATACGTGACGCTAAAATTTATTTTCCGGATAGGTCGTCTATTTATTATATATATATATATTTTTTTATATTTTGATTCATTTTTTTTGTTATTATTTTCTACCACAGACGTGGCCCACACATTTACAATGCCAATTAGCATATGTATATATATATATATATATACATTTTCTTTCTGTCCTCCGTGGACAGAATTAGCGACGTGTTCAACATATAGTTCTGCTGTAACACACACACACATGGAGACATATAGTCCAGTCGTCGCCTTGATGGCGTAGCGGGCTTCGTCGCACACGTACGATGCAGTTGTAGCCACTGGTGACACCCGGAAACTCCCCTCTCCCCCCCTTCTCCCCATCCCCCCTCTCCCCCCCCTCAAGATCAATACAGAGAGAGGTGCCACGATGTCTGCTGGGGAATTATGCCCTTGTATTTATCCATCCTTGCCCCCTACCTACCCACCCCCCCTACCCAACCCCCCTCTTATGACCCCTTTACACCCCCTCTCCCCTTTCCCCTCTACCTCCCCTCCTCCCCTCTCTCTCTACACCATCCACATCGGGATTTCAAAATGTCTCGCGTTTCAGATATCTTTTTTTTGTATCTTGCGCGGAGAGGGTGATGGGGGGTGTGGGAGCTGGCTTCAGGGGGGGGGGTGTGTAGGCGTGGTGGTAGGTGTGTAGGTGTGTAGGTGTGGCGGGACAGAGGGGAGAGGACGCAGAGCATGGGGTGTGGCAGACAGGTGGTGCTGTGGTGTGGTAGGGCAGGTAGTTCAGACCATTCACACACCCCTTGGCAGATTGGAGGGATGTGGCTGTTTAATAGGGGGATAGGCAAGGGAGGGGTAAGGCAGGCAAATTGGGAAGTGGTGATGCAGCGGGGGGGGGGGGATAGGGAGAGGAGAGAGGTGTGTAGGGAAGCACATAGGGAGAGAGGAAAGTAGGTAGAGTGGTAGACAGGGAGGGAGAGAGAGAAGTAGGTAGACAGATAGATTGATAGACAGTTTTCTGTAAAATAATTCCTCATCAGTAGAATCATTTCACTGTCTCTCACCTGTCTCACCTGTCTCATGTGTCTCACCTGTCTCATGTGTCTCTCCTGTCTCATGTGTCTCACCTGTCTCATGTGTCTCACCTTCCTCATGTGTCTCACCTGTCTCATGTGTCTCACCTTCCTCATGTGTCTCACCTGTCTCATGTGTCTCTCCTGTCTCATGTGTCTCACCTGTCTCATGTGTCTCACCTTCCTCATGTGTCTCACCTGTCTCATGTGTCTCACCTGTCTCATGTGTCTCACCTTCCTCATGTGTCTCACCTGTCTCATGTGTCTCACCTGTCTCATGTGTCTCTCCTGTCTCATGTGTCTCACCTGTCTCATGTGTCTCACCTTCCTCATGTGTCTCACCTGTCTCATGTGTCTCACCTGTCTCATGTGTCTCACCTTCCTCATGTCTCTCACCTGTCTCATGTGTCTCACCTGTCTCATGTGTCTCACCTTCCTCATGTCTCTCACCTGTCTCATGTCTCATCTTTAGCTATAATACAAAAATTATTAGAATTATCAGCCTGTCGTCACATTAATACGAAACTTTTGTACTGAAAAACACACCTGAAAAAAAATCTTGAAAGGGATATTGTCGTAAGTTTTTTTTGTTAAACATATGATTCTAATTGATTAAAAACACTACAAAATTTAATTATTTTTAATTTGAATAGAGAGCATTGGTCTCGATTGGTTAAGGGAGGCTTGGCCGGGGTTCGAACCCTTATGGTGAGACAAAACTACTGGAGATTCGACGCCTGACACATCGTAAGAGCCGGCTTTATCCACCGCTCGTAAGAGCTCACTTAGGTTACGAGATGGCATAAACAAATAAACAAGTAGATTAAAAACAAGGTATTTAAGCAACCAAATCAAGTTATGGTTCATTTTGACGAATTTAAATTACCCAAAATTTAATTTATTATCGATTTAGGGAACATACAAGTTTAGAAATAGATGAGTAGAAGAGGCTGCTAAGATTAGTCAAACACTGACGCAATCTAACGAAACCTGTGCATCTTTATTGATTTATTTATGTTTATTAAACAGTTTACGAACTCTGAAGCACTTTGAGGTTGTTTACAACTATAATAACCCGTGTTGTGAGGTTTCCAAGTTATAAAACACATTAATAAATGTAAACGAAGCCGACGAGACTATGAGAAGATGTAGCGGTTTCGCAAGGGGTTTATGTGTTTAATGGATACCAATTAAGGGGGCACGTACCTGACGCCAGTACCATGGTAAGATTTGACGGTTTGATGGACAGGTATGGGCTTAAATTCCACCGGGCTTGGAACACCAACTATCCAATTGATTGACGGTTGAGAGGCGGGACCAGAGAGCCAGAGCTCAACCCCGTCGCGAGCACAGCTAGGTGAATACCTCTCACCCATATAACAGTAGACCTTCAAAAGTGTTTCCAGCTTATGTTCTTATTAAACTCATAAGCCTATGTCCCCTACGTTCTTTGGCCTATGTTCTTATGTTATAAAGCTTAGTTTCGCATTTG
This sequence comes from Procambarus clarkii, assembly GCF_040958095.1. Taxonomy (NCBI): domain Eukaryota; kingdom Metazoa; phylum Arthropoda; class Malacostraca; order Decapoda; family Cambaridae; genus Procambarus; species Procambarus clarkii. The sequence continues at coordinate 9,407,109 of NC_091164.1, forward strand.
TTACGTTCTAAGATCTATGTTCTTACGTTCTTAGGCCTATACCTTACGTTCTTAGGCCTATGTATTTTTTTAATTATAACTATCGAAGAGGCAGCGACCACAAACCCAGCATTAGGTAAACCAAGGCTGTATAGCATCAATCATCAATATTTACATCACATTTAAAGCCATATGTATACTCCAAAAGGTATGTATACTCTCTTCTCGCTATATATACACATGTGTATACCTGCTTCACAGTGTATATATACACAGGTGGACCCTCACTTCTCGGTAAATATACACCAAGAGTGTTAAATTGAGAGTTCGGGTTGAATAATCAACCATTTATCATCATCAATCATCAACCTTGTCATTAGCTCATGAGGAGGAGTGAGATTGTGAGTGAATGAGTGAATGTGAGGAGGTGGGGAAGAGAGTGAGAAGAATGGAGGGATTAGAGACAGGTAATCGTAAGGAGAAAGTGAGTAAAAATGAATGAGAGACAGTGACAGCGAGATGAAAATGAGAGCATGAGAGATCGAGGGAGAGAATAGAGAGAGGGAGAGAATTGACAATTACGACAATTATTCTTATTTCTCAGCAAGTGAATGTTTTGTGGTGAATCACATGAAGTCATTCACTGTCATTCACGAATCACATGAAGTCATTCACTGTCATTCACGAATCACATGAAGTCATTCACTGTCAATCATGAATCACATGAAGTCATTCACTGCCATCTTCTGACCTTAACCGGAATGCCGCCCACAACAGTGGCGTAACTCCTGGGCTAACCTATATTAATGCTAGGTGAACAGAGGCAGCAGAGTTGAAACAAAGGGGGGGAGGGCAAACATCTCGTCCATCACCGGGAGTCGAACCTGGGACCATGTATGTTTGAAACGATTGCACTTGACTACTGTGCTTGAGAATTCTGTCTTTTTGAAAGAGAGAGAGAGAGAGAGAGAGAGAGAGAGAGAGAGAGAGAGAGAGAATTATCTCTCTCTGTCTCTCTCTCTCTCTCTGTCTCTCTCTCTCTCTCTCTCTCTCTCTCTCTCTCTCTCTCTCTCTCTCTCTCTCTCTCTCTCTCTCTCTCTCTCTCTCTCTCTCTCTCTCTCTCTCTCTCATACACATAAACACATACACTATACACTCCTAGGAGAGAGAATATAGAAGAGAAAGAAATACACAACCACCTCGAATATATTCATGTTCTAAGAGTGTATAAATGAGACGCCAAGAAATGTCACTAGCATAACAGAAGTCAAAGAAAGTATGGAAGAAGTACTAAGAGATAATGCCAGAATATATAAGGATGTGGAGAAGAGGCACCTGAGGGAAGCCGAGGCAAGAGAACAATAAGAAAAGAAAATTTCGCTAAGGCAGTATCAAGGAATAGAGAAGGTAGAAGAGGATAATGAAATTATTGAAAACTGAGACGTCAAGTTTTCCAGTTGTGATGAATTCCTTCACAGTAACGAACCTGAGTAATTATATGCAGGCGAGGAGTCACAATAACGTGGCTAAAGTTGACCAGACCACATACACTAGAAGGTGAAGGGACGACGACGTTTCGATCCGTCCTGGACCATTCTCAAGTACGACGTTTCGACGTCGAAACGTCGTCGTCCCTTCACCTTCTAGTGTGTGGTCTGGTCAGCTGAGTAATTATACATAAAATAATCACAAACGAGAAGAAAATGGGAAGGGGGAACAGGACAGGATACAGTCAAAGATGAAGGGTAGACAGCAAGTGAATGAAGAAAGGCATTGGAAGAATCAAACAAGTAGGAAATATAATGGGAAAATGGAGGATACGATCAGATAAAACATTAACGGCAGTACGGAAAGACCCTTGAGGAAACACATCAATAAGTCAACAGTGATTGAGGTTATATTGAGATGATTTCGGGGCTTTTAGTGTCCCCGCGGCCCGGTCCTCGACCAGGCCTCCACCCCCAGGAAGCAGCCCGTGACAGCTGACTAACACCCAGGTACCTATTTTACTGCTAGGTAACAGGGGCATAGGGTGAAAGAAACTCTGCCCATTGTTTCTCGCCGGCGCCTGGGATCAAACCCAGGACCACAGGATCACAAGTCCCGCGTGCTGTCCGCTCGGCCGACCGGCTCCCTGATAGAACCGGTCCCTGATAGAGTGATAGAGTGATAGAACCAGTGATAGAAGTCACTGTATGGACATTTAATGAGTTTGAGAAATACAAAAGAGAAGAGAGTGGCCTGAAAACATATTCAATGTTCCTAAAACCTTCAGACTAGAGAAGCGACCATGGAAATAGAACATAACCATAGGCTAGGGATGTTTCAAAATTGAAGGAATCGGCCATTAAAAGTCATCTTCCGAACAGTAATCCACTGGAATATATACAGATGGAGGAGCTAGACCTTAAATTCCTATAGTCACCGATAGGTAACCATCATCACCACTACCCCCCCTCACCCTACAACACCAACCTTCCCCCCCCACCCCCACCCTCCCCAACCATTACAACCCATCACCCCCTTACCCCTGACTGCCCACAACCCTCCCCCCAATATCCAGGTTCTTCTCCTACCGCTTCTCTGTTTCATCATGCTGTTGTTGTTGTTTTAGATTTAGCTACTCAGAACGAAATGTTCATGTAGCACGGGCTATGGTGATCCCGTAATGCTTCGTCAGCGCTGCCTTCCCCCACTTATAGGTCTCTCTCAAGTCTACTACCTCTTCTCCTCGCCTCATCTTTTCTCTTTCTTACCCTTATTTTTACCCCTCAACCCCCTCCTTCCCCTCTTCTAGTAGGCAGGTGAAGGGGGAGAGGAGACGGAATAGCCTCGTCCCCTTCTGATAATGATGAAAAAGTTCTTTTTCAGAAAGTGAGAGCGTGTCTAGAAGAGGCAGAGAGGGAAGGGGGACTTGAAATGGAAGGGGACGAATCAAAAGGAAAGGGCAAAAATAGAATGAAGGTAGAAGGGGGATATGGAATAGGGAATAAGTGGGAGAATAGAGAAAGGAGGTGATAAAATAGGATTGAGGAAAGATGGAAAGGAATAGGGTGGAATAGCGAACGGAAAGGACACGAGAGAGGGCATTCGGAAATGGGGTGAGGGGAGATGCTGTATGGTTTTGATAATGGAAGAGGAAAGGGGAAGGAGAGGGAGAGAGAGAGAGAGAGAGAGAGAGAGAGAGAGAGAGAGAGAGAGAGAGAGAGAGAGAGAGAGAGAGAGAGAGAGAAAAAAAAAAAAATATACCTTCAACTTGAAGCTACCCATGAAATCAAGTTGTCACAGGTTACATCCTGAACTTAAAATGATTGCAACTTAACATAGCCTTTATTAATAATTGTAAAAAAAAACTTACTATAAATCATCCCAATAAATTTAATTTCTGGGTGTGAGGCTTCAAATAAGCTGATATAGGATGAAAAGTTAAGCTTGCACCATAAAGAACACCCACACTGTTCTTAATGAACCCTGTTCTTTGTTTATAGGTAAATGTATCAGTGGGTACAGTGTGGGAGGGAGGCAGAAATAGCACAGTAATAAGGAAAGGGGGGAAGAGATAGGGAGGGAAGGAGAAGGGAGAGGAAAAGAGATTACATGGTTGAGGGGAAAGGGATATTAAGAGGAGCTCAAAGAAAAGGGAGGAAAGAGAGCTTGCTATACTTAGTAACTGCAGCACAATGGGCTGGTTGATGTGGTAGAGATGTGGTTGATGTGGTAGCCATGTGGTAGCTATGTGGTAGTCAAGCAGCAGTTATGTGGAAACAACCATTTCTTAAGAGTTGTTGTGGGTGAATAGGGGGGGGGGGAAGGGTAAACTAGGGGTGAGAGTGATTATGGATCCGCCAAAATTAGCCCTCATTGAGGTTCAAAGTAAAGTACCAGTTGGCGGATAGGGGGATGGTAGTGGTAGTTTGTGATGTAAGGGGAACGAATGGTGGCAGCGATGGGACGTAGTTAATGTATCATGATGCAACGAATGGTGGCAGCGATGGTAGTTTACCTTACGGCTGTTAATAGGTGATTATGGCGACGAGGATGACTTATGATGCGATTTGCACATTGACTGATGATTTTAATGATGAATTTGACGGAGACGATGACGATGGCGGATGAAAAGGAACGCGAATAACAGTAATTATTGTCGCCAGTATCACCTAAATGGTCCAGTAAGACACACGTTGGTAACGGCCAATAAGAACGCAGCAACTAACCCCCCTTGTTGTGATGGATAACCAATCAGGATGGAAGACAGGTCTGGTACCCGTGAGATCTGATGCTGTTGTGGCTCTAATCATCCCCGTCTTTGGCTCTGTCCGCCTGTCAATATCTGTCCAACCGCGGCCTCAGCTTCTATGTTTCTGTCTGTTTTGGTCTCTGTCTCTGTGTATGAATACGTTTATGCATCTGTCTATATATACGTTCTTGTATACTAATGATTTATACACATGTATTGACTTGCTTTTCTCTCTCTGTCTCTCTCTGTCTCTCTCTCTCTCTCTCTCTCTCTCTCTCTCTCTCTCTCTCTCTCTCTCTCTCTCTCTCTCTCTCTCTCTCTCTCTCTCTCTCTCTCTCTCTCTCTCTCTCTCTCTCTCTCTCTCTCTCTCTCTCTCTCTCTCTCTCTCTCTCTCTCTCTCTCTCTCTCTCTCTCTCTCTCTCTCTCTCTCATCTCATAACATTAAATATTGCTAATGGCTTCCCCGGGACAGTGGCCGAAGTGATATTTATGACCCAATTACCCCCACGAAACAAGCTCAGGGGAATATATATTTTTGTTTAAATGTATTGTTAGAGATAATATTAATTGTTAATATTAATAAAGCCATTATGGCTTTATTGCAAGCAGTTGCAGTGTTCATGATTTTATATTTTATTAAAATGGATTTTTATTTATATTACAATTTTTCTTCTTATTATTATTATTGTTATTATTTGCAATAAAAGTTTTAATTTTATTAATAGTAGCAGCAACAGGAGTAAAAGTAATACAAATATGACTTTTATAGCTCATGCTCTTCGGTAAGTCTATTTTAATAGCTTTTTACATTATTTTTTTCTACGTGTGACAAGTTGACCACGTGTCTGATGTACGTGTCTGTCAGGCGACAAGCAAAGGCTCGCGGTGTGGGTACTAACCTACATGCACTCACCTAGCAGTATTTGCGACGGGTTGAGGTTCAGCTCTTGACCTCTGTCTGCTTCGTTAGTTCCTAGTTCCGATCATTTTTCTCATCTGATACTGGACGAATTCTCGCTAATGTTCCTGCGGCTAATTTGGGCAATTAGTCTCCAGTTGTACTTCTTTGTTCGTGTACCACCCGAGCTAAACATATTGCTGTTATTTATCAATTCCTCTGAGTATTTTGTATGTGGAGATCATGTCTTATCGGTGTTCTCTATGGTTAGGACCCTACAAGTAAGGTTAGGACCCTACAAGTAAGGTTTGGACCCCACAAGTAAGGTTTGGACTCCACAAGTAAGGTTTGGACTCCACAAGTAAGGTTTGGACTCCACAAGTAAGGTTTGGACTCCACAAGTAAGGTTTGGACTCCACAAGTAAGGTTTGGACTCCACAAGTAAGGTTTGGACTCCACAAGTAAGGTTTGGACTCCACAAGTAAGGTTTGGACTCCACAAGTAAGGTTTGGACTCCACAAGTAAGGTTTGGACTCCACAAGTAAGGTTTGGACTCCACAAGTAAGGTTTGAACTCCACAAGTAAGGTTTGAACTCCACAAGTAAGGTTTGAACTCCACAAGTAAGGTTTGAACTCCACAAGTAGGGTTAGGACTCTATATTCGACCGAATCGTTGTACTCGACCGAATTCATCCGAATTCGTCCGATTTCGACCGTACTGTCGTTTCGGGAGGATGGAGTAGGACTGTTTTGTACCTTGTGCCGGGACTCTAGCTCCCCGTACCCAAACTCCATTTATATATATTCATATTCAACATTTTTATTCATGTTTGCAAATTTTGTGCAATTGCAAGAGTTAAACTCTTGTAGCCATTTAGAACATTATCTCGTGTTCTTCAGACCTGCTTGAAGCACCTTACAATCTTAATACGGAGAAGAGGAATTAAGAGAATAGTTAAGAAGGGAAATAAAGAGAAAGTGACAATTAACGACAGGCGATAAGAAGAAACGAGGCGTCTTAAAACCGCGATTTAATTACCAGTAAAAAAAAAAAACTATAAACGACGAGGAATGTAAAAGAAAAACAAACTAGACCAACAAATTATGATCGACTTCGGGGAACCAAACTCACTTAGAGGTATTTCGAGCCTTTTGAATACTTTATGAAGGGAGTTGGAAGTTTTCCAAGGGCTTAAAGGCCGCTTATGCAAGGTGGGGGAGGGGGGAGCAGGTGTTCTGGTAGCGATGGAGGTCATTCTTCAAGAGCCAGATGTCTCTTGAAGCGATTGAGGTCATTCTTCAAGAGCCAGATGTCTCTTGAAGCGATTGAGGTCATTCTTCAAGAGCCAGATGTCTCTGGAAGCGATTGAGGTCATTCTTCAAGAGCCAGATGTCTCTGGAAGCGATTGAGGTCACCCTTATAGAGCCAGATGTCTCTGGAAGCGATTGAGGTCATTCTTCAAGAGCCAGATGTCTCTGGAAGCGATGGAAGTCACTCTTCAAGAGCCAGATGTCTCTTGAAGCGATGGAGGTCATTCTTTAAGAGCCAAATGTCTCTGGAAGCGATGGAAGTCACTCTTCAAGAGCCAGATGTCTCTTGAAGCGACAGAGGTCACTCTTCAAGAGCCAGATGTCTCTTGAAGCGACAGAGGTCAATCTTCAAGAAACAGATGTCTCTGGAAGCGATGGAAGTCACTCTTCAAGAGCCAGATGTCTCTGGAAGCGATGGAGGTCACTCTTCAAGAGCCAGATGTCTCTTGAAGCGATGGAGGTCATTCTTCAAGAGCCAGATGTCTCTTGAAGCGATGGAGGTCATTCTTCAAGAGCCAAATGTCTCTGGAAGCGATGGAAGTCACTCTTCAAGAGCCAGATGTCTCTTGAAGCGATGGAGGTCATTCTTTAAGAGCCAAATGTCTCTGGAAGCGATGGAAGTCACTCTTCAAGAGCCAGATGTCTCTGGAAGCGACAGAGGTCACTCTTTAAGAGCCAGATGTCTCTGGAAGCGATGGAGGTCACCCTTATAGAGTAAGCTGTTTTTAGGTCATTGACCTGAGATTCAGACCCTTACCACGGCCGAGTGACTGTTGAAACGCTGAAGGTCATCTATTCCAGCGCCAGCTGATGCTTATTAACTCGAAAGGTCACGTATACAATGGTCAAGCTGATCTCCAAGTGCTATAGAGGTCAAGGGTCTCTGCATCAGCTGAGACTCACATTACAAGGCTCAATGCTCTTTAAGCTTGAAAGATCATATGTATGAAAGATGTTATTTATTCCTCTGCAAATTTTAGCCAAATATCCCCAGTTTGCTAACTGTAGGTAGTAACTAAGAGTGATTTGTAACCTATCCACCGCTGCCCACTGGATGGGGGGCGGTGTAACCTATCCACCGCTGCCCACTGGATGGGGGGCGGTGTAACCTATCCACCGCTGCCCACTGGATGGGGGGCGGTGTAACCTATCCACCGCTGCCCACTGGATGGGGGGCGGTGTAACCTATCCACCGCTGCCCACTGGATGGGGGGCGGTGTAACCTATCCACCGCTGCCCACTGGATGGGGGGCGGTGTAACGTATCCACCGCTGCCCACTGGATGGGGGGCGGTGTGCAGGACAAACATATCAATTGTGACACTAGCTCTCCACATATGTCAGTTGCTTAATTTAGAAACTGTACTTGTGGTCGATCTCGAACCCATTGTTGATGTGACGACTTATACTGAATTTTGTAACTAGCTCATCAAGATTGTAACTTGCTTAGCTAAATGAATTGTGGGGTTCAGTCCCTGAGCCCATTATGTGCCTCTGTAACCCTTTCCACTACAGCCCACAATATGGGTATGGGGTGCATAATAAATGAACTAAACTAAAAACTCTACCTCTACAAGGGTCATCCAGCTCTTGTAGTGCTAGAGTGCCCTCTATAAGGGTCATTCAGCTCTCGTAGTGCTAGAGTCCCCTCTATAAAGGTCGTCCATCTTAAACTAAATACCAAATTTGTTTTTCAAGGATCATGTATTTTTTTTACCTTCGTGTTTCAAGATCAGTATTTCTTATGCTTTTAAAAGGTAATCTGTCAAGAAAACACGGTCTTGAAGAACATTTAACGCTGAGAAAATTTTTAGGACTGCGAAGGACTCGAACCTGCGTCCGGGGTTACTGAGAGACTCGTGTATTACCCACTGGAATGACCCCGGAACGCGAGTTCGATCCCATCACCTAATGATTTGTTTTTTTACATATATCACAACACTGTGATTTCATTGTGCATTTAACGTTATCTCTCCGAGCCCAACCGCTTGGGTTGGACGGTAGAGCCACGGTCTTTGCTTCATGCAGGTCGGCGTTCAATCCCCGACCGTCCACAAGTGATTGGGCACCATTGCCTTCCCCCCCCCCCCCCGTCCCCATCCCAAAATCTTAATCCTGACCCCTTCCATGTGCTATATAGTTGTAATGGCTTGGTGCTTTACCCCCTGATGATTCCCTCCCTCCCCGGCCTGAGTCCCCTCAGAAACCATTAAAAACCATTTCTGAACACGCGTAATTGTTCACCGAGTCAAGTGACGAGTGAGGAGAACACCGCTCTGTTTCATAAACATGATGAACAGTTGAAAGTCTGTTCACAAGATGTTATTTTAGATTCAGCTACTGGGAACAAAAAGTTCCAAGTAGCACGGGCTATGGTGAGCCCGTAGTGGACTTACCTGTCACAGGAGCGGGGCAAGTAGCACGGGCTATGGTGAGCCCGTAGTGGACTTACCTGGCATAGGAGCGAGGCAAGTAGCACGGGCTATGGAGAGCCCGTAGTGGACTTACCTGGCACAGGAGCGGGGCAAGTAGCACTGGCTATGGTGAGCCCGTAGTGGACTTACCTGGCCACAGGAGCGGGGCAAGTAGCACGGGCTATGGTGAGCCCGAAGTGGACTTACCTGCCACAGGAGCGGGGCAAGTAGCACGGGCTATGGTGAGCCCGTAGTGGACTTACCTGCCACAGGAGCGGGGCTGTAACTTTTGGCTCTTCACAAGAGCTGGGAGGCCAGTTTTAAGCCCCCCCAAAAGGGGATCTGCCTCACTGAGTTGGTGCCTTTTGGACCTTTTAAAGATTCAGAACGTTGATAAGTGTTGTTATAGTGATGCAGCGGTTTCTATATCATTATTTGACCTGACTTAATCGTCACACCACCAAAGGTGAACTTTAGTGGAGTTGGAGACTCAGCACACCACGAAAGGTGACCTCTGGTGGCGTTGGGGACTCGTCACACCACGAAAGGTGACCTCTGGTGTAGTGGGAGACTCGTAACACCAAAGGTGACCTCTGGTGGCGTTGGGGACTCGTCACACCACCAAAGGTGACCTCTGGTGGAGTTGGGGGACTTGTTAAACCGCTTAATGTGATTTCTCCTGACGTCAAGGATTTGCTGAACCTTTAAAATTCATGGCGGAAATTGAACTACAAGATAATGAATGAGGACAGAGGTCAAACCTGTGTCAAAGGTCACGCCCACTATAGTGAGTGAAGACAACATTGAAAACAGACGTAAGAAAATTCAGCAAGAATTGTGAAGATAAGGAAAACTTTGAATAAAATAAATTTCACAATAACAGCTACACTATCATCAACAACCACCATCAACCACCTTGAGAAGAAATACAACAACAGCGGCCTTTTAATACATCAACAACATCAATTAACAATGGCCTGAAAGGTCAGAGCGTGCTGGCAGTTGATTGGTGAGACAAGGAAGGTCGTATACCACTCTCTCGCCTGTGATTACCGTCTCTAACGTCAAGGCAGATGGTCGTCACTACCCCACCACACCACTACCCCACCACACCACAACCTCACCACACCACTACCAACCACACCCTACCCACCACACCACTACCCCACCACACCACTACCCCACCACACCACTACCCACCACACCAATACCCCACCACACCCCTACCCCCACCACACCACTACCCACCACACCACTACCCACCACACCGATGGGGTGGGTTCTCCTAGTCGGTGAGCTGTTCTGGGGGGGGGGGGATGGGAGGGTGTTTAATGGAATTATGATAATGTTACTGTCTGTCTCTGTCTCTCTCTTGATATCCTTCAGTCTGACAAGTGCTTGAGGACAGGCAATCTCTCTCTCTCTCTCTCTCTCTCTCTCTCTCTCTCTCTCTCTCTCTCTCTCTCTCTCTCTCTCTCTCTCTCTCTCTCTCTCTCTCTCTCTCTCTCTCTCTCTCCATCTTCACCACACGAGGTCTCCTCATATATTAGCCGCTAAGTATGATGTAGATGGGTCTGGCCGGCTCCACCAACCCTTGCACCGCCTGCCGGAGAATATTGGCTTGCAATTCACGTGGTGGGCGTTTTGATTTCATGTCTTCAGAGACCCGCGAAGACGCCGAAGTATCAACTAAAAAGGTGTTTTGGAGATGAGAAAACTTTCGTGGTATGTGTTTCTTGATGTGACGCGGGGTTTCAGTGTCGGGGTTGTGGGGTAGGGGGTGGGTGGATTGTGGACAAAATGGACGATGCTGGCACCTCTGAAGCCCCTTTTCGCTTTAAGCCGGGACTCGCCCTAAGACGGGGACTGTAGGGGTAACTCCACTCAGCTTAAAAGAAACTGGAGACACGGTCAAAGATGCCGTCCCCAGTTTGTAATGGGTGGAAGAAACCCCCGCTGTTGCCCTTCATGGGTGTATTGGGTGTACAGAGACCAAGAAATCTCCCAAGAGGATGTAAATAAGGACTTTAGAAACCTGTTCGTGGCTCGAGTGAACACACACAGGGGCCATATTGATCGAGTTAGAAGCTTCTGAGGGCAGACATTACCTGGTTGGTAGTTTAGGGCTTTTGACCTACCCGCGGGTTGACCTCTAATGGTACAAGTGAAGGATTTGGGGCCAAGTTAGAGTTATAGAGTAATATAGAGACCAGGCTCTGTTGTGTATCGTACCTCGAGGCTAAAAGCCTATGTGTGTGAATTGGATAACTTCTTTATCCAAGAATAATGTTTATATGGTGAATATGTATCCTGTTTACGTATGAAGCATATGAACAACGGTGTATTTAGAATGAACAACGGTGTATTTAGAATGAACAACAATGTATTTAGAATGAACAACAATGTATTTAGAATGAACAACGGTGTATTTAGAATGAACAACAATGTATTTAGAATGAACAACGGTGTATTTAGAATGAACAACAATGTATTTAGAATGAACAACGGTGTATTTAGAATGAACAACAATGTATTTAGAATGAACAACAATGTATTTAGAATGAACAACGGTGTATTTAGAATGAACAACAATGTATTTAGAATGAACAACGGTGTATTTAGAATGAACAACGGTGTATTTAGAATGAACAACAATGTATTTAGAATGAACAACGGTGTATTTAGAATGAACAACGGTGTATTTAGAATGAACAACAATGTATTTAGAATGAACAACGGTGTATTTAGAATGAACAACAATGTATTTAGAATGAACAACGGTGTATTTAGAATGAACAACGGTGTATTTAGAATGAACAACGGTGTATTTAGAATGAACAACAATGTATTTAGAATGAACAACGGTGTATTTAGAATGAACAACAATGTATTTAGAATGAACAACGGTGTATTTAGAATGAACAACAATGTATTTAGAATGAACAACAATGTATTTAGAATGAACAACGGTGTATTTAGAATGAACAACAATGTATTTAGAATGAACAACGGTGTATTTAGAATGAACAACAATGTATTTAGAATGAACAACAATGTATTTAGAATGAACAACGGTGTATTTAGAATGAACAACAATGTATTTAGAATGAACAACAATGTATTTAGAATGAACAACGGTGTATTTAGAATGAACAACGGTGTATTTGGAATGAACAACGGTGTATTTAGAATGAACAACGGTGTATTTAGAATGAACAACAATGTATTTAGAATGAACAACAATGTATTTAGAATGAACAACAATGTATTTAGAATGAACAACGGTGTATTTAGAATGAACAACGGTGTGTTAGATTTAAATACCATACGAACCTTGGGCCAGATTCACGAAACAGTTACGCAAGTACTTACGAACGTGTACATATTTCCTCAATGTTTGTCGGCTTTGGTTACATTTATTAAACAGTTTACAAGCCTGAAAACTTACCAATCAACTGTTGTTATTGTTATAAACAGCCTCCTGGGGCTTCCGAGCTCATTAACTGTTTAATAATTGTAAACAAAAGCCGCCAAAGATTGAGAAAAGATGTATAGGTTCGTAAGTGCTTCGTGAATCTGGCCTCTTGTGTATGGCGTGTAGATTTCGGAGCGTAGCGAGTAGTGAAATTATTGACGAATGTTGTAAACACAATTGTAGCCTCTGTTGTGTATACCTGGCCTCGTGTTGTGGCGTTATATATGACTATTTCTTCCATCTTCTCTCCTCTTCCCTATATTCCTCTTTCTCCCTCCCTCCCTCTCCATCTCTTCCCTCGTTCTTTCTCCTCCTTTCCTCCCTTCTTCCCTCCCCTACCTCCTCCCTCCTTCCCTCCCTACTTTCCAAACTTTTTTCTTTCCCTCCCTCCCCTTCCCTTATACAACCCTCCCTCCCTCCCTCCCTCCCTCTTGGTCTTGCAACCATCTACCTTAATGAAGAAGGCGTAATTATTATACATTTTACTGGGCTCCACTCTTGGGGGGGGGGAGGGGGGGGGTACTTAGTGAGGTTAGTGGCTTTATTTAGAACAGTTAGATTAGTTCAGAGATTTAGTGTTTAATATATATATATATATATATATATATATATATATATATATATATATATATATATATATATATATATATATGTCGTACCTAGTAGCCAGAACTCACTTCTCAGCCTACTATTCAAGGCCCGATTTGCCTAATAAGCCAAGTTTTCCTGAATTAATATATTTACTATAATTTTTTTCTTATGAAATGATAAAGCAACCCTTTTCTCTATGTATGAGGTCATTTTTTTTTTATTGGAGTTAAAATTAACGTAGATATATGACCGAACCTAACCAACCCTACCTAACCTAACCTAACCTATATTTATAGGTAAGGTTAGGTTAGGTAGCCAAAAAAAGCTAGGTTAGGTTAGGTTAGGTAGGTTAGGTAGACGAAAAAACATTAATTCATGAAAACTTGGCTTATTAGGCAAATCGGGCCTTGAATAGTAGGCTGAGAAGTGCGTTCTGGCTATTAGGTACGACATATATATATATATATATATATATATATATATATATATATATATATATATATATATATATACCTTGGCACCAGAGTATATATATATATATATATATATATATATGTATGTATATATATATATATATATATATATATATATATATATATATATATATATATATATATATATATATATATATGATACAAGCACGAGAGAGAGAATTTTCACTTGCCTTAGCTTTCTTATCTCTTATTCACTAACAGCTCAAACAGCCAATTCACTTAGTGTCCTCTTTATATCACTTACTAATACAACCCCCTCACTGATACTCTCCTCTCTCTCTCTCTCTCTCTCTCCATACAGATCCCAGAGTTCTCCCTAGTACGTTATATTCTGCAAGAAGTGGAAGTGTAATTCAATTGTCTTGCCTGGGATCCGTGCCCATTAAGCCATTACGTGAGAGAGAGAGAGAGACAGACAGAGATACAGAGAGAGAGAGAGAGACAGACAGAGATACAGAGAGAGAGAGAGAGACAGACAGAGATACAGAGAGAGAGAGAGAGAGAGAGAGAGAGAGAGAGAGAGAGAGAGAGAGAGAGTGAGAGAGAGAGACAGAGAGACAGAGAGAGAGATAGTGTTTCACGAGTGACATAAAGTGAACATTATAGTTTGTCAAGGCTTGGATGCGAACACTTAATTGACACACTTAATATAGTGAAGTAATTTCTCTCGTCTGAGAGGCTGCTTGTATTGGGGAAGCATCCTGCAATGTATATCCTCTAGATGGTTTCCGTGTGACACTTGGAGAAGCCTTGGCATGTGTGTTTGGAAACCTTTGCGAGTTACAAAGACCTGTCATTGTTGGTTGAAGACCAGGTCGGTCCCTGGAGGCAGGTTTCATACCTGGTTCTAATATCATCAGAAACAATCTTAGTCGTTTTAGTCGACTAAGTCGACACACACTTAGAGAGCTGTACTATTTCACTTTGTACACTGCATTATTAACATACAATTATATTTTGTAATCGTAAGTTTTTTAAAAGCAATTTCGTCAACTTTTCTATTGAGTAGCAATGAGAGAACTGATTTTTCAGTTTTGCATCAATATAATTAATATTGACAAAATTTTATAGACGGATAAAAAAACATTGCATAGGATCTTATCTTTCATGAAAGATTCTAATCTTTCATGTAAAGTTCTGTTTTTTTCTTTCACATGAAGGATCTGAACCTTTCATATATATATATGGATCCAAATTTCTAAAAAGAGTATC
>NC_091164.1:9422218-9462218 GCF_040958095.1 Procambarus clarkii
TGCTCTTGGGAGGTGGTGGTCTTTGGAGTGTATAAATACTCCGAAATTACCATCTCTTTTAAGGGTCTGAGCAGGTGGTGGAGTGGGTTAAGGCGTACCTGTTATGCCAGTTGCTGGAAGGCTTCTGTGCTGGCTAGGGTTCGAGTCTCCTGGTGGGAAAGTGTTCTAAAGTTGTATACTTCACTCTCGTGTTTAGGAGAGTTGTGCCTTAAGCATAGACACAGTGTTCTCCCATATTAACAGGGACTTGATGAAAAAACGTAAAAATGACCCCTCACTTGCTCTAGTGCTCTTGGGAGGTGGTGGTCTTTGGAGTGTATAAATACTCCGAAATTACCATCTCTTTTAAGGGTCTGAGCAGGTGGTGGAGTGGGTTAAGGCGTACCTGTTATGCCAGTTGCTGGAAGGCTTCTGTGCTGGCTAGGGTTCGAGTCTCCTGGTGGGAAAGTGTTCTAAAGTTGTATACTTCACTCTCGTGTTTAGGAGAGTTGTGCCTTAAGCATAGACACAGTGTTCTCCCATATTAACAGGGACTTGATGAAAAAACGTAAAAATGACCCCTCACTTGCTCTAGTGCTCTTGGGAGGTGGTGGTCTTTGGAGTGTATAAATACTCCGAAATTACCATCTCTTTTAAGGGTCTGAGCAGGTGGTGGAGTGGGTTAAGGCGTACCTGTTATGCCAGTTGCTGGAAGGCTTCTGTGCTGGCTAGGGTTCGAGTCTCCTGGTGGGAAAGTGTTCTAAAGTTGTATACTTCACTCTCGTGTTTAGGAGAGTTGTGCCTTAAGCATAGACACAGTGTTCTCCCATATTAACAGGGACTTGATGAAAAAACGTAAAAATGACCCCTCACTTGCTCTAGTGCTCTTGGGAGGTGGTGGTCTTTGGAGTGTATAAATACTCCGAAATTACCATCTCTTTTAAGGGTCTGAGCAGGTGGTGGAGTGGGTTAAGGCATACCTGTTATGCCAGTTGCTGGAAGGCTTCTGTGCTGGCTAGGGTTCGAGTCTCCTGGTGGGAAAGTGTTCTAAAGTTGTATACTTCACTCTCGTGTTTAGGAGAGTTGTGCCTTAAGCATAGACACAGTGTTCTCCCATATTAACAGGGACTTGATGAAAAAACGTAAAAATGACCCCTCACTTGCTCTAGTGCTCTTGGGAGGTGGTGGTCTTAGGAGTGTATAAATACTCCGAAATTACCATCTCTTTTAAGGGTCTGAGCAGGTGGTGGAGTGGGTTAAGGCGTACCTGTTATGCCAGTTGCTGGAAGGCTTCTGTGCTGGCTAGGGTTCGAGTCTCCTGGTGGGAAAGTGTTCTAAAGTTGTATACTTCACTCTCGTGTTTAGGAGAGTTGTGCCTTAAGCATAGACACAGTGTTCTCCCATATTAACAGGGACTTGATGAAAAAACGTAAAAATGACCCCTCACTTGCTCTAGTGCTCTTGGGAGGTGGTGGTCTTAGGAGTGTATAAATACTCCGAAATTACCATCTCTTTTAAGGGTCTGAGCAGGTGGTGGAGTGGGTTAAGGCGTACCTGTTATGCCAGTTGCTGGAAGGCTTCTGTGCTGGCTAGGGTTCGAGTCTCCTGGTGGGAAAGTGTTCTAAAGTTGTATACTTCACTCTCGTGTTTAGGAGAGTTGTGCCTTAAGCATAGACACAGTGTTCTCCCATATTAACAGGGACTTGATGAAAAAACGTAAAAATGACCCCTCACTTGCTCTAGTGCTCTTGGGAGGTGGTGGTCTTTGGAGTGTATAAATACTCCGAAATTACCATCTCTTTTAAGGGTCTGAGCAGGTGGTGGAGTGGGTTAAGGCATACCTGTTATGCCAGTTGCTGGAAGGCATTCTGTGCTGGCTAGGGTTCGAGTCTCCTGGTGGGAAAGTGTTCTAAAGTTGTATACTTCACTCTCGTGTTTAGGAGAGTTGTGCCTTAAGCATAGACACAGTGTTCTCCCATATTAACAGGGACTTGATGAAAAAACGTAAAAATGACCCCTCACTTGCTCTAGTGCTCTTGGGAGGTGGTGGTCTTTGGAGTGTATAAATACTCCTGAAATTACCATCTCTTTTAAGGGTCTGAGCAGGTGGTGGAGTGGGTTAAGGCGTACCTGTTATGCCAGTTGCTGGAAGGCTTCTGTGCTGGCTAGGGTTCGAGTCTCCTGGTGGGAAAGTGTTCTAAAGTTGTATACTTCACTCTCGTGTTTAGGAGAGTTGTGCCTTAAGCATAGACACAGTGTTCTCCCATATTAACAGGGACTTGATGAAAAAACGTAAAAATGACCCCTCACTTGCTCTAGTGCTCTTGGGAGGTGGTGGTCTTTGGAGTGTATAAATACTCCGAAATTACCATCTCTTTTAAGGGTCTGAGCAGGTGGTGGAGTGGGTTAAGGCGTACCTGTTATGCCAGTTGCTGGAAGGCTTCTGTGCTGGCTAGGGTTCGAGTCTCCTGGTGGGAAAGTGTTCTAAAGTTGTATACTTCACTCTCGTGTTTAGGAGAGTTGTGCCTTAAGCATAGACACAGTGTTCTCCCATATTAACAGGGACTTGATGAAAAAACGTAAAAATGACCCCTCACTTGCTCTAGTGCTCTTGGGAGGTGGTGGTCTTTGGAGTGTATAAATACTCCGAAATTACCATCTCTTTTAAGGGTCTGAGCAGGTGGTGGAGTGGGTTAAGGCATACCTGTTATGCCAGTTGCTGGAAGGCATCTGTGCTGGCTAGGGTTCGAGTCTCCTGGTGGGAAAGTGTTCTAAAGTTGTATACTTCACTCTCGTGTTTAGGAGAGTTGTGCCTTAAGCATAGACACAGTGTTCTCCCATATTAACAGGGACTTGATGAAAAAACGTAAAAATGACCCCTCACTTGCTCTAGTGCTCTTGGGAGGTGGTGGTCTTTGGAGTGTATAAATACTCCGAAATTACCATCTCTTTTAAGGGTCTGAGCAGGTGGTGGAGTGGGTTAAGGCGTACCTGTTATGCCAGTTGCTGGAAGGCTTCTGTGCTGGCTAGGGTTCGAGTCTCCTGGTGGGAAAGTGTTCTAAAGTTGTATACTTCACTCTCGTGTTTAGGAGAGTTGTGCCTTAAGCATAGACACAGTGTTCTCCCATATTAACAGGGACTTGATGAAAAAACGTAAAAATGACCCCTCACTTGCTCTAGTGCTCTTGGGAGGTGGTGGTCTTTGGAGTGTATAAATACTCCGAAATTACCATCTCTTTTAAGGGTCTGAGCAGGTGGTGGAGTGGGTTAAGGCGTACCTGTTATGCCAGTTGCTGGAAGGCTTCTGTGCTGGCTAGGGTTCGAGTCTCCTGGTGGGAAAGTGTTCTAAAGTTGTATACTTCACTCTCGTGTTTAGGAGAGTTGTGCCTTAAGCATAGACACAGTGTTCTCCCATATTAACAGGGACTTGATGAAAAAACGTAAAAATGACCCCTCACTTGCTCTAGTGCTCTTGGGAGGTGGTGGTCTTTGGAGTGTATAAATACTCCGAAATTACCATCTCTTTTAAGGGTCTGAGCAGGTGGTGGAGTGGGTTAAGGCATACCTGTTATGCCAGTTGCTGGAAGGCATCTGTGCTGGCTAGGGTTCGAGTCTCCTGGTGGGAAAGTGTTCTAAAGTTGTATACTTCACTCTCGTGTTTAGGAGAGTTGTGCCTTAAGCATAGAAACAGTGTTCTCCCATATTAACAGGGACTTGATGAAAACACGTAAAAATGACCCCTCACTTGCTCTAGTGCTCTTGGGAGGTGGTGGTCTTTGGAGTGTATAAATACTCTGAAATTACCATCTCTTTTAAGGGTCTGAGCAGGTGGTGGAGTGGGTTAAGGCGTACCTGTTATGCCAGTTGCTGGAAGGCTTCTGTGCTGGCTAGGGTTCGAGTCTCCTGGTGGGAAAGTGTTCTAAAGTTGTATACTTCACTCTCGTGTTTAGGAGAGTTGTGCCTTAAGCATAGACACAGTGTTCTCCCATATTAACAGGGACTTGATGAAAAAACGTAAAAATGACCCCTCACTTGCTCTAGTGCTCTTGGGAGGTGGTGGTCTTTGGAGTGTATAAATACTCCGAAATTACCATCTCTTTTAAGGGTCTGAGCAGGTGGTGGAGTGGGTTAAGGCGTACCTGTTATGCCAGTTGCTGGAAGGCTTCTGTGCTGGCTAGGGTTCGAGTCACCTGGTGGGAAAGTGTTCTAAAGTTGTATACTTCACTCTCGTGTTTAGGAGAGTTGTGCCTTAAGCATAGACACAGTGTTCTCCCATATTAACAGGGACCTGATGAAAAAACATAAAAATGACCCCTCACTTGCTCTAGTGCTCTTGGGAGGTGGTGATCTTTGGAGTGTATAAATACTCCGAAATTACCATCTCTTTTAAGGGTCTGAGCAGGTGGTGGAGTGGGTTAAGGCATACCTTTTATGCCAGTTGCTGGAAGGCATCTGTGCTGGCTAGGGTTCGAGTCTCCTGGTGGGAAAGTGTTCTAAAGTTGTATTCTTCACTCTTGTGTTTAGGAGAGTTGTGCCTTAAGCATAGACACAGTGTTCTCCCATATTAACAGGGACTTGATGAAAAAACGTAAAAATGACCCCTCACTTGCTCTAGTGCTCTTGGGAGGTGGTGGTCTTTGGAGTGTATAAATACTCCGAAATTACCATCTCTTTTAAGGGTCTGAGCAGGTGGTGGAGTGGGTTAAGGCGTACCTGTTATGCCAGTTGCTGGAAGGCTTCTGTGCTGGCTAGGGTTCGAGTCTCCTGGTGGGAAAGTGTTCTAAAGTTGTATACTTCACTCTGTTGTTTAGGAGAGTTGTGCCTTAAGCATAGACACAGTGTTCTCCAATATTAACAGGGACTTGATGAAAAAACGTAAAAATGACCCCTCACTTGCTCAAGTGCTCTTGGGAGGTGGTGGTCTTTGGAGTGTATAAATACTCCGAAATTACCATCTCTTTTAAGGGTCTGAGCAGGTGGTGGAGTGGGTTAAGGCGTACCTGTTATGCCAGTTGCTGGAAGGCTTCTGTGCTGGCTAGGGTTCGAGTCTCCTGGTGGGAAAGTGTTCTAAAGTTGTATACTTCACTCTCGTGTTTAGGAGAGTTGTGCCTTAAGCATAGACACAGTGTTCTCCCATATTAACAGGGACTTGATGAAAAAACTATAAAAATGACCCCTCACTTGCTCTAGTGCTCTTGGGAGGTGGTGGTCTTTGGAGTGTATAAATACTCCGAAATTACCATCTCTTTTAAGGGTCTGAGCAGGTGGTGGAGTGGGTTAAGGCGTACCTGTTATGCCAGTTGCTGGAAGGCTTCTGTGCTGGCTAGGGTTCGAGTCTCCTGGTGGGAAAGTGTTCTAAAGTTGTATACTTCACTCTCGTGTTTAGGAGAGTTGTGCCTTAAGCATAGACACAGTGTTCTCCCATATTAACAGGGACCTGATGAAAAAACATAAAAATGACCCCTCACTTGCTCTAGTGCTCTTGGGAGGTGGTGGATCTTTGGAGTGTATAAATACTCCGAAATTACCATCTCTTTTAAGGGTCTGAGCAGGTGGTGGAGTGGGTTAAGGCATACCTGTTATGCCAGTTGCTGGAAGGCATCTGTGCTGGCTAGGGTTCGAGTCTCCTGGTGGGAAAGTGTTCTAAAGTTGTATACTTCACTCTTGTGTTTAGGAGAGTTGTGCCTTAAGCATAGACACAGTGTTCTCCCATATTAACAGGGACTTGATGAAAAAACGTAAAAATGACCCCTCACTTGCTCTAGTGCTCTTGGGAGGTGGTGGTCTTTGGAGTGTATAAATACTCTGAAATTACCATCTCTTTTAAGGGTCTGAGCAGGTGGTGGAGTGGGTTAAGGCGTACCTGTTATGCCAGTTGCTGGAAGGCTTCTGTGCTGGCTAGGGTTCGAGTCTCCTGGTGGGAAAGTGTTCTAAAGTTGTATACTTCACTCTCGTGTTTAGGAGAGTTGTGCCTTAAGCATAGACACAGTGTTCTCCAATATTAACATTGACTTGATGAAAAAACGTAAAAATGACCCCTCACTTGCTCAAGTGCTCTTGGGAGGTGGTGGTCTTTGGAGTGTATAAATACTCCGAAATTACCATCTCTTTTAAGGGTCTGAGCAGGTGGTGGAGTGGGTTTAGGCGTACCTGTATGCCAGTTGCTGGAAGGCTTCTGTGCTGGCTAGGGTTCGAGTCTCCTGGAGGGAAAGTGTTCTAAAGTTGTATACTTCACTCTCGTGTTTAGGAGAGTTGTGCCTTAAGCATAGACAGTGTTCTCCCATATTAACAGGGACTTGATGAAAAAACATAAAAATGACCCCTCACTTGCTCTAGTGCTCTTGGGAGGTGGTGGTCTTTGGAGTGTATAAATACTCCGAAATTACCATCTCTTTTAAGGGTCTGAGCAGGTGGTGGAGTGGGTTAAGGCGTACCTGTTATGCCAGTTGCTGGAAGGCTTCTGTGCTGGCTAGGGTTCGAGTCTCCTGGTGGGAAAGTGTTCTAAAGTTGTATACTTCACTCTCGTGTTTAGGAGAGTTGTGCCTTAAGCATAGACACAGTGTTCTCCCATATTAACAGGGACTTGATGAAAAAACGTAAAAATGACCCCTCACTTGCTCTAGTGCTCTTGGGAGGTGGTGGTCTTTGGAGTGTATAAATACTCCGAAATTACCATCTCTTTTAAGGGTCTGAGCAGGTGGTGGAGTGGGTTAAGGCGTACCTGTTATGCCAGTTGCTGGAAGGCTTCTGTGCTGGCTAGGGTTCGAGTCTCCTGGTGGGAAAGTGTTCTAAAGTTGTATACTTCACTCTCGTGTTTAGGAGAGTTGTGCCTTAAGCATAGACACAGTGTTCTCCCATATTAACAGGGACTTGATGAAAAAACGTAAAAATGACCCCTCACTTGCTCTAGTGCTCTTGGGAGGTGGTGGTCTTTGGAGTGTATAAATACTCCGAAATTACCATCTCTTTTAAGGGTCTGAGCAGGTGGTGGAGTGGGTTAAGGCAGTACCTGTTATGCCAGTTGCTGGAAGGCTTCTGTGCTGGCTAGGGTTCGAGTCTCCTGGTGGGAAAGTGTTCTAAAGTTGTATACTTCACTCTCGTGTTTAGGAGAGTTGTGCCTTAAGCATAGACACAGTGTTCTCCCATATTAACAGGGACTTGATGAAAAAACGTAAAAATGACCCCTCACTTGCTCTAGTGCTCTTGGGAGGTGGTGGTCTTAGGAGTGTATAAATACTCCGAAATTACCATCTCTTTTAAGGGTCTGAGCAGGTGGTGGAGTGGGTTAAGGCGTACCTGTTATGCCAGTTGCTGGAAGGCTTCTGTGCTGGCTAGGGTTCGAGTCTCCTGGTGGGAAAGTGTTCTAAAGTTGTATACTTCACTCTCGTGTTTAGGAGAGTTGTGCCTTAAGCATAGACACAGTGTTCTCCCATATTAACAGGGACTTGATGAAAACACGTAAAAATGACCCCTCACTTGCTCTAGTGCTCTTGGGAGGTGGTGGTCTTTGGAGTGTATAAATACTCTGAAATTACCATCTCTTTTAAGGGTCTGAGCAGGTGGTGGAGTGGGTTAAGGCGTACCTGTTATGCCAGTTGCTGGAAGGCTTCTGTGCTGGCTAGGGTTCGAGTCTCCTGGTGGGAAAGTGTTCTAAAGTTGTATACTTCACTCTCGTGTTTAGGAGAGTTGTGCCTTAAGCATAGACACAGTGTTCTCCAATATTAACAGGGACTTGATGAAAAAATGTAAAAATGATCCCTCACTTGCTCAAGTGCTCTTGGGAGGTGGTGGTCTTTGGAGTGTATAAATACTCCGAAATTACCATCTCTTTTAAGGGTCTGAGCAGGTGGTGGAGTGGGTTAAGGCGTACCTGTTATGCCAGTTTCTGGAAGGATTCTGTGCTGGCTAGGGTTCGAGTCTCCTGGTGGGAAAGTGTTCTAAAGTTGTATACTTCACTCTCGTGTTTAGGAGAGTTGTGCCTTAAGCATAGACACAGTGTTCTCCCATATTAACAGGGACTTGATGAAAAAATGTAAAAATGACCCCTCACTTGCTCTAGTGCTCTTGGGAGGTGGTGGTCTTTGGAGTGTATAAATACTCCGAAATTACCATCTCTTTTAAGGGTCTGAGCAGGTGGTGGAGTGGGTTAAGGCGTACCTGTTATGCCAGTTGCTGGAAGGCTTCTGTGCTGGCTAGGGTTCGAGTCTCCTGGTGGGAAAGTGTTCTAAAGTTGTATACTTCACTCTCGTGTTTAGGAGAGTTGTGCCTTAAGCATAGACACAGTGTTCTCCCATATTAACAGGGACTTGATGAAAAAACGTAAAAATGACCCCTCACTTGCTCTAGTGCTCTTGGGAGGTGGTGGTCTTTGGAGTGTATAAATACTCCGAAATTACCATCTCTTTTAAGGGTCTGAGCAGGTGGTGGAGTGGGTTAAGGCATACCTGTTATGCCAATTGCTGGAAGGCTTCTGTGCTGGCTAGGGTTCGAGTCTCCTGGTGGGAAAGTGTTCTAAAGTTGTATACTTCACTCTCGTGTTTAGGAGAGTTGTGCCTTAAGCATAGACACAGTGTTCTCCCATATTAACAGGGACTTGATGAAAAAACGTAAAAATGACCCCTCACTTGCACTAGTGCTCTTGGGAGGTGGTGGTCTTAGGAGTGTATAAATACTCCGAAATTACCATCTCTTTTAAGGGTCTGAGCAGGTGTTGGAGTGGGTTAAGGCGTACCTGTTATGCCAGTTGCTGGAAGGCATCTGTGCTGGCTAGGGTTCGAGTCTCCTGGTGGGAAAGTGTTCTAAAGTTGTATACTTCACTCTCGTGTTTAGGAGAGTTGTGCCTTAAGCATAGACACAGTGTTCTCCCATATTAACAGGGACTTGATGAAAAAACGTAAAAATGACCCCTCACTTGCTCTAGTGCTCTTGGGAGGTGGTGGTCTTTGGAGTGTATAAATACTCTGAAATTACCATCTCTTTTAAGGGTCTGAGCAGGTGGTGGAGTGGGTTAAGGCGTACCTGTTATGCCAGTTGCTGGAAGGCTTCTGTGCTGGCTAGGGTTCGAGTCTCCTGGTGGGAAAGTGTTCTAAAGTTGTATACTTCACTCTCGTGTTTAGGAGAGTTGTGCCTTAAGCATAGACACAGTGTTCTCCAATATTAACAGGGACTTGATGAAAAAACGTAAAAATGACCCCTCACTTGCTCAAGTGCTCTTGGGAGGTGGTGGTCTTTGGAGTGTATAAATACTCCGAAATTACCATCTCTTTTAAGGGTCTGAGCAGGTGGTGGAGTGGGTTAAGGCGTACCTGTTATGCCAGTTTCTGGAAGGCTGCTGTGCTGGCTAGGGTTCGAGTCTCCTGGTAGGGAAAGTGTTCTAAAGTTGTATACTTCACTCTCGTGTTTAGGAGAGTTGTGCCTTAAGCATAGACACAGTGTTCTCCCATATTAACAGGGACTTGATGAAAAAACGTAAAAATGACCCCTCACTTGCTCTAGTGCTCTTGGGAGGTGGTGGTCTTTGGAGTGTATAAATACTCCGAAATTACCATCTCTTTTAAGGGTCTGAGCAGGTGGTGGAGTGGGTTAAGGCGTACCTGTTATGCCAGTTGCTGGAAGGCTTCTGTGCTGGCTAGGGTTCGAGTCTCCTGGTGGGAAAGTGTTCTAAAGTTGTATACTTCACTCTCGTGTTTAGGAGAGTTGTGCCTTAAGCATAGACACAGTGTTCTCCCATATTAACAGGGACTTGATGAAAAAACGTAAAAATGACCCCTCACTTGCTCTAGTGCTCTTGGGAGGTGGTGGTCTTTGGAGTGTATAAATACTCCGAAATTACCATCTCTTTTAAGGGTCTGAGCAGGTGGTGGAGTGGGTTAAGGCATACCTGTTATGCCAGTTGCTGGAAGGCATCTGTGCTGGCTAGGGTTCGAGTCTCCTGGTGGGAAAGTGTTCTAAAGTTGTATACTTCACTCTCGTGTTTAGGAGAGTTGTGCCTTAAGCATAGAAACAGTGTTCTCCCATATTAACAGGGACTTGATGAAAACACGTAAAAATGACCCCTCACTTGCTCTAGTGCTCTTGGGAGGTGGTGGTCTTTGGAGTGTATAAATACTCTGAAATTACCATCTCTTTTAAGGGTCTGAGCAGGTGGTGGAGTGGGTTAAGGCGTACCTGTTATGCCAGTTTCTGGAAGGATTCTGTGCTGGCTAGGGTTCGAGTCTCCTGGTGGGAAAGTGTTCTAAAGTTGTATACTTCACTCTCGTGTTTAGGAGAGTTGTGCCTTAAGCATAGACACAGTGTTCTCCAATATTAACAGGGACTTGATGAAAAAACGTAAAAATGACCCCTCACTTGCTCAAGTGCTCTTGGGAGGTGGTGGTCTTTGGAGTGTATAAATACTCCGAAATTACCATCTCTTTTAAGGGTCTGAGCAGGTGGTGGAGTGGGTTAAGGCGTACCTGTTATGCCAGTTGCTGGAAGGCTTCTGTGCTGGCTAGGGTTCGAGTCTCCTGGTGGGAAAGTGTTCTAAAGTTGTATACTTCACTCTCGTGTTTAGGAGAGTTGTGCCTTAAGCATAGACACAGTGTTCTCCCATATTAACAGGGACTTGATGAAAAAACATAAAAATGACCCCTCACTTGCTCTAGTGCTCTTGGGAGGTGGTGGTCTTTGGAGTGTATAAATACTCCGAAATTACCATCTCTTTTAAGGGTCTGAGCAGGTGGTGGAGTGGGTTAAGGCGTACCTGTTATGCCAGTTGCTGGAAGGCTTCTGTGCTGGCTAGGGTTCGAGTCTCCTGGTGGGAAAGTGTTCTAAAGTTGTATACTTCACTCTCGTGTTTAGGAGAGTTGTGCCTTAAGCATAGACACAGTGTTCTCCCATATTAACAGGGACTTGATGAAAAAACGTAAAAATGACCCCTCACTTGCTCTAGTGCTCTTGGGAGGTGGTGGTCTTTGGAGTGTATAAATACTCCGAAATTACCATCTCTTTTAAGGGTCTGAGCAGGTGGTGGAGTGGGTTAAGGCGTACCTGTTATGCCAGTTGCTGGAAGGCTTCTGTGCTGGCTAGGGTTCGAGTCTCCTGGTGGGAAAGTGTTCTAAAGTTGTATACTTCACTCTCGTGTTTAGGAGAGTTGTGCCTTAAGCATAGACACAGTGTTCTCCAATATTAACAGGGACTTGATGTAAAAATGTAAAAATGATCCCTCACTTGCTCTAGTGCTCTTGGGAGGTGGTGGTCTTTGGAGTGTATAAATACTCCGAAATTACCATCTCTTTTAAGGGTCTGAGCAGGTGGTGGAGTGGGTTAAGGCGTACCTGTTATGCCAGTTGCTGGAAGGCTTCTGTGCTGGCTAGGGTTCGAGTCTCCTGGTGGGAAAGTGTTCTAAAGTTGTATACTTCACTCTCGTGTTTAGGAGAGTTGTGCCTTAAGCATAGACACAGTGTTCTCCCATATTAACAGGGACTTGATGAAAAAACGTAAAAATGACCCCTCACTTGCTCTAGTGCTCTTGGGAGGTGGTGGTCTTTGGAGTGTATAAATACTCCGAAATTACCATCTCTTTTAAGGGTCTGAGCAGGTGGTGGAGTGGGTTAAGGCATACCTGTTATGCCAATTGCTGGAAGGCTTCTGTGCTGGCTAGGGTTCGAGTCTCCTGGTGGGAAAGTGTTCTAAAGTTGTATACTTCACTCTCGTGTTTAGGAGAGTTGTGCCTTAAGCATAGACACAGTGTTTCTCCCATATTAACAGGGACTTGATGAAAAAACGTAAAAATGACCCCTCACTTGCACTAGTGCTCTTGGGAGGTGGTGGTCTTAGGAGTGTATAAATACTCCGAAATTATCATCTCTTTTAAGGGTCTGAGCAGGTGTTGGAGTGGGTTAAGGCGTACCTGTTATGCCAGTTGCTGGAAGGCATCTGTGCTGGCTAGGGTTCGAGTCTCCTGGTGGGAAAGTGTTCTAAAGTTGTATACTTCACTCTCGTGTTTAGGAGAGTTGTGCCTTAAGCATAGACACAGTGTTCTCCCAATATTAACAGGGACTTGATGAAAAAACGTAAAAATGACCCCTCACTTGCTCTAGTGCTCTTGGGAGGTGGTGGTCTTTGGAGTGTATAAATACTCTGAAATTACCATCTCTTTTAAGGGTCTGAGCAGGTGGTGGAGTGGGTTAAGGCGTACCTGTTATGCCAGTTGCTGGAAGGCTTCTGTGCTGGCTAGGGTTCGAGTCTCCTGGTGGGAAAGTGTTCTAAAGTTGTATACTTCACTCTCGTGTTTAGGAGAGTTGTGCCTTAAGCATAGACACAGTGTTCTCCAATATTAACAGGGACTTGATGAAAAAACGTAAAAATGACCCCTCACTTGCTCAAGTGCTCTTGGGAGGTGGTGGTCTTTGGAGTGTATAAATACTCCGAAATTACCATCTCTTTTAAGGGTCTGAGCAGGTGGTGGAGTGGGTTAAGGCGTACCTGTTATGCCAGTTTCTGGAAGGCTGCTGTGCTGGCTAGGGTTCGAGTCTCCTGGTAAGAAAGTGTTCTAAAGTTGTATACTTCACTCTCGTGTTTAGGAGAGTTGTGCCTTAAGCATAGACACAGTGTTCTCCCATATTAACAGGGACTTGATGAAAAAACGTAAAAATGACCCCTCACTTGCTCTAGTGCTCTTGGGAGGTGGTGGTCTTTGGAGTGTATAAATACTCCGAAATTACCATCTCTTTTAAGGGTCTGAGCAGGTGGTGGAGTGGGTTAAGGCGTACCTGTTATGCCAGTTGCTGGAAGGCTTCTGTGCTGGCTAGGGTTCGAGTCTCCTGGTGGGAAAGTGTTCTAAAGTTGTATACTTCACTCTCGTGTTTAGGAGAGTTGTGCCTTAAGCATAGACACAGTGTTCTCCCATATTAACAGGGACTTGATGAAAAAACGTAAAAATGACCCCTCACTTGCTCTAGTGCTCTTGGGAGGTGGTGGTCTTTGGAGTGTATAAATACTCCGAAATTACCATCTCTTTTAATGGTCTGAGCAGGTGGTGGAGTGGGTTAAGGCATACCTGTTATGCCAGTTGCTGGAAGGCATCTGTGCTGGCTAGGGTTCGAGTCTCCTGATGGGAAAGTGTTCTAAGGTTGTATACTTCACTCTCGTGTTTAGGAGAGTTGTGCCTTAAGCATAGAAACAGTGTTCTCCCATATTAACAGGGACTTGATGAAAACACGTAAAAATGACCCCTCACTTGCTCTAGTGCTCTTGGGAGGTGGTGGTCTTTGGAGTGTATAAATACTCTGAAATTACCATCTCTTTTAAGGGTCTGAGCAGGTGGTGGAGTGGGTTAAGGCGTACCTGTTATGCCAGTTGCTGGAAGGCTTCTGTGCTGGCTAGGGTTCGAGTCTCCTGGTGGGAAAGTGTTCTAAAGTTGTATACTTCACTCTCGTGTTTAGGAGATTTGTGCCTTAAGCATAGACACAGTGTTCTCCAATATTAACAGGGACTTGATGTAAAAAATGTAAAAATGATCCCTCACTTGCTCAAGTGCTCTTGGGAGGTGGTGGTCTTTGGAGTGTATAAATACTCCGAAATTACCATCTCTTTTAAGGGTCTGAGCAGGTGGTGGAGTGGGTTAAGGCGTACCTGTTATGCCAGTTTCTGGAAGGATTCTGTGCTGGCTAGGGTTCGAGTCTCCTGGTGGGAAAGTGTTCTAAAGTTGTATACTTCACTCTCGTGTTTAGGAGAGTTGTGCCTTAAGCATAGACACAGTGTTCTCCCATATTAACAGGGACCTGATGAAAAAACATAAAATTGACCCCTCACTTGCTCTAGTGCTCTTGGGAGGTGGTGGTCTTTGGAGTGTATAAATACTCCGAAATTACCATCTCTTTTAAGGGTCTGAGCAGGTGGTGGAGTGGGTTAAGGCATACCTTTTATGCCAGTTGCTGGAAGGCATCTGTGCTGGCTAGGGTTCGAGTCTCCTGGTGGGAAAGTGTTCTAAAGTTGTATTCTTCACTCTTGTGTTTAGGAGAGTTGTGCCTTAAGCATAGACACAGTGTTCTCCCATATTAACAGGGACTTGATGAAAAAACGTAAAAATGACCCCTCACTTGCTCTAGTGCTCTTGGGAGGTGGTGGTCTTTGGAGTGTATAAATACTCCGAAATTACCATCTCTTTTAAGGGTCTGAGCAGGTGGTGGAGTGGGTTAAGGCGTACCTGTTATGCCAGTTGCTGGAAGGCTTCTGTGCTGGCTAGGGTTCGAGTCTCCTGGTGGGAAAGTGTTCTAAAGTTGTATACTTCACTCTCGTGTTTAGGAGAGTTGTGCCTTAAGCATAGACACAGTGTTCTCCAATATTAACAGGGACTTGATGAAAAAACGTAAAAATGACCCCTCACTTGCTCAAGTGCTCTTGGGAGGTGGTGGTCTTTGGAGTGTATAAATACTCCGAAATTACCATCTCTTTTAAGGGTCTGAGCAGGTGGTGGAGTGGGTTAAGGCGTACCTGTTATGCCAGTTGCTGGAAGGCTTCTGTGCTGGCTAGGGTTCGAGTCTCCTGGTGGGAAAGTGTTCTAAAGTTGTATACTTCACTCTCGTGTTTAGGAGAGTTGTGCCTTAAGCATAGACAGTGTTCTCCCATATTAACAGGGACTTGATGAAAAAACATAAAAATGACCCCTCACTTGCTCTAGTGCTCTAGGGAGGTGGTAGTCTTTGGAGTGTATAAATACTCCGAAATTACCATCTCTTTTAAGGGTCTGAGCAGGTGGTGGAGTGGGTTAAGGCGTACCTGTTATGCCAGTTGCTGGAAGGCTTCTGTGCTGGCTAGGGTTCGAGTCTCCTGGTGGGAAAGTGTTCTAAAGTTGTATACTTCACTCTCGTGTTTAGGAGAGTTGTGCCTTAAGCATAGACACAGTGTTCTCCCATATTAACAGGGACCTGATGAAAAAACATAAAATTGACCCCTCACTTGCTCTAGTGCTCTTGGGAGGTGGTGGTCTTTGGAGTGTATAAATACTCCGAAATTACCATCTCTTTTAAGGGTCTGAGCAGGTGGTGGAGTGGGTTAAGGCATACCTTTTATGCCAGTTGCTGGAAGGCATCTGTGCTGGCTAGGGTTCGAGTCTCCTGGTGGGAAAGTG
This sequence comes from Procambarus clarkii, assembly GCF_040958095.1. Lineage (NCBI taxonomy): Eukaryota > Metazoa > Arthropoda > Malacostraca > Decapoda > Cambaridae > Procambarus > Procambarus clarkii. The sequence goes on from NC_091164.1 coordinate 9,437,310, forward strand.
TTCTAAAGTTGTATTCTTCACTCTTGTGTTTAGGAGAGTTGTGCCTTAAGCATAGACACAGTGTTCTCCCATATTAACAGGGACTTGATGAAAAAACGTAAAAATGACCCCTCACTTGCTCTAGTGCTCTTGGGAGGTGGTGGTCTTTGGAGTGTATAAATACTCTGAAATTACCATCTCTTTTAAGGGTCTGAGCAGGTGGTGGAGTGGGTTAAGGCGTACCTGTTATGCCAGTTGCTGGAAGGCTTCTGTGCTGGCTAGGGTTCGAGTCTCCTGGTGGGAAAGTGTTCTAAAGTTGTATACTTCACTCTCGTGTTTAGGAGAGTTGTGCCTTAAGCATAGACAGTGTTCTCCCATATTAACAGGGACTTGATGAAAAAACATAAAAATGACCCCTCACTTGCTCTAGTGCTCTTGGGAGGTGGTAGTCTTTGGAGTGTATAAATACTCTGAAATTACCATCTCTTTTAAGGGTCTGAGCAGGTGGTGGAGTGGGTTAAGGCGTACCTGTTATGCCAGTTGCTGGAAGGCTTCTGTGCTGGCTAGGGTTCGAGTCTCCTGGTGGGAAAGTGTTCTAAAGTTGTATACTTCACTCTCGTGTTTAGGAGAGTTGTGCCTTAAGCATAGACACAGTGTTCTCCAATATTAACAGGGACTTGATGAAAAAACGTAAAAATGACCCCTCACTTGCTCAAGTGCTCTTGGGAGGTGGTGGTCTTTGGAGTGTATAAATACTCCGAAATTACCATCTCTTTTAAGGGTCTGAGCAGGTGGTGGAGTGGGTTAAGGCGTACCTGTTATGCCAGTTTCTGGAAGGCTGCTGTGCTGGCTAGGGTTCGAGTCTCCTGGTAGGAAAGTGTTCTAAAGTTGTATACTTCACTCTCGTGTTTAGGAGAGTTGTGCCTTAAGCATAGACACAGTGTTCTCCCATATTAACAGGGACTTGATGAAAAAACGTAAAAATGACCCCTCACTTGCTCTAGTGCTCTTGGGAGGTGGTGGTCTTTGGAGTGTATAAATACTCCGAAATTACCATCTCTTTTAAGGGTCTGAGCAGGTGGTGGAGTGGGTTAAGGCGTACCTGTTATGCCAGTTGCTGGAAGGCTTCTGTGCTGGCTAGGGTTCGAGTCTCCTGGTGGGAAAGTGTTCTAAAGTTGTATACTTCACTCTCGTGTTTAGGAGAGTTGTGCCTTAAGCATAGACACAGTGTTCTCCCATATTAACAGGGACTTGATGAAAAAACGTAAAAATGACCCCTCACTTGCTCTAGTGCTCTTGGGAGGTGGTGGTCTTTGGAGTGTATAAATACTCCGAAATTACCATCTCTTTTAAGGGTCTGAGCAGGTGGTGGAGTGGGTTAAGGCATACCTGTTATGCCAGTTGCTGGAAGGCATCTGTGCTGGCTAGGGTTCGAGTCTCCTGATGGGAAAGTGTTCTAAAGGTTGTATACTTCACTCTCGTGTTTAGGAGAGTTGTGCCTTAAGCATAGAAACAGTGTTCTCCCATATTAACAGGGACTTGATGAAAACACGTAAAAATGACCCCTCACTTGCTCTAGTGCTCTTGGGAGGTGGTGGTCTTTGGAGTGTATAAATACTCTGAAATTACCATCTCTTTTAAGGGTCTGAGCAGGTGGTGGAGTGGGTTAAGGCGTACCTGTTATGCCAGTTGCTGGAAGGCTTCTGTGCTGGCTAGGGTTCGAGTCTCCTGGTGGGAAAGTGTTCTAAAGTTGTATACTTCACTCTCGTGTTTAGGAGAGTTGTGCCTTAAGCATAGACACAGTGTTCTCCAATATTAACAGGGACTTGATGTAAAAACTGTAAAAATGATCCCTCACTTGCTCAAGTGCTCTTGGGAGGTGGTGGTCTTTGGAGTGTATAAATACTCCGAAATTACCATCTCTTTTAAGGGTCTGAGCAGGTGGTGGAGTGGGTTAAGGCGTACCTGTTATGCCAGTTTCTGGAAGGATTCTGTGCTGGCTAGGGTTCGAGTCTCCTGGTGGGAAAGTGTTCTAAAGTTGTATACTTCACTCTCGTGTTTAGGAGAGTTGTGCCTTAAGCATAGACACAGTGTTCTCCCATATTAACAGGGACCTGATGAAAAAACATAAAATTGACCCCTCACTTGCTCTAGTGCTCTTGGGAGGTGGTGGTCTTTGGAGTGTATAAATACTCCGAAATTACCATCTCTTTTAAGGGTCTGAGCAGGTGGTGGAGTGGGTTAAGGCATACCTTTTATGCCAGTTGCTGGAAGGCATCTGTGCTGGCTAGGGTTCGAGTCTCCTGGTGGGAAAGTGTTCTAAAGTTGTATTCTTCACTCTTGTGTTTAGGAGAGTTGTGCCTTAAGCATAGACACAGTGTTCTCCCATATTAACAGGGACTTGATGAAAAAACGTAAAAATGACCCCTCACTTGCTCTAGTGCTCTTGGGAGGTGGTGGTCTTTGGAGTGTATAAATACTCCGAAATTACCATCTCTTTTAAGGGTCTGAGCAGGTGGTGGAGTGGGTTAAGGCGTACCTGTTATGCCAGTTGCTGGAAGGCTTCTGTGCTGGCTAGGGTTCGAGTCTCCTGGTGGGAAAGTGTTCTAAAGTTGTATACTTCACTCTCGTTGTTTAGGAGAGTTGTGCCTTAAGCATAGACACAGTGTTCTCCAATATTAACAGGGACTTGATGAAAAAACGTAAAAATGACCCCTCACTTGCTCAAGTGCTCTTGGGAGGTGGTGGTCTTTGGAGTGTATAAATACTCCGAAATTACCATCTCTTTTAAGGGTCTGAGCAGGTGGTGGAGTGGGTTAAGGCGTACCTGTTATGCCAGTTGCTGGAAGGCTTCTGTGCTGGCTAGGGTTCGAGTCTCCTGGTGGGAAAGTGTTCTAAAGTTGTATACTTCACTCTCGTGTTTAGGAGAGTTGTGCCTTAAGCATAGACACAGTGTTCTCCCATATTAACAGGGACTTGATGAAAAAACATAAAAATGACCCCTCACTTGCTCTAGTGCTCTAGGGAGGTGGTAGTCTTTGGAGTGTATAAATACTCCGAAATTACCATCTCTTTTAAGGGTCTGAGCAGGTGGTGGAGTGGGTTAAGGCGTACCTGTTATGCCAGTTGCTGGAAGGCTTCTGTGCTGGCTAGGGTTCGAGTCTCCTGGTGGGAAAGTGTTCTAAAGTTGTATACTTCACTCTCGTGTTTAGGAGAGTTGTGCCTTAAGCATAGACACAGTGTTCTCCCATATTAACAGGGACCTGATGAAAAAACATAAAATTGACCCCTCACTTGCTCTAGTGCTCTTGGGAGGTGGTGGTCTTTGGAGTGTATAAATACTCCGAAATTACCATCTCTTTTAAGGGTCTGAGCAGGTGGTGGAGTGGGTTAAGGCATACCTGTTATGCCAGTTGCTGGAAGGCATCTGTGCTGGCTAGGGTTCGAGTCTCCTGGTGGGAAAGTGTTCTAAAGTTGTATTCTTCACTCTCGTGTTTAGGAGAGTTGTGCCTTAAGCATAGACACAGTGTTCTCCCATATTAACAGGGACTTGATGAAAAAACGTAAAAATGACCCCTCACTTGCTCTAGTGCTCTTGGAGGTAAACTACCAGTGAAGGACAAACTACCAGTGAAGGACAAACTACCAGTGAAGGACAAACTACCAGTGTAGGACAAACTACCAGTGTGGGACAAACTACCAGTGCAGGACAAACTACCAGTGTAGGACAAACTACCAGTGCAGGACAAACTACCAGTGAAGGACAGACTACCAGTGTAGGACAAACTACCAGTGTGGGACAAATTACCAGTGTGAGACAAACTACCAGTGTGGGACAAACTACCAGTGTGGGACAAACTACCAGTGAAGGACAAACTACCAGTGTAGGACAAACTACCATAGAAGGGCAAACTACCATAGAAGGACAAACTACCAATGAAGGACAAACTACCAGTGTGGGACAAATTACAAGTGTGGGACAAACTACCAGTGTGGGACAAACTACCAGTGTAGGACAAACTACCAGTGTGGGACAAACTACCAGTGTGGGACAAACTACCAGTGAAGGACAAACTACCAGTGAGGGACAAACTACCAGTGTGGGATAAACTACCAGTGCGGGACAAACTACCAGTGTGGGATAAACTACCAGTGCGGGACAAACTACCAGTGTGGGACAAACTACCAGTGTGGGACAAACTACCAGTGTGGGACAAACTACCAGTGTGGGACAAACTACCAGTGTAGGACAAACTACCAGTGCAGGACAAACTACCAGTGAAGGACAAACTACCAGTGTGGGACAAACTACCAGTGTGGGACAAACTACCAGTGTGGGATAAACTACCAGTTAAGGACAAACTACCAGTGTGGGACAAACTACCAGTGAAGGACAAACTACCAGTGTGGAACAAACTACCAGTGTGGGACAAACTACCAGTGCAGGACAAACTACCAGTGCAGGACAAACTACCAGTGAAGGACAAACTACCAGTGTGGAACAAACTACCAGTGTGGGACAAACTACCAGTGTGGGACAAACTACCAGTGAAGGACAAACTACCAGTGAAGGACAAACTACCAGTGTTGGACAAACTACCACTGAAGGACAAACTACCAGTGTGGGACAAACTACCAGTGAAGGACAAACTACCAGTGTGGGACAAACTACCAGTGTGGGACAAACTACCAGTGTGGGACAAACTACCAGTGTAGGACAAACTACCAGTGAAGGACAAACTACCATTGAAGGACAAACTACCAGTGCAGGACAAACTACCAGTGTGGGACAAACTACCAGTGCAGGACAAACTACCACTGAAGGACAAACTACCAGTGTGGGACAAACTACCAGTGTAGGACAAACTACCAGTGCAGGACAAACTACCACTGAAGGACAAACTACCAGTGTGGGACAAACTACCAGTGTGGGACAAACTACCAGTGTGGGATAAACTACCAGTGCAGGACAAACTACCAGTGTAGGACAAACTACCAGTGCAGGACAAACTACCAGTGAAGGATAAACTACCAGTAAAGGACAAACTACCGGTGCAGGACAAACTACCAGTGAAGGATAAACTACCAGTGCAGGACAAACTACCAGTGTAGGACAAACTACCAGTGCAGGACAAACTACCAGTGAAGGACAAACTACCAGTGTAGGACAAACTACCAGTGTGGGACAAACTACCAGTTAAGGACAAACTACCAGTGCAGGACAAACAACCAGTGTAGGACAAACTACCAGTGAAGGACAAACTACCAGTGTGGGACAAACTACCAGTGTGGGACAAACTACCAGTGAAGGACAAACTACCACTGAAGGACATACTACCAGTGTGGGACAAACTACCAGTGTGGGACAAACTACCAGTGGAGGACAAACTACCAGTGTAGGACAAACTACCAGTGCAGGACAAACTACCAGTGAAGGACAAACTACCAGTAAAGGACAAACTACCAGTGAAGGACAAACTACCAGTGAAGGACAAACTACCAGTGTGGGACAAACTACCAGTGCAGGACAAACTACCAGTGTAGGACAAACTACCAGTGCAGGACAAACTACCAGTGAAGGACAAACTACCAGTGTAGGACAAACTACCAGTGCAGGACAAACTACCAGTGAAGGACAAACTACCAGTGCAGGACAAACTACCAGTGCAGGACAAACTACCAGTGAAGGACAAACTACCAGTGTGGGACAAACTACCAGTGTGGGACAAACTACCAGTGAAGGACAAACTACCAGTGCAGGACAAACTACCAGTGAAGGACAAACTACCAGTGTGGGACAAACTACCAGTGAAGGACAAACTACCAGTGAAGGACAAACTACCAGTGAAGGACAAACTACCAGTGTGGGACAAACTACCAGTGTGGGACAAACTACCAGTGTGGGAAACTACCAGTGAAGGACAAACTACCAGTGTGGGACAAACTACCAGTGTGGGACAAACTACCAGTGTGGGACAAACTACCAGTGTGGGACAAACTACCAGTAAAGGACAAACTACCAGTGAAGGACAAACTACCAGTAAATAACAAACTACCAGTAAAGAACAAACTACCAGTGAAGGACAAACTACCAGTGAAGGACAAACTACCAGTGAAGGACAAACTACCAGTGAAGGACAAACTACCAGTGAAGGACAAACTACCAGTGTAGGAAAAACTACCAGTGTGGGACAAACTACCAGTGTAGGACAAACTACCAGTGCAGGACAAACTACCAGTGTAGGACAAACTACCAGTGCAGGACAAACTACCAGTGCAGGACAAACTACCAGTGAAGGACAGACTACCAGTGTAGGACAAACTTCCAGTGTGGGACAAATTACCAGTGTGGGACAAATTACCAGTGTGGGACAAACTACCAGTGTGGGACAAACTACCAGTGTGGGACAAACTACCAGTAAAGGACAAACTACCAGTGAAGGACAAACTACCAGTGTAGGACAAACTACCATAGAAGAACAAACTACCAGTGAAGGACAAACTACCAGTGTGGGACAAATTACCAGTGTGGGACAAACTACCAGTGTGGGACAAACTACCAGTGTGGGACAAACTACCAGTGTGGGACAAACTACCAGTGAGGGACAAACTACCAGTGAGGGACAAACTACCAGTGAGGGACAAACTACCAGTGTGGGACAAACAACCAGTGTGGGACAAACTACCAGTGTGAGACAAACTACCAGTGTGGGACAAACTACCAGTGCAGGACAAACTACCAGTGCAGGACAAACTACCAGTAAAGGACAAACTACCAGTGAAGGGCAAACTATCAGTGTGGGACAAACTACCAGTGTGGGATAAACTACCAGTTAAGGACAAACTACCAGTGTGGGACAAACTACCAGTGAAGGACAAACTACCAGTGTGGGACAAACTACCAGTGAAGGACAAACTACCAAAGTGGGACAAACCACCAGTGTGGGACAAACTACCATTGCAGGACAAACTACCAGTGAAGGACAAACTACCAGTGTAGGACAAACTACCAGTGTGGGACAAACTACCAGTGAAGGACAAACTACCAGTGTGGGACAAACTACCAGTGTGGGACAAACTACCAGTGTGGGACAAACTACCAGTGTAGGACAAACTACCAGTGAAGGACAAACTACCAGTGAAGGACAAACTACCAGTGCAGGACAAACTACCAGTGTGGGACAAACTACCAGTGCAGGACAAACTACCACTGAAGGACAAACTACCAGTGTGGGACAAACTACCAGTGTAGGACAAACTACCAGTGCAGGACAAACTACCAGTGAAGGACAAACTACCAGTGTGGGACAAACTACCAGTGTGGGACAAACTACCAGTGTGGGACAAACTACCAGTGAAGGACAAACTACCACTGAAGGAAAAACTCCCAGTGTGGGACAAACTACCAGTAGAGGACAAACTACCAGTGCAGGATAAACTACCACTGAAGGACAAACTACCAGTGTGGGACTAACTACTAGTGTGGGACAAACTACCAGTGCAGGACAAACTACCAGTGTAGGACAAACTACCAGTGCAGGACAAACTACCAGTGAAGGACAAACTACCAGTAAAGGACAAACTACCAGTGAAGGACAAACTACCAGTGAAGGACAAACTACCAGTGTGGGACAAACTACCAGTGCAGGACAAACTACCAGTGTAGGACAAACTACCAGTGCAGGACAAACTACCAGTGAAGGACAAACTACCAGTGTAGGACAAACTACCAGTGTGGGACAAACTACCAGTGCAAAACAAACTACCAGTAAAGGACAAATTACCAGTGAAGGACAAACTACCAGTGTGGGACAAACTACCAGTGAAGGACACACTACAAGTGAAGGACAAACTACCAGTGTGGGACAAACTAAAAGTGAAGGACAAACTACCAGTAAAGGACAAACTACCTGTGTGGGACAAACTACCAGTGCAGGACAAACTACCAGTGTAGGACAAACTACCAGTGCAGGACAAACTACCAGTGCAGGACAAACTACTAGTGCAGGACAAACTACCAGTGTAGGAAAAACTACCAGTGTAGGACAAACTACCAGTGTGGGACAAACTACCAGTGTAGGACAAACTACCAAAGAAGGACAAACTACCAGTGTGGGACAAACTACCAGTGTAGGACAAACTACCAAAGAAGGACAAACTACCTGTGTGGGACAAACTGCCAGTGAAGGACAAACTACCAGTGAGGGACAAACTACCAGTGAAGGACAAACTACCAAAGAAGGACAAACTACCAGTGTGGGACAAACTACCAGTGCAGGACAAACTACCAGTGTAGGACAAACTACCAGTGCAGGACAAACTACCAGTGCAGGACAAACTACCAGAGCAGGACAAACTACCAGTGAAGGACAAACTACCAGTGTAGGACAAACTACCTGTGTAGGACAAACTACCAGTGTAGGACAAACTGCCGGTGCAGGACAAACTACCATTGTAGGACAAACTACCAGTGTAGGACAAACTACCAGTGTGGGACAAACTACCAGTGTGGGACAAACTACCAGTTAAGGACAAACTACCAGTGTAGGACAATAACAGTGTAGGACATACTGCCAGTAAAGGACAAACTAGCAGTGTGGGACAAACTACCAGTGTAGGGCATACTGCCAGTAAAGGACAAACTACCAGTGTGGGACAAACTACCAGTGTGAGACAAACTACCAGTGTGGGACAAACTACCAGTGAAGGACAAACTACCAGTGTTTGACAAACTACCAGTGTAGGACAAACTACCAGTAAAGGACGAACTACCAGTGTGGGACAAACTACCAGTGTGGTACAAACTGCCAGTGTAGGACAAACTACCAGTGTGGGACAAACTACCAGTGTGGGACAAACTACCAGTGTGGGACAAACTACCAGTGAAGGACAAACTACCAGTGAAGGACAAACTACCAGTGAAGGACAAACTACCAGTGTAGGACAAACTACCAGTGAAGGACAAGCTACCAGTGAAGGACAAACTACCAGTGAAGGACAAACTACCAGTAAAGGACAAACTACCAGTGAAGGACAAACTACCAGTGAAGGACAAACTACCAGTGTGGGACAAACTACCAGTGTGGGACAAACTACCAGTGAAGGACAAACTACCAGTGTAGGACAAACTACCAGTGTGGGACAAACTACCAGTGTAGGACAAACTACCAGTGCAGGACAAACTACCAGTGTAGGACAAACTACCAGTGCAGGACAAACTACCAGTGAAGGACAGACTACCAGTGTAGGACAAACTACCAGTGTGGGACAAATTACCAGTGTGGGACAAACTACCAGTGTGGGACAAACTACCAGTGTGGGACAAACTACCAGTGTGGGACAAACTACCAGTGAACAACAAACTACCAGTGTAGGACAAACTAAAAGTGTAGGACAAACTACCAGTGAAGGACAAACTACCAGTGAAGGACAAACTACCAGTGTGGGACAAATTACCAGTGTGGGACAAACTACCAGTGTGGGACAAACTACCAGTGTGGGACAAACTACCAGTTAAGGACAAACTACCAGTGTAGGACAATAACAGTGTAGGACATACTGCCAGTAAAGGACAAACTACCAGTGTGGGACAAACTACCAGTGTAGGGCATACTGCCAGTAAAGGACAAACTACCAGTGTGGGACAAACTACCAGTGTGAGACAAACTACCAGTGTGGGACAAACTACCAGTGAAGGACAAACTACCAGTGTTTGACAAACTACCAGTGTAGGACAAACTACCAGTAAAGGACGAACTACCAGTGTGGGACAAACTACCAGTGTGGTACAAACTGCCAGTGTAGGACAAACTACCAGTGCAGGACAAACTACCAGTGCAGGACAAACTACCAGTGTGGGACAAACTACCAGTGTGGGACAAACTACCAGTGTTGGACAAACTACCAGTGTGGGACAAACTACCAGTGTGGGACAAACTACCAGTGAAGGACAAACTACCAGTGAAGGACAAACTACCAGTGTGGGACAAACTACCAGTGTGGGACAAACTACCAGTGTAGGACAAACTACCAGTGAAGGACAAACTACCAGTAAAGGACAAACTACCAGTGTGGGACAAACTACCAGTGAAGGACAAACTACCGGTGTGGGACAAACTACCAGTGTGGGACAAACTACCAGTGAAGGACAAACTACCAGTGTGGGACAAACTACCAGTAAAGGACAAACTACCAGTGTAGGACAAACTACCAGTGAAGGACAAACTACCAGTAAAGGACAAACTACCAGTGTGGGACAAACTACCAGTGAAGGACAAACTACCAGTAAAGGACAAACTACCAGTGTGGGACAAACTACCAGTGTGGGACAAACTACCAGTGAAGGACAAACTACCAGTAAAGAACAAACTACCAGTGTGGGACAAACTACCAGTGAAGGACAAACTACCAGTGTGGGACAAACTACCAGTGTGGGACAAACTACCAGTGTGGGACAAACTACCAGTGAAGGACAAACTACCAGTGTGGGACAAACTACCAGTGAAGGACACACTACCAGTGAAGGACAAACTACCAGTGTGGGACAAACTACCAGTGAAGGACAAACTACCAGTAAAGGACAAACTTCCAGTGTGGGACAAACTACCAATAAAGGACAAACTACCAATGAGGGACAAACTACCAGTGAAGGACAAACTACCAGTGAGGGACAAACTACCAGTGCAGGACAAACTACCAGTTAAGGACAAACTACCAGTGAGGGACAAACTACCAGTGAAGGACAAACTACCAGTGTGGGACAAACTACCAGTGTGGGACAAACTACCAGTGAAGGACAAACTACCAGTGTAGGACAAACTACCAGTGTGGGACAAACTACCATTGTAGGACAAACTACCAGTGCAGGACAAACTACCAGTGTAGGACAAACTACCAGTGCAGGACAAACTACCAGTGAAGGACAGACTACCAGTGTAGGACAAACTACCAGTGTGGGACAAATTACCAGTGTGGGACAAACTACCAGTGTGGGACAAACTACCAGTGTGGGACAAACTACCAGTGTGGGACAAACTACCAGTGTGGGACAAACTACCAGTGAACTACAAACTACCAGTGTAGGACAAACTACCAGTGTAGGACAAACTACCAGTGAAGGACAAACTACCAGTGAAGGACAAACTACCAGTGTGGGACAAATTACCAGTGTGGGACAAACTACCAGTGTGGGACAAACTACCAGTGTGGGACAAACTACCAGTTAAGGACAAACTACCAGTGTAGGACAATAACAGTGTAGGACATACTGCCAGTAAAGGACAAACTACCAGTGTGGGACAAACTACCAGTGTGGGACAAACTACCAGTTAAGGACAAACTACCAGTGTAGGACAATAACAGTGTAGGACATACTGCCAGTAAAGGACAAACTACCAGTGTGGGACAAACTACCAGTGTGAGAAAAACTACCAGTGTGGGACAAACTACCAGTGAAGGACAAACTACCAGTGTTTGACAAACTACCAGTGTAGGACAAACTACCAGTAAAGGACGAACTACCAGTGTGGGACAAACTACCAGTGTGGTACAAACTGCCAGTGTAGGACAAACTACCAGTGCAGGACAAACTACCAGTGAAGGACAAACTACCAGTGTGGGACAAACTACCAGTGTGGGACAAACTACCAGTGTGGGACAAACTACCAGTGTGGGACAAACTACCAGTGAAGGACAAACTACCAGTGAAGGACAAACTACCAGTGTGGGACAAACTACCAGTGTGGGACAAACTACCAGTGTAGGACAAACTACCAGTGAAGGACAAACTACCAGTAAAGGACAAACTACCAGTGTGGGACAAACTACCAGTGAAGGACAAACTACCGGTGTGGGACAAACTACCAGTGTGGGACAAACTACCAGTGAAGGACAAACTACCAGTGTGGGACAAACTACCAGTGTGGGACAAACTGCCAGTGTAGGACAAACTACCAGTGAAGGACAAACTACCAGTAAAGGACAAACTACCAGTGTGGGACAAACTACCAGTGAAGGACAAACTACCAGTAAAGGACAAACTACCAGTGTGGGACAAACTACCAGTGTGGGACAAACTACCAGTGAAGGACAAACTACCAGTAAAGGACAAACTACCAGTGTGGGACAAACTACCAGTGAAGGACAAACTACCAGTGTGGGACAAACTACCAGTGTGGGACAAACTACCAGTGTGGGACAAACTACCAGTGAAGGACAAACTACCAGTAAAGGACAAACTACCAGTGAAGGACACACTACCAGTGAAGGACAAACTACCAGTGTGGGACAAACTACCAGTGAAGGACAAACTACCAGTAAAGGACAAACTTCCAGTGTAGGACAAACTACCAATAAAGGACAAACTACCAATGAGGGACAAACTACCAGTGAAGGACAAACTACCAGTGAGGGACAAACTACCAGTGCAGGACAAACTACCAGTTAAGGACAAACTACCAGTGAGGGACAAACTAACAGTGAAGGACAAACTACCAGTAAAGGACAAACTACCAGTGAGGGACAAACTACCAGTGAGGGACAAACTACCAGTAAAGGACAAACTACCAGTGAGGGGCAAACTACCAGTGCAGGACAAACTACCAGTTAAGGACAAACTACCAGTGAGGGACAAACTACCAGTGAAGGACAAACTACCAGTAAAGGACAAACTACCAGTGAGGGACAAACTACCAGTGAGGGACAAACTACCAGTGAAGGACAAACTACCAGTAAAGGACAAACTACCAGTGAGTGACAAACTACCAGTGAAGGACAAACTACCAGTAAAGGACAAACTACCAGTGAGGGACAAACTACCAGTAAAGGACAAACTACCAGTGAGGGACAAACTACCAGTTTGGGACAAACTACCAGTGAGGGACAAACTACCAGTGAAGGACAAACTACCAGTGAGGGACAAACTTCCAGTGAGGGACAAACTACCAGTGAAGGACAAACTACCAGTAAAGGACAAACTACCAGTGAGGGACAAACTACCATTGAGGGGCAAACTACCAGTGAAGGACAAACTACCAGTAAAGGACAAACTACCAGTGCAGGACAAACTACCAGTTAAGGACAAACTACCAGTGTGGGACAAACTACCAGTTAAGGACAAACTACCAGTTAAGGACAAACTACCAGTAAAGGACAAACTACCAGTAAAGGACAAACTACCAGTGAAGGACAAACTACCAGTGTGGGACAAACTACCAGTGTGGGAAAAACTACCAGTGAAGGACAAACTACCAGTGTGAGACAAACTACCAGTAAAGGACAAACTACCAGTGTGGGACAAACTACCAGTGAAGGACAAACTACCAGTAAAGGACAAACTACCAGTGTGGGAAAAATTACCAGTGAAAGACAAACTACCAGTGTGGGACAAACTACCAGTGTGGGACAAACTATCAGTGTGGGACAAACTACCAGTGTGGGACAAACTACCAGTGAAGGACAAACTACCAGTGTGGGACAAACTACCAGTGAAGTACAAACTACCATTGTGGGACAAACTACCAGTGAAGGACAAACTACCAGTGTGGGACAAACTACATATGAAGGACAAACTACCAGTGAAGGACGAACTACCAGTGTGGGACAAACTACCAGTGAGGGACAAACTACCAGTGAAGGACAAACTACCAGTGAGGGACAAACTACCAGTGCAGGACAAACTACCAGTTAAGGACAAATTACCAGTGAGGGACAAACTAACAGTGAAGGACAAACTACCAGTAAAGGACAAACTACCAGTGAGGGACAAACTACCAGTGAGGGACAAACTAACAGTGAAGGACAAACTACCAGTAAAGAACAAACTACCAGTGAGGGACAAACTACCAGTGAGGGACAAACTACCAGTGAAGGACAAACTACCAGTAAAGGACAAACTACCAGTGAGGGACAAACTACCAGTGAAGGACAAACTACCAGTAAAGGACAAACTAACAGTGAGGGACAAACTACCAGTGAGGGACAAACTACCAGTGAGGGACAAACTACCAGTAAAGGACAAACTAACAGTGAGGGACAAACTACCAGTGAGGGACAAACTACCAGTGAAGGACAAACTACCAGTAAAGGACAAACTACCAGTGAGGGACAAACTACCAGTGAAGGACAAACTGCCAGTGAAGGACAAACTACCAGTGAGGGACAAACTACCAGCAAAGGACAAACTTCCAGTGAGGGACAAACTACCAGTTTGGGACAAACTACCAGTGAGGGACAAACTACCAGTGAAGGACAAACTACCAGTGAGGGACAAACTACCAGTGAGGGACAAACTACCAGTGAAGGACAAACTACCAGTAAAGGACAAACTAGCAGTGAGGGACAAACTACCAGTGAGGGACAAACTACCAGTGAAGGACAAACTACCAGTAAAGGACAAACTACCAGTGCAGGACAAACTACCAGTTAAGGACAAACTACCAGTGTGGGACAAACTACCAGTTAAGGACAAACTACCAGTTAAGGACAAACTACCAGTAAAGGACAAACTACCAGTGAAGGACAAACTACCAGTGTGGGACAAACTACCAGTGTGGGACAAACTACCAGTGAAGGACAAACTACCAGTGTGGGACAAACTACATATGAAGGACAAACTACCAGTGAAGGACGAACTACCAGTGTGGGACAAACTACCAGTGAGGGACAAACTACCAGTGAAGGACAAACTACCAGTGAGGGACAAACTACCAGTGCAGGACAAACTACCAGTTAAGGACAAATTACCAGTGAGGGACAAACTAACAGTGAAGGACAAACTACCAGTAAAGGACAAACTACCAGTGAGGGACAAACTACCAGTGAGGGACAAACTAACAGTGAAGGACAAACTACCAGTAAAGAACAAACTACCAGTGAGGGACAAACTACCAGTGAGGGACAAACTACCAGTGAAGGACAAACTACCAGTAAAGGACAAACTACCAGTGAGGGACAAACTACCAGTGAAGGACAAAGTACCAGTAAAGGACAAACTAACAGTGAGGGACAAACTACCAGTGAGGGACAAACTACCAGTGAGGGACAAACTACCAGTAAAGGACAAACTAACAGTGAGGGACAAACTACCAGTGAGGGACAAACTACCAGTGAAGGACAAACTACCAGTAAAGGACAAACTACCAGTGAGGGACAAACTACCAGTGAAGGACAAACTGCCAGTGAAGGACAAACTACCAGTGAGGGACAAACTACCAGCAAAGGACAAACTTCCAGTGAGGGACAAACTACCAGTTTGGGACAAACTACCAGTGAGGGACAAACTACCAGTGAAGGACAAACTACCAGTGAGGGACAAACTACCAGTGAGGGACAAACTACCAGTGAAGGACAAACTACCAGTAAAGGACAAACTAGCAGTGAGGGACAAACTACCAGTGAGGGACAAACTACCAGTGAAGGACAAACTACCAGTAAAGGACAAACTACCAGTGCAGGACAAACTACCAGTTAAGGACAAACTACCAGTGTGGGACAAACTACCAGTTAAGGACAAACAACCAGTTAAGGACAAACTACCAGTAAAGGACAAACTACCAGTGAAGGACAAACTACCAGTGTGGGACAAACTACCAGTGTGGGACAAACTACCAGTGAAGGACAAACTACCAGTGTGGGACAAACTACCAGTAAAGGACAAACTACCAGTGTGGGGCAAACTACCAGTGAAGGACAAACTACCAGTAAAGGACAAACTACCAGTGTGGGACAAACTTCCAGTGAAGGACAAACTACCAGTGTAGGACAAACTACCAGTGAAGGACAAACTACCAGTAAAGGACAAACTACCAGTGTGGGACAAACTACCAGTGAAGGACAAACTACCAGTGTGGGACAAACTACCAGTGTGGGACAAACTACCAGTGAAGGACAAACTACCAGTGTGGGACAAACTACCAGTGAAGGACACACTACCAGTGAAGGACAAACTACCATTGTGGGACAAACTACCAGTGTGGGACAAACTGCCAGTGTGGGACAAACTACCAGTGAAGGACAAACTACCAGTGTGGGACAAACTACCAGTGAAGGACACACTACCAGTGAAGGACAAACTACCATTGTGGGACAAACTACCAGTGTGGGACAAACTACAAGTGATGGACAAACTACCAATGAAGGACAACTACCAGTGTGGGACAAACTACCAGTGTGGGACAAACTACCAGTGTGGGACAAACTACCAGTGTGGGACAAACTACCAGTGTGGGACAAACTACCAGTGAAGGACGAACTACCAGTGTGGGACAAACTACCAGTGTGGGACAAACTACCAGTGTGGGACAAACTACCAGTGTGGGACAAACTACCAGTGTGGGACAAACTACCAGTGTGGGACAAACTACCAGTGTGGGACAAACTACCAGTGAAGGACAAACTACCAGTGTGGGACAAACTACTAGTGAAGGAAAAACTACCAGTGTGGGACAAACTACCAGTGAAGGACAAACTACCAGTGTGGGACAAACTACCAGTGTGGGACAAACTACCAGTGTGGGACAAACTACCAGTGTGGGACAAACTACCAGTGTGGGACAAACTACCAGTGAAGGACAAACTACCAGTGTGGGACAAACTACCAGTGAAGGACACACTACCAGTGAAGGACAAACTACCAGTGTGGGACAAACAACCAGTGAAGGACAAACTACCAGTAAAGGACAAACTTCCAGTGTGGGACAAACTACCAATAAAGGACAAACTACCAATGAGGGACAAACTACCAGTGAAGGACAAACTACCAGTGAGGGACAAACTACCAGTGCAGGACAAACTACCAGTTAAGGACAAACTACCAGTGAGGGACAAACTAACAGTGAAGGACAAACTACCAGTAAAGGACAAACTACCAGTAAAGGACAAACTACCAGTGAGGGACAAACTACCAGTGAGGGACAAACTACCAGTGAAGGACAAACTACCAGTAAAGGACAAACTACCAGTGAGGGGCAAACTACCAGTGCAGGACAAACTACCAGTTAAGGACAAACTACCAGTGAGGGACAAACTACCAATGAAGGACAAACTACCAGTAAAGGACAAACTACCAGTGAGGGACAAACTACCAGTGAGGGACAAACTACCAGTGAAGGACAAACTACCAGTAAAGGACAAACTACCAGTGAGTGACAAACTACCAGTGAAGGACAAACTACCAGTAAAGGACAAACTACCAGTGAGGGACAAACTACCAGTAAAGGACAAACTACCAGTGAGGGACAAACTACCAGTTTGGGACAAACTACCAGTGAGGGACAAACTACCAGTGAAGGACAAACTACCAGTGAGGGACAAACTACCAGTGAGGGACAAACTACCAGTGAAGGACAAACTACCAGTAAAGGACAAACTACCAGTGAGGGACAAACTACCAGTGAGGGGCAAACTACCAGTGAAGGACAAACTACCAGTAAAGGACAAACTACCAGTGCAGGACAAACTACCAGTTAAGGACAAACTACCAGTGTGGGACAAACTACCAGTTAAGGACAAACTACCAGTTAAGGACAAACTACCAGTAAAGGACAAACTACCAGTAAAGGACAAACTACCAGTGAAGGACAAACTACCAGTGTGGGACAAACTACCAGTGTGGGACAAACTACCAGTGAAGGACAAACTACCAGTGTGAGACAAACTACCAGTAAAGGACAAACTACCAGTGTGGGACAAACTACCAGTGAAGCACAAACTACCAGTAAAGGACAAACTACCAGTGTGGGACAAATTACCAGTGAAGGACAAACTACCAGTGTGGGACAAACTACCAGTGTGGGACAAACTACCAGTGAAGGACAAACTACCAGTGTGGGACAAACTACCAGTGAAGTACAAACTACCTTTGTGGGACAAACTACCAGTGAAGGACAAACTACCAGTGTGGGACAAACTACAAATGAAGGACAAACTACCAGTGAAGGACGAACTACCAGTGTGGGACAAACTACCAGTGAGGGACAAACTACCAGTGAAGGACAAACTACCAGTGAGGGACAAACTACCAGTGCAGGACAAACTACCAGTTAAGGACAAATTACCAGTGAGGGACAAACTAACAGTGAAGGACAAACTACCAGTAAAGGACAAACTACCAGTGAGGGACAAACTACCAGTGAGGGACAAACTAACAGTGAAGGACAAACTACCAGTAAAGAACAAACTACCAGTGAGGGACAAACTACCAGTGAGGGACAAACTACCAGTGAAGGACAAACTACCAGTAAAGGACAAACTACCAGTGAGGGACAAACTACCAGTGAAGGACAAACTACCAGTAAAGGACAAACTAACAGTGAGGGACAAACTACCAGTGAGGGACAAACTACCAGTGAGGGACAAACTACCAGTAAAGGACAAACTAACAGTGAGGGACAAACTACCAGTGAGGGACAAACTACCAGTGAAGGACAAACTACCAGTAAAGGACAAACTACCAGTGAGGGACAAACTACCAGTGAAGGACAAACTACCAGTGAAGGACAAACTACCAGTGAGGGACAAACTACCAGCAAAGGACAAACTTCCAGTGAGTTTGGGACAAACTACCAGTGAGGGACAAACTACCAGTGAAGGACAAACTACCAGTGAGGGACAAACTACCAGTGAGGGACAAACTACCAGTGAAGGACAAACTACCAGTAAAGGACAAACTAGCAGTGAGGGACAAACTACCAGTGAGGGACAAACTACCAGTGAAGGACAAACTACCAGTAAAAGACAAACTACCAGTGCAGGACAAACTACCAGTTAAGGACAAACTACCAGTGTGGGACAGCCTACCAGTTAAGGACAAACTACCAGTTAAGGACAAACTACCAGTAAAGGACAAACTACCAGTGAAGGACAAACTACCAGTGTGGGACAAACTACCAGTGTGGGACAAACTACCAGTGAAGGACAAACTACCAGTGTGGGACAAACTACCAGTAAAGGACAAACTACCAGTGTGGGGCAAACTACCAGTGAAGGACACACTACCAGTAAAGGACAAACTACCAGTGTGGGACAAACTTCCAGTGAAGGACAAACTACCAGTGTAGGACAAACTACCAGTGAAGGACAAACTACCAGTAAAGGACAAACTACCAGTGAAGGACAAACTACCAGTGTGGGACAAACTACCAGTGAAGGACACACTACCAGTGAAGGACAAACTACCATTGTGGGACAAACTACCAGTGTGGGACAAACTACAAGTGAAGGACAAACTACCAATGAAGGACAACTACCAGTGTGGGACAAACTACCAGTGTGGGACAAACTACCAGTGTGGGACAAACTACCAGTGTGGGACAAACTACCAGTGAAGGACGAATTACCAGTGTGGGACAAACTACCAGTGTGGGACAAACTACCAGTGTGGGACAAACTACCAGTGTGGGACAAACTACCAGTGTGGGACAAACTACCAGTGTATGACAAACTACCAGTGAAGGACAAACTACCAGTGTGGGACAAACTACTAGTGAAGGACAAACTACCAGTGTGGGACAAACTACCAGTGAAGGACAAACTACCAGTGTGGGACAAACTACCAGTGTGGGACAAACTACCAGTGTGGGACAAACTACCAGTGTGGGACAAAGTACCAGTGTGGGACAAACTACCAGTGTGGGACAAACTACCAGTGAAGGACAAACTACCAGTGTGGGACAAACTACCAGTGTGGGACAAACTACCAGTGTGGGACAAACTACCAGTGTGGGACAAACTACCAGTGAAGGACAAACTACCAGTGTGGGACAAACTACCAGTGAAGGACAAACTACCAGTAAAGGACAAACTACCAGTGTGGGACAAACTACCAGTGAAGGACAAACTTCCAGTGTGGGACAAGCTACCAGTGTGGGACAAACTACAAGTGTGGGACAAACTACCAGTGAAGGACAAACTACCAGTGTGGGACAAACTACCAGTGAAGAACAAACTACAAGTGTGGGACAAGCTACCAGTGTGGGACAAACTACCAGTGTGGGACAAGCTACCAGTGTGGAACAAACCACCAGTGAGGGACAAACTACCAGTGTGGGACAAACTACCAGTGAAGGACAAACTACCAGTGTGGGACAAACTACCAGTGTGGGACAAACTACCAGTGCAGGACAAACTACCAGTGTGGGACAAACTACCAGTGTGGGACAAACTACCAGTGTGGGACAAGCTACCAGTGAAGGACAAACTACCAGTGTGGGACAAACTACCAGTGCAGGACAAGCTACCAGTGCAGGACAAACTTCCAGTCTGGGACAAACTACCAGTGTGAGACAAACTACCAGTGTGGGACAAACTACCAGTGAGGGACAAACTACCAGTGACGGACAAACTACCAGTGAAGGACAAACTACCAGTAAAGGACAAACTAGCAGTGAGGGACAAACTACCAGTGAGGGACAAACTACCAGTGAAGGACAAACTACCAGTAAAGGACAAACTACCAGTGCAGGACAAACTACCAGTTAAGGACAAACTACCAGTGTGGGACAAACTACCAGTTAAGGAAAAACTACCAGTTAAGGACAAACTACCAGTAAAGGACAAACTACCAGTGAAGGACAAACTACCAGTGTGGGACAAACTACCAGTGTGGGACAAACTACCAGTGAAGGACAAACTACCAGTGTGGGACAAACTACCAGTAAAGGACAAACTACCAGTGTGGGGCAAACTACCAGTGAAGGACAAACTACCAGTAAAGGACAAACTACCAGTGTGGGACAAACTTCCAGTGAAGGACAAACTACCAGTGTAGGACAAACTACCAGTGAAGGACAAACTACCAGTAAAGGACAAACTACCAGTGTGGGACAAACTACCAGTGAAGGACAAACTACCAGTGTGGGACAAACTACCAGTGTAGGACAAACTACCAGTGAAGGACAAACTACCAGTAAAGGACAAACTACCAGTGTGGGACAAACTACCAGTGAAGGACAAACTACCAGTGTGGGACAAACTACCAGTGTGGGACAAACTACTAGTGAAGGAAAAACTACCAGTGTGGGACAAACTACCAGTGAAGGACAAACTACCAGTGTGGGACAAACTACCAGTGTGGGACAAACTACCAGTGTGGGACAAACTACCAGTGTGGGACAAACTACCAGTGTGGGACAAACTACCAGTGAAGGACAAACTACCAGTGTGGGACAAACTACCAGTGAAGGACACACTACCAGTGAAGGACAAACTACCAGTGTGGGACAAACAACCAGTGAAGGACAAACTACCAGTAAAGGACAAACTTCCAGTGTGGGACAAACTACCAATAAAGGACAAACTACCAATGAGGGACAAACTACCAGTGAAGGACAAACTACCAGTGAGGGACAAACTACCAGTGCAGGACAAACTACCAGTTAAGGACAAACTACCAGTGAGGGACAAACTAACAGTGAAGGACAAACTACCAGTAAAGGACAAACTACCAGTAAAGGACAAACTACCAGTGAGGGACAAACTACCAGTGAGGGACAAACTACCAGTGAAGGACAAACTACCAGTAAAGGACAAACTACCAGTGAGGGGCAAACTACCAGTGCAGGACAAACTACCAGTTAAGGACAAACTACCAGTGAGGGACAAACTACCAGTGAAGGACAAACTACCAGTAAAGGACAAACTACCAGTGAGGGACAAACTACCAGTGAGGGACAAACTACCAGTGAAGGACAAACTACCAGTAAAGGACAAACTACCAGTGAGTGACAAACTACCAGTGAAGGACAAACTACCAGTAAAGGACAAACTACCAGTGAGGGACAAACTACCAGTAAAGGACAAACTACCAGTGAGGGACAAACTACCAGTTTGGGACAAACTACCAGTGAGGGACAAACTACCAGTGAAGGACAAACTACCAGTGAGGGACAAACTACCAGTGAGGGACAAACTACCAGTGAAGGACAAACTACCAGTAAAGGACAAACTACCAGTGAGGGACAAACTACCAGTGAGGGGCAAACTACCAGTGAAGGACAAACTACCAGTAAAGGACAAACTACCAGTGCAGGACAAACTACCAGTTAAGGACAAACTACCAGTGTGGGACAAACTACCAGTTAAGGACAAACTACCAGTTAAGGACAAACTACCAGTAAAGGACAAACTACCAGTAAAGGACAAACTACCAGTGAAGGACAAACTACCAGTGTGGGACAAACTACCAGTGTGGGACAAACTACCAGTGAAGGACAAACTACCAGTGTGAGACAAACTACCAGTAAAGGACAAACTACCAGTGTGGGACAAACTACCAGTGAAGCACAAACTACCAGTAAAGGACAAACTACCAGTGTGGGACAAATTACCAGTGAAGGACAAACTACCAGTGTGGGACAAACTACCAGTGTGGGACAAACTACCAGTGAAGGACAAACTACCAGTGTGGGACAAACTACCAGTGAAGTACAAACTACCATTGTGGGACAAACTACCAGTGAAGGACAAACTACCAGTGTGGGACAAACTACAAATGAAGGACAAACTACCAGTGAAGGACGAACTACCAGTGTGGGACAAACTACCAGTGTGGGACAAACTACCAGTGAGGGACAAACTACCAGTGTGGGACAAACTACCAGTGAGGGACAAACTACCAGTGAAGGACAAACTACCAGTGAGGGACAAACTACCAGTGCAGGACAAACTACCAGTTAAGGACAAATTACCAGTGAGGGACAAACTAACAGTGAAGGACAAACTACCAGTAAAGGACAAACTACCAGTGAGGGACAAACTACCAGTGAGGGACAAACTAGCAGTGAAGGACAAACTACCAGTAAAGAACAAACTACCAGTGAGGGACAAACTACCAGTGAGGGACAAACTACCAGTGAAGGACAAACTACCAGTAAAGGACAAACTACCAGTGAGGGACAAACTACCAGTGAAGGACAAACTACCAGTAAAGGACAAACTAACAGTGAGGGACAAACTACCAGTGAGGGACAAACTACCAGTGAGGGACAAACTACCAGTAAAGGACAAACTAACAGTGAGGGACAAACTACCAGTGAGGGACAAACTACCAGTGAAGGACAAACTACCAGTAAAGGACAAACTACCAGTGAGGGACAAACTACCAGTGAAGGACAAACTACCAGTGAAGGACAAACTACCAGTGAGGGACAAACTACCAGCAAAGGACAAACTTCCAGTGAGGGACAAACTACCAGTTTGGGACAAACTACCAGTGAGGGACAAACTACCAGTGAAGGACAAACTACCAGTGAGGGACAAACTACCAGTGAGGGACAAACTACCAGTAAAGGACAAACTACCAGTGTGGGACAAACTACCAGTGAAGCACAAACTACCAGTAAAGGACAAACTACCAGTGTGGGACAAATTACCAGTGAAGGACAAACTACCAGTGTGGGACAAACTACCAGTGTGGGACAAACTACCAGTGAAGGACAAACTACCAGTGTGGGACAAACTACCAGTGAAGTACAAACTACCATTGTGGGACAAACTACCAGTGAAGGACAAACTACCAGTGTGGGACAAACTACAAATGAAGGACAAACTACCAGTGAAGGACGAACTACCAGTGTGGGACAAACTACCAGTGTGGGACAAACTACCAGTGAGGGACAAACTACCAGTGTGGGACAAACTACCAGTGAGGGACAAACTACCAGTGAAGGACAAACTACCAGTGAGGGACAAACTACCAGTGCAGGACAAACTACCAGTTAAGGACAAATTACCAGTGAGGGACAAACTAACAGTGAAGGACAAACTACCAGTAAAGGACAAACTACCAGTGAGGGACAAACTACCAGTGAGGGACAAACTAGCAGTGAAGGACAAACTACCAGTAAAGAACAAACTACCAGTGAGGGACAAACTACCAGTGAGGGACAAACTACCAGTGAAGGACAAACTACCAGTAAAGGACAAACTACCAGTGAGGGACAAACTACCAGTGAAGGACAAACTACCAGTAAAGGACAAACTAACAGTGAGGGACAAACTACCAGTGAGGGACAAACTACCAGTGAGGGACAAACTACCAGTAAAGGACAAACTAACAGTGAGGGACAAACTACCAGTGAGGGACAAACTACCAGTGAAGGACAAACTACCAGTAAAGGACAAACTACCAGTGAGGGACAAACTACCAGTGAAGGACAAACTACCAGTGAAGGACAAACTACCAGTGAGGGACAAACTACCAGCAAAGGACAAACTTCCAGTGAGGGACAAACTACCAGTTTGGGACAAACTACCAGTGAGGGACAAACTACCAGTGAAGGACAAACTACCAGTGAGGGACAAACTACCAGTGAGGGACAAACTACCAGTGAAGGACAAACTACCAGTAAAGGACAAACTAGCAGTGAGGGACAAACTACCAGTGAGGGACAAACTACCAGTGAAGGACAAACTACCAGTAAAAGACAAACTACCAGTGCAGGACAAACTACCAGTTAAGGACAAACTACCAGTGTGGGACAACCTACCAGTTAAGGACAAACTGCCAGTTAAGGACAAACTACCAGTAAAGGACAAACTACCAGTGAAGGACAAACTACCAGTGTGGGACAAACTACCAGTGTGGGACAAACTACCAGTGAAGGACAAACTACCAGTGTGGGACAAACTACCAGTAAAGGACAAACTACCAGTGTGGGGCAAACTACCAGTGAAGGACACACTACCAGTAAAGGACAAACTACCAGTGTGGGACAAACTTCCAGTGAAGGACAAACTACCAGTGTAGGACAAACTACCAGTGAAGGACAAACTACCAGTAAAGGACAAACTACCAGTGAAGGACAAACTACCAGTGTGGGACAAACTACCAGTGAAGGACACACTACCAGTGAAGGACAAACTACCATTGTGGGACAAACTACCAGTGTGGGACAAACCACAAGTGAAGGACAAACTACCAATGAAGGACAACTA
>NC_091164.1:9467218-9574718 GCF_040958095.1 Procambarus clarkii
GGTCTCTTTTAAAGCGTTCTGCTTTGTGTCTGGAGAGTTTCTCATGAGTAGGCTGGCCGTTTTTCTGGTTTTATAGTAAATCGTCAGTTGTATCCTCTGATTTTTGTCTGTAGGGATAACGTTTCTATTAACAATATCTTTCAGGACCCTTTCCTCTGTTTTATGAGCTGTGGAAAAGAAGTTCCTGTAAAATAGTCTAATAGGGGGTATAGGTGTTGTGTTAGTTGTCTCTTCAGAGGTTGCATGGCGTTTCACTTTCCTTCTTATGATGTCTTCGACGAAACCAATGGAGAAGCCGTTGTTGACTAGGACCTGCCTTACCCTACAGAGTTCTTTGTTGACTTGCTTCCATTCTGAGCTGAGGCTTAGAGCACGGTCGACATATGCGTTAACAACACTCCTCTTGTACCTGTCTGGGTAGTCGCTGTTGGCATTTAGGCACATTCCTATGTTCGTTTCCTTAGTGTAGACTGCAGTGTGGAAACCTCCACTCTTTTCCATGACTGTTACATCTAGAAAGGGCAGCTTCCCATCCTTTTCCATCTCGTTAGTGAAACGCGGCACGGAACTCTGCTCAAATGCCTCCTTCAGCTCCTGCAGATGTCTGACATCAGGTACCTGTGTAAAAATGTCGTCAACATACCTGCAGTATATGGCCGGTTTCAAGTTCATGTCGACTAAGACTTTTTGCTCGATGGTACCCATGTAGAAGTTTGCAAACAGGACACCTAGGGGAGAACCCATGGCGACCCCATCTACTTGCTTATACATGTGCCCATCCGGGCTCAAGAAGGGTGCCTCTTTAGTACAAGCTTGGAGTAGTTTCCTTAGAATATTCTCGGGTATGTCAAGAGGAGTACAGGCTGGATCACGATACACTCTGTCGGCTATCATCTCGATTGTCTCGTCCACAGGTACGTTGGTAAACAGCGATTCTACGTCCAACGAGGCTCTTATCCCTGTGGCCCGTGTGCCCCGCAGTAAGTCAACAAATTCCTCTGGAGACTTCAGGCTGAAGGCACAAGGAACATAAGGAGTCAGCAGGCCGTTGAGTCGCTTCGCCAGTCTGTACGTGGGTGTGGGTATCTGGCTAATGATTGGCCGAAGTGGGTTTCCAGGCTTGTGTGTCTTGACATTTCCATACGCATATCCAGGTTTATATTCCCCAATGATCTTTGGCAGGTGGAGTCCAGATTTCTTGGAGTTCACAGTTTCGATCAGTTTGTTGACCTTTGCTTTCAATTCGGCTGTAGTGTCCTTCGTTACCCTTTGGAACTTAGTTTGGTCAGAGAGTATGAGGTTCATTTTCGCCAGATATTCGTCTTTTTTAAGAATGACATATATTGGCGACTTGTCACCTCTCCTGACAACTATCTCCTTGTTCTCACGAAGGCTTTTAGCTGCCGCTTTGAGCTCGGGGGACAGTATGGTGCTTCTGTAATTGCCTCGATTCTTTCCTCCTTCTGCAATAAGTTCTGCTTGTAAGGTATCTTTGGTAGTGATCTTCTTTTGTGTCTCGAGGTCGAATATGTCGACCAACAGAATTTCCAACTCTACTTTCCGGGCCATCTCACTCGGTCTGGACATAACGTGACAGTTTGTGCCCAGATTTAGGAGAGTGACTTGGTCCTCAGTGAGGTTAATTCCTGCAAGGTTCAGGAAGCCATCTCTTGGTCGTGGAATTGCCATAGGTCCTCCATATAATGTTGTAAGTTTCTTGATAATCCTTGTTTCAGTGCTGAGGTGATGTCGGTCTGTGAGGATGTCGAGGTGTTGTTCAATGCGGGAACGGATACTTTCGTCGATGTTGCTATTTCTCCACTCGTTTGTAGCATGAAGTAGTTGCGTTTTGTTGTCTTTGATTTCATTCTCTGCCTTGTATATCTGATCACGAATCAGATCCTGGCGATATTTTATCGTGAAGGCTTGATTCCTTGCTGCTGGGTCGTGCGCTTTAATATTAGTATATTTTGGTAGCAGTCTTTCCTGTAGACATATATTATTAAATATGACCGAAAAAGTAAGATTAATAATTCTAACACGAATTTTCTCAATCTTTCGTACATTTCTTTTCACTGTTGGAGGTAATTCAAAAATCAATTCTCCAAAATTCATTTTTATTTCTAGTCTGACGCGACACGAGCGCGTTTCGTAAAACTTATTACATTTTCAAAGACTTTAGTTTACAAATACACAACTGAATAGAACTTACGCATCTCCGATTTTGTTTATATCTACATTTGAGTGAGGTGGATGTGGTGAGGTGGCATTAATAGGGTATTAATTTCATCAATTAGAGGCAATTACAGAAGCACCATACTGTCCCCCGAACTCAAAGCGGCAGCTAAAAGCCTTCGTGAGAACAAGGAGATAGTTGTCAGGAGAGGTGACAAGTCGCCAATATATGTCATTCTTAAAAAAGACGAATATCTGGCGAAAATGAACCTCATACTCTCTGACCAAACTAAGTTCCAAAGGGTAACGAAGGACACTACAGCCGAATTGAAAGCAAAGGTCAACAAACTGATCGAAACTGTGAACGCCAAGAAATCCGGACTCCACCTGCCAAAGATCATTGGGGAATATAAACCTGGATATGCGTATGGAAATGTCAAGACACACAAGCCTGGAAACCCACTTCGGCCAATCATTAGCCAGATACCCACACCCACGTACAGACTGGCGAAGCGACTCAACGGCCTGCTGACTCCTTATGTTCCTTGCGCCTTCAGCCTGAAGTCTCCAAAGGAATTTGTTGACTTACTGCGGGGCACACGGGCCACAGGGATAAGAGCTTCGTTGGACGTAGAATCGCTGTTTACCAACGTACCTGTGGACGAGACAATCGGGATGATAGCCGACAGAGTGTATCGTGATCCAGCCTGTACTCCTCTTGACATACCCGAGAATATTCTAAGGAAACTACTCCAAGCTTGTACTAAAGAGGCACCCTTTTTGAGCCCAGATGGGCACATGTATAAGCAAGTAGATGGGGTCGCCATGGGTTCTCCCCTAGGTGTCCTGTTTGCAAACTTCTACATGGGTACCATCGAGCAAAAAGTCTTAGTCGACATGAACTTGAAACCGGCCATAAACTGCAGGTATGTTGACGACATTTTTGCACAGGTACCTGATGTCAGACATCTGCAGGAGCTGAAGGAGGCATTTGAGCAGAGTTCCGTGCTGCGTTTCACTTACGAGATGGAAAAGGATGGGAAGCTGCCCTTTCTAGATGTAACAGTCATGGAAAAGAGCGGAGGTTTCCACACTGCAGTCTACACTAAGGAAACGAACATAGGAATGTGCCTAAATGCCAACAGCGACTACCCAGACAGGTACAAGAGGAGTGTTGTTAACGCATATGTCGACCGTGCTCTAAGCCACAGCTCAGAATGGCAGCAAGTCGACGAAGAACTCTGTAGGGTAAGGCAGGTCCTAGTCAACAACGGCTTCTCCAATGGTTTCGTCGAAGACATCATAAGAAGGAAAGTGAAACGCCATGCAACCTCTGAAGAGACAACTAACACAACACCTATACCCCCTATTAGACTATTTTACAGGAACTTCTTTTCCACAGCTCATAAAACAGAGGAAAGGGTCCTGAAAGATATTGTTAATAGAAACGTTATCCCTACAGACAAAAATCAGAGGATACAACTGACGATTTACTATAAAACCAGAAAAACGGCCAGCCTACTCATGAGAAACTCTCCAGACACAAAGCAGAACGCTTTAAAAGAGACCAACGTCGTCTATGCCTTCAAATGCCCACTTGGGGACTGTAACATCCAAAAAACCCAGTATATAGGCAAGACAACAACATCTCTTTCTAGGCATTTAACGATGCATAAGCAACAGGGCTCCATTAAGGAACATATAATCTCTTCCCACAACCAAACCATCGCCAGAGAAATCCTAGTAAACAACACAGAAATCATCGATAGATACAGCGATAGCAGGTGGCTTGACGTTTGCGAGGCATTACACATCAAGAAGTCAACACCAGCAATCAACAGCCAATTAATGCACAACTATAATCTACCCACCTCAAGACTCCGCTCCAATATAGAAGCATCAAGAAATATGGACCAATAGGCTTTCTACAATCACTTCTTTTCAATACCCATTGTTTCATGTTCTGGCTTGTGTTGATGAAATTAATACCTTATTAAATACCACCTCACCCCATCCACCTCACTCAAATGTAGATATAAACAAAAGCGGAGATGCGTAAGTTCTATTCAGTTGTGTATTTGTTAACTAAAGTCTTTGAAAATGTAATAAGTTTTACGAAACGCGCTCAAGTGTCGCGTCAGACTAGAAATAAAAATGAATTTTGGAGAATTGATTTTTGAATTACCTCCAACAGTGAAAAGAAATGTACGAAAGATTGAGAAAATTCGTGTTAGAATTATTAATCTTACTTTTTCGGTCATATTTAATAATATATGTCTACAGGAAAGACATATATTATTAAGATGGTACACGGTTTATTCTATTTATCTAACCCCCCCTGTCCCACTTTCTCTTCCCGATCTTAAACACCTCCTAGACTCCTTGCTGGAGCCTGTGCTCCTGCTCGGTGATTTCAGTTGTCGTCATGCCCTTTGGGGTGATCTGCTGACAAACACCCGGGGTCGCCTCCTTGAACCTTTCATCCTCTCTTCTTCCCTGTCCCTTCTTAATTCTGGTGAGCCCACTCATTTGGACTCTCGGACTCGCTCCCTTTCTTGTCTCGATCTTTCTGTGCTCGTCATCCCTTTCCTTGGATTTCGGGTGGTGAGTCCTTGATGACCTCCATGGCAGTGACCATTTTCCTATCCTTGTCACTTTTTTCTCCGTTTGCCCACCTCTCTCCTTCCCTAGGTGGCGGTTTGCCGAGGCTGACTGGCGCCTCTTTACTCTCCGTGCTACTATTTCCGACCTCTCCGTTTTACCTCTCCCTCGCGCCCTCCTTCTTTTTCATGATACTGTCTTTGACGCTGCCCTCCACTCTATTCCTCTCTCTTCCTCTCGGGGAACGCGGAAGTGCGTTCCCTGGTGGAGTTTGGACTGTGCTCGGGCTATCCGCTGTATGTGTGCAGCCTGGAAGAGACATCGCCGCCGGCAGACGGTTGAGTCTTTTCTTTTGTTTCGGAAGGCGAGTGCGGTGGCCCATAGGACCATCCGTTTGGCTAAACGTGCTTGCTGGGAGTCTTATGTCTCCTCCGTTACGTCCGAAACTCCTCCTCCACTGGTCTGGAAGCGTATTAGCAAGATTGCAGGCAAGTTCGTTCCCGATGTTTCACCGGTCCTTCGCCTCCATGGTGCTCTTGTGGCGGACCCGTTGCAGGTTGCGACCGAACTGGGTTCCCATTTCTCCTCTGTTAGTTCTGATTCTCATCTACCCCAATCCCTCCTTCTTCGTAAGCCTCTCCTTGAATCTCGTCCTTTAAATTTCTGTACTTATCTTCACCTTCCCTATAATGATCCCTTCTCTCTCTGAACTTCAATCTGCCCTGGCCCTTTGTGGTTCTACGGCAGCGGGCTCCGATGGCATTCATTATGAAATGCTTCGCCATCTCCCTCCGTGCACGTCTTAGTATTTACTGAGTCTGTACAATCGGGTCTGGGAGTCGTCGTCAGTCCCTGAAGACTGGCTCGATGCTGTTGTCCTCCCTGTTCGGAAACCAGGGTCTCTCGGTCCTCACCCAAGGACTTTCGCCCTATTGCTCTCACGAGTTGTCTGCAAGCTCTTTGAACGTATGGTCAACGTTCGTTTGATGTGGTTCTTAGAACACCATCGCCACCTCTCCCCTTCTCAATTTGGTTTTCGCAAGTGCCGCAGCACAACAGATGTCCTGGTGAACTTGGAGATCTATATTCGTACTGCTTTTGCTGCGAAGACCTCCGTTGTTGCCATCCTTTTTGACCTGGAAAAGGCTTACAACACTACCTGGCGGTATTATATTCTGTCTCGACTTCATTCTTTTGGCCTTCGTGGGAACCTCCCTCTCTTCCTCCAGAGCTTCCTCTCTCGTCGTTCCTTTCGTGTGCGGCTTGGTACTGCTCTCTCTGCCTCTTTTCAGCAGTATGAGGGTGTACCCCAGGGTAGTGTTCTGAGCGCTACTCTTTTTCTAGTTGCCCTCAACGGTCTTCTTTCCTCTCTTCCTTCTGGCGTCTTCTCTGCTCTCTATGTTGATGATCTTACCCTTTGCTGTCGGGGTGATGATTCGCCTCTCCTTCAGCGCCGGCTTCAACTTGCAATTGATGTCGTGTCGTCTTGGGCCACCGATCATGGCTTCAAGTTCTCTACTTCTAAGACTTGTGCTATGACTTTTACTCAGAAGTATGTCGTTCTTCGTCCCTCTTTGTCGCTTTATGGTCATCCCACTGTGTACAGGGATTCCGCAAAGCTTTTGGGCTTAGTCTTTGACACTCGTTTGTCTTGGTCAGCCCATATCTCTTACCTCCGAGTTGAATGTTCTAAGGTCCTTAACCTCCTTAAGGTTTTGTCCCATACTTCTTGGGGAGCGGATAGGTGCACGCTCCTCTATTTGCACTCCTCTCTCGTCCTGTCTAAACTCGATTATGGTTGACCTGCATACTCTTCTGCTTCTCCTTCTACTCTTCGCCGTCTTGATGCTTTGCACCATACTGGGTTGCGTCTCAGCTCTGGTGCCTTTCGTTCGACTCCCGCCCTGAGTTTGTATGTTGACATTGGCTTTCTCTCTCTTCAGGACCGCCGTGATCGCTACTGTCTTCGCTATCTTGCGCGGTCCTTCCAACATCCTTCCTCTCGCCTCTGTCGTGCATTGACTTTTCCTCCTCCTGTGGTTTCTGTTTCTCATTGTCTCCCACTTTCTGTCCGGTTATCTCGCTTACAGGATTCTCTTTCTGTTCATATTTCTAATGTTTCTCCTCGTATTGTTCCTTCCTTACCTCCGTGGAGAGTCCCACTTCCCAAGTTTTGTACGTCCTTGACTTCTGTTACTAAAGCCTTTACCCCTCCTACAATTCTGAAAAGCCTCTTCCTTAAGCACTTTTCTTCACACTCCCACTCTATTTCCATCTTCACCGATGGGTCTAAGTCTGCGGACAGTGTGGGCTACTCTGTTGTTTTTCCTGACCGTACTTATATGTGTCGCCTCCCTTCGGAGGCTAGCGTCTTTACAGCAGAACTTTATGCTGTTCTCTGTGCTCTTCGTCTCTTGCTTTCTCATTCTCATTCCTCCTTTGTGGTTGTAGTTGACTCTCGTAGTGCCCTCATGGCTCTAGGATCCTTTAATTCTGTCCATCCGGTGGTCGAGATTCAACATTGGCTGTTTCTTATTTCTAGAAAATTTAAATCAGTTGAGTTTTGCTGGGTTCCCAGCCATATTGGTGTTTCTTTCAATGAGCGTGCGAATGCTGCCGCTAAGGAAGCTATCCGTTCTTGTCCCATCTCCCGTAAAGGTATTCCTTTTTCCGACTTTTATCCTGTTATTCATTCTTCCATTCTTGCCCGTTGGCAGGGTTGTTGGTCCTCTGCGGTTGGCAACAAGCTGCGTACTCTCAAACGTAGTGTGTCCCCGTGGCCTTCCTCCTGCCACCGTAACCGGTGGTGGGAAACTGCTTTAGCACGGCTGCGGGTTGGTCATACTCGCTTAACCCACGGTCACTTAATGGAGCGCCGCCCTGCTCCTTATTGTCCGAATTGCGTTGTCCCTCTTACAGTTGTGCATATCCTTGTTGAATGTCCTGACTTCCAGGACGAGCATGTGTCTTGCTTTCCAACCGTCCCTCGCTGTCACTTGTCCCTCAATAGAATTCTAGGTGAATCGGATGCTTTTAATATCGTTTGCCTTATGCGTTTTTGTTCTCGTATTGGCATTCTTAGTGATATTTAGCGCCCTCTGATTATTTCGCACTTTGATGGTGCTACATAGCCTTCCAGGTTTGGTGCCTTCTTTTGATAATTACCTTACCTTAATCCCTGTGGATTATCATGACGGCATCAACTCTGACCTCCTCGTGACTCGGTGACCATTGACCTTTCCCTATGGTTAACTCGTACAGGGGTGTAACTTTTGCATTGTCTGCCGCCGCCTGACTGGCGCCGCGCCTGTGGGTTGTTCATCCTCCACGTGGCATGTCCATGCTGTTATGATGTTCATGTTGTACTACTATGTACTGCTCTCTTGTTACATATCCCCCAATGTCCCGGTTTAAGAAAAACCGTGGGCGAGGAACTCGAGAAAGAGTCGAGAAATATTTATAAAAAAAAACTCGACAATAACAGTTACCATGGTAACTCAAAATCCAGGCTGACCATACCCGCCATGGCAGCCCAGCAATCCTCTCAGATGACAAATCAACATTAATTACAAAAAAACTCACACAATTCATGATAAACAATTAAATTTATACTGGAACCATCTTTCCGCTGGTTCCCCAGTTCACCAGAGTCTACACAAAAATTGTCATTCATAACATTTTCTCTGTAACGGTGAACACCCAGTTTTCTGAACTTTAAAAAAAATATATATTGTATATAACAAATAACAAATAGTCTTGATTCCCGACGAGTTCGTTGTCACGATGTTGTTGACTCGCCCATTGCTGTATTCTCGCTGGAATTCTGCAACGAT
Source organism: Procambarus clarkii (assembly GCF_040958095.1). Taxonomy (NCBI): domain Eukaryota; kingdom Metazoa; phylum Arthropoda; class Malacostraca; order Decapoda; family Cambaridae; genus Procambarus; species Procambarus clarkii. Next base: position 9,475,828 of record NC_091164.1, read on the forward strand.
GCGTCGTGTTCTTCACCAACGATGTTCTTCAGATGGTGTTAGTTGCTGTGAGAATAGATCCACTCCCCTCCTGACTAGAGTCTTCCACTGATCTAGTCCACAATCCGCAGCACATCCGCGCTGCTGGTCCAACCTTCCGGGTCGTCGACGAGGCGATGACGTCGGTGTTGACAGCGATGATTGACTTGCTGTCCGGTCACAGGGGCAACTCTGGCGTACCTGGGTTCCATCCTCTTGTAAGATGTTGTCGCCTGCTGAACGTCTGCTGGCGATGGTCTTTCTGCCGCATACATATTGACTTTCTGGGAGTACTGAGACATTGACACCAGACGAGGTCTTGCTTGATCAGTGAACAGCTGCAGTTCGTTGAGGCGGGGTGGGCGTGGCAGCAGAACCCTCGGGTCCCGGCTCCAGCTCTTGGGTTCCATCCACTTACAGGTGTTTCTTCTGCTACGTCGTAGTAGCCCCTTACGACTTTCTTCGTTATCCCATCATGCACATGATTGTAGACCCAAGATGCAAATCGTGCATCTGCGTTGGCGTATCATGCACACTCTAGAGGGAACGTGCTGTTCTTAAGTAGCCACCAAGTTTCACATCTTGTTGCTCGGCGTATCAGGAACCTCAGGAGTGGGCAAGACCTGTGTAGTCCCGCAACCGTTGCCCAATCCTCTCCGTTGTTCTTGGCTGGCCCCTTCCTGTCACCGGTGTTCTTCATTGCAAGGCAGGTGACCTCATTAATGGCTCGTCTGATGTATTGAATCAGTCCTCCAGATGGCAGCTAGTGTTGGCAGTACCATAACCTCATTAAGTGATGAGGTGTCAGCTGTGACCTTGACTTGTTGCCGCCCCCCCCCCCCCCACCATGGCATTTACCACTAACAAGGGTAGGGGGGGGATGATGGAGGGGGGGGTGATATAACGTGACCCGTCCTGTCCCTCGGGAGCTAAACCTGGTTCCCGCCAGACAATAGCAGTGATACGCTACTCTGGCCTCAATTGCCGAGATGTGGTATGGCCGACAGTGTGGCAATGTAAGCAGACCTGGGAAAAGAAACATTCATAACTCATGTCTGGTGGAGACCTGGATTTGCCCTAGAGGTTTTAAGAGAGATAACTCCTCCAGGGTAGGTAAAGGTACGTCACTCTTGACTAAGCACATACATTACAATTCTTTGCCTCTACCTATAACTCAGATGACAGCTTAACTCAGTTACTGTGCGCTCATGTGCGCGCGAGATCTGGTGACCATAGGGTGACCAGGCCTAACTTGGCTACTAAGTAAGGATGATAGAATGTCATCATCCTCCTCTGATTGAGCATCAGGAATAACCATTCCCTCCACTCTCTCGGACTGGGATTACTGAAGGTAATTCCAGTTCTTCTCTTGCTACATAAATTTTCAATTTATTTATATGGATGGTTCTCTCAACCTGGTCTTCAAATATACCCTTGATTATGAAATTTACTGGGCCTAGTTTCTTAATAACTCTACAAGGGCCGCGCCATCTAGCTGCTAACTTCCTACTCTGATTGGCGGGCGCTGGCTCATTCAACCGCATCACTAGGCTTCCCTCTTTCACTCTTAATGGTTGTACCTGCTTATTATAATAATGGGCGTACCGTGTCCTTGCTTTCTTTGATGCTTCAGCTGCTATCCTCCATGCATTCTTCATCTTGGTGAGGATTTCTGAAGGATAATCCTCTCCATAACTAATAGTATGTCTGTTAAGCAGACCTGACGCAAAATTACACGTGTCCAGTAAACAGCAAGAGTGTTTGAGTATTTATTGACTGATGCACCGCGGCATTACCACCCACAGGATAGGTATGGGGTCCACTACCACCCACTAGATGGGTATGGGGTCCACTAGCACCCACATGATGGGTATGGGGTCCACTGCCTCCCACAGGATGGGTATGGGGTCCACTACCACCAACTAGATGGGTATGGGGTCCACTAGCACCCACAAGATGGGTATGGGGTCCACTAGCACCCACAAGATGGGTATGGGGTCCACTAGCACCCACAGGATGGGTATGGGGTCCACTGCCACCCATAGGATGGGTATGGGGTCCACTACCACCAACTATATGGGTATGGGGTCCACTCCCACCCACAGGTTGGGTATGATGTCCAATACTGCCCACAAGATTGGTATGGGGTCCACTACCGCAAACAGGATGGGTATAGGGTCCACTACCGTAAACAGGATGGGGATGGGGTCCACTATCACCAACAGGATGAGTATATTGGGTCCACTCCCTTCCACAGGATGGGTATGGGGTCCACTATCACTCACGGGCTAGGGTATGGGGGCAACTACAGCTCAAGGATAGATATAAATTCCACTACTTCCCACGAGGTGTTGGTAGTGGTAGTGGTGTTGGGAGTGGTTGGGAGTTACAATTAGAATGTTGAATTTCAAGAAAGAACAAGTATATACTATGCCTAAAGCACTAATTACGCACAGCGTTTTGGGCAAGATCTGGGAAAACCCTTAAAAACTAAGACTTAAGACTAATTGAGCTCAACCGCATGAACTGAACTGGCATATGTTGACATTTAGGAGATAAAGTAAGTTACAATTCAATTTCTTTCTTTATTATGCATCCTATACCCATCCCGTGGGCGGTGGTGTAAAGGATCACAGAGGCACATAATCGGTTCAGGAACTGAACCCTCTAGTTCGTTTAGCTAAGCAAATAACAATCTTTTGACGCTAGTTACACAATTATTAATGTTATATATACATGTACACATACTCATACATACATGTACAGATATATACATATATATATGCACATACATATTCAATCACCTACACATACACACATCAATAATCTTTTGTATCACAAGTGATTCAACAAGAGGCTCACAACAGTCACTATACAAGGCACTTTACATCTATGGTGAGTCACACAATTACTAGTTTTGCTGCACAAACCACCCAACTGGGCGGCAGCTTTACAGTCATGTGATCCACACCCAACCAACTGGGCGGCAGCTTTACAGTCATGTGATCCACACCCACCCAACTGGGCGGCAGCTTTACAGTCATGTGATCCACACCCACCCAACTGGGCGGCAGCTTTACAGTCATGTGATCCACACCCAACCAACTGGGCGGCAGCTTTACAGTCATGTGCATGCATTACCTACGGTAAGCAAATTTTGGATACTTCGCTAAGATTTCGGGCAGCACATCATTATGAATGAAGTACATACAAATTTCTTGTACACCTTTGATGGTGTTATCTCTGAATTCCGCGATTTTTTCACATTCCATTATACAATGACGCAAAGTATGCGAATAGTTCCGCTGAAAGAGTTTACATTTAGTCAGATCTACATCAGCAGATGTTACAAAACTCCCAGAGGTACTTGTAGCCGAGCCTAAACCTAGCAGTGGTAACATCTAGAAGTCTGCTAACCTTATTGGATGACCCATAGACGTGCGGTATTTCCTGCATAATAGAATGATGATAGATGGAGGAACTGGTGTGAATTTCACTTTGCATCAAGTCTCCGAAATTCAGTTGATGTATGTTCCCAGAATATTACTGCCCTCAGGCAGCTCAAAGGCAGTCCAAGTTGGTAATCAATTCCCTCTTTACGAGCAAAAGTATTGGCCAACTCATCAGTTCTATCATGCATTCGGAGACCAATATGGGAAGGAATCCACAGAAGTCAGACTCTGACTCCATCATTGATTATTTCATTATAACTGTGTCTAGCTTCAGAGATAAGCACGTCACAGTTATGCCTTGGGGAGCTGAGGGCAGTCAAGGATGACAAGGAGTCACTTACAATTAGCGTGTCAACTTTGGATTCATATACGCGCTCGAGTGCAAGGATTATGGCAACCAATTCTGTTTGAAGAGTGGACGCTCAGTTTCTTAGTCGCGCTCCACACTCATGGGAGAAGGAACCATCTCTCGCTGTCACAACTGCACTTCCAGCTGCACCATGGGGACTGATGCAAGGATCCATCAGTGTAAATTATCTGGGAAAGGGAGCGCTCTCTGACTAAAGCATCAATTTGGCATAAGGCATTGTACTTTGCTTCTTGTCGAAGCAAGGCTTGTTCTTTATTCAGTTTCTTGGGTGGGAAAGGGGGGACAGTAATTTGGAAAGGAGTGATCTCCCATGGGGCAGGAGAGTGTTGTTGTTGTCTCTCTTGGTAGAGGTGATTAATATTATACATTCTGAGCATAATGACAGTTTTGGTTATCCATTTGGAGGGATGCTGACCTTCAAGGAAGAAGGCTTGGAGGGCTTCATTGCAGGGGTTAGGGTGGGTTAGCCTAAGCATCTTGATACCAATTAAAGCATTAATTTCAATGATACGATCACTTACACATGAAATATTGAGTTCCTTCCTCAAGTTTAGTAATTTAGTTGTACGGGGTGTTACGGACCCGAGTCCATCGTCGGAGCACGGAGCAGTGACAACAACGCCATCTGTGAGTCCGCTCCCGAAACCCCCTCCAAATGGACGACGCCATCTAGTGATAACGCAGCCCGTCCTCCAAACAAAGATCCAAAAGTGATTCCATGCACCCGCCAAACCCCCTGTTTATGAATGAAAAGCGGTTTACACACGACTCACAACTGCTGACGTTCGAATATATTCGGAACAAGTGCTTCACTGACGAATTTTGTTCGAATCACAACGCTATAAATGCTTCACCCACGTACTACAAATACAAATAATCGCCAACAGAACCTAAACACCTAACCTAACCTATCCTATACCTATATATACACAATATGCTAATATATTATAATACTAATTTATACTTGAGAAAATTCCCGTTTTGAATGAACAGCATGTTAAAATTTATGAATGCGTCTGTGGGGTTGACCGCTGAATGTAATGGACTTGAGTCAAGGACGGGTTGGATGACGAGAGACGCCGGCAATACGTGCTGGATTCCCGTCTTAATTGGCTCGTGGAATAGCCGCTGCTGACCTCTGGTGAGGTGGCGCTTAGACAGCAACGCCATCTATAGAGTGAAGAGGTGGACGTTTATGTCTAAGCTTGTAAGTGAGGTTCCCTAGAGCGTCCCAGTATTAATGACGTATCTGATTGCAGAGTCGACCTGGGACTGCTGTGTTGGACGATGGGGCAGTCTACCCAAGGCAGCCAAGGTCTCCTCATCAGTCTGCTTTGAAGAAGCTGTGAGCCATCCCTGGACGAACTCTGTTGAGAGTAATAGCCTGCCTGGGGAGTGGCAGTGTTGGGAATCGCCTTATCCAGGGTTGGCTGGTAGAGGAGACCACCCACTGGGGTGCTGTATGAGGAGAGTGATCAGCGAGTCACACGAGGCTCCTGGCTAGGGCATGCAACCCTAAGTATCGGTCGTGGAGTGGCCTACACAGCGGAGCTGATCTGTACCTGCCAGCTACAGGCTGGATTGTGGTTGAAGGCCTCCACGACGAAGCACCCAGTGGGACTGTGATTTGGCTGACCTGTGGCCAGGGTTGATTCGTCATAGTCATAGTGGATTCATCGTGGGCCATGGAAGAAGGAACCAGAGCTACCCAGAGTGAGCATCATTGAGCATCCAGTGTCTTCGGAGGAAGACACAAGTGTACATAAGTGTAGTAATAATCCCCGCGTGCGACTATTATTTATTTATATATGGTGGTGGTAAATATATAAAAAACTGGAACATTTGTATCCCTCCCCCTTTAATTTAACTTGCGTTATGGAACACACCCCTTGAAAGCCTCTACTAACTTGGGGCCAGATTCCCAAACTCTACTACCATCAGAGAAGAACCCGGTTGCGTCCCAGTAGGGCCGTAACACGGGGCATCCGAGGATAATCCTCATGGCTTCGTTTTGCATCTTTTCCAGCCCTCCGAGCATTCTCTCAGGCACTAGAGCAAGCATTGGTGCAGCATAATCAATCGGAGACCTAATATATGAGAGATACATCATTTTTCCCAATTCTCACATTTGCGCCATAGCTTGGATGATAGCCTGCCACCGCCTTGAGAGCACGGAGCCTCTCAATATCATCCGTGCCATCATCCAACTCCATTTTGCGAACAGCCAAACCCCGTCTGGGTGGGCGTCGGTTCAGGATCTTTGTTTTCTCTACTGAGATGACTAAGCATAGTTCCTGACATGTGTGCAATACAGAGTTCAGAACATTTTGGGTGTTGGTATATCCATTGGTGTGGATCAGTATGTCATCCGCATAGCTAATGATGTGTTCGCTGGGTCTCCTCGTTACCGAGTTTAAAAGTGCATTGATTAACACATTGAATAGAGTACGACTGAGGACACCTCACTGTGGAGTGCCAAGTTCAAAATCTCTCGTTACACTCCTATGCCCTTGGAACAGTACAGATGACTTCCTGTTGGATAGATAGCCTCTTATCCACCGGAAAAGCCATCCTCCAACATTCATTTTAGCAAGTTCGCTCAGAATGACGTGTGGGTTAGCAATGTCAAAGGCTGACTTAAGATCTAGGAAAGTGGTATATGACATATCAGTATGCAGGGTGAGGAATGTGGTAATACAGTGATGTACACTCTTTCCATGCGTAAAGCAATATATCTAGGGAGACATGTTACTAATTCTGTAAAGGAGACGGTTGAGAACCATCCTCTCTAGACACTTACAGAGACAACTAGTGAGGGAGATTGGGAGAAAAGCACTCGGCTGGTTAGATTTAGGAATGGGAATAATAAGACTGTTGGTCCATGGCTTTGGAAGCTCCTCAGTTAAATAGCTCATAATATACACTTGAAGCAAGGGATTCCCTGGAACTAGCAGAAGCATATGCAGTATGCCGTAAGTAACTCCATCCTCCCCGGGTGATGTAGCTTTGCCTTTATGTAGAGCAGAGTCTAATTAGTATTCAGTAAAAAGCATGTCACAGTCATCCTCTTGATGAAGCATGAAGTCAAGGAACCTTGCCCTATCAGTATATCTATTATTTAATTCATTCTGTGTGGGTAGAGGAAGACTGTCAAAGCTGGAAGTCGTGGCCCAAGCATCAACAAGCTCATTTGCTCTGTGCAGAGGATTAGGGTACGAGATCTCTGCAGCATTTTTCCATTTGATCTTGTTGATATCCTTCCATGCCCGACTTAGTGGCGTGTGAGAATTGAGACCACTGACAAAAGTTTCCCAGTCTGTCTGCCTCAACTCCACCATACGTTCCCTGGCCTCTGCCAGAGCCGTTTGAAAGAGCTTAAGCATTTCAGCAGTGCGGGTCCTTCTATAAGCTAGTCCAATTCTTCTGGCAGTGCGTTTTAGTGCATGCAATTTAGAATCATTATAATAAGCATAGGTGCTATGACCAGTGTAATTTGGGTTACGTGGCCTGGACGATGGATCAAGTGATTCTATAAACTGCTCGATAGTACCTATAAGCCCATTGTTAAAATTTTCAACTGATAAAGGCTCAGCTGAACTGTACCATTCTGACACATGAGCAACAAAATTGTCTCGTTGATCGATGGGCTCAGCCAGCCTCTTCCGCTTGAACATTCCGCCAGGGAGGATAGAGCTTCCAATACTTACTGTGGCTAATATGGCCAGATGATCAGACGCCATGTCTGGCACTATTGACGAGGCGCACATGTCTCGGTGTCAACGGTGTGGGAGACGTTGACACCGAGACATAGATCAAGAATACCTCTGTAGATATGCGTCCGTTCAAGATCACCCACAATCTGTGCATCATCGTGACTACCTAATAGTGACACCAGTTGATTGCCATTACGATTACTGAACAGCGAATTACCAATATTCCTATGCCTAGTGTTATAATCACCTATAATGATGGTAGGCACAGTCTGAATACTGATAGGAAGGTCAGCATAATTAAAGTTACAAGGAGTTGATTATTTAGTACATAGTTGTTTTTCTCTTAAACTGGATGATAGAGGGGGAGTCGTCTTGATGGCAGGTTCTTAATGACCTCCATAAGTGATCATTTCCCCATCCTCGTTTCCTTTTTCTCTTTCCACCCTCCCCCTCTTCTTCCCTAGGTGGCAGTTTGCCAAGGCTGAAGCCTATTCACCCTCCGTGCTACTCTCTGACCTCTCCTCACTGCCTCTTCCTCGCGCCGCCCTCCTTTTTTATGACAGTCATAAACGCTCCCCTCCGCTCTATTCCTTGCTCTTCTTCCCGGGGCACACGGAAGTGCGTTCCCTGGTGGAATGCGGACTGTGCTCGGGCTGTCCGCTGTAAGCGTGCAGCCTGGAAGAAACACCGCCCCCGGCAGACGGCCTTTTCTTTTATTTTGTTTCGGATGGCGAGTGTGGTGGCCTGTAGGACCATCTATACGGCTAAACGTGAGAGTTGGAAATCTTGTGTTTCCACCATTACGTTCGATACTCCTATGACGCAGATCTGGAAGAGGATCCACAAGATTGCGGGCAAGTTCGTTCCAGATGTCTCGCCGGTTCTCCACTTCTGTGGTACTCTTGTGGCAGATCCAGTGAAGGTCGTGACCGAACTGGGTTCCCACTTTTCTTCTGATTGAGACCATTGTTCTCGTCTTCTTCAATCCTTCCTTCTTCGTAAGCCTGTTCTTGAATCTTATACTTTAGATTTCCACACTCATCTCCGCCTTCCCTATAACGATCCTTTCTCTCATTCTGAACTTCAGTCTGCCCTGGCCCTCTGCGGATCTACGGCAGCGGGCTCGGATGACGTTCATTATGAGATGCTTCGCCATCTCCCTCCGTGCACGTCTCGGTATTTACTGAGTCTGTATAACCAGGTCTGGGAGTCGTCGTCCGTCCCTGAGGACTGGCTTGATGCCGTTGTACTCCCTATTCGGAAACCAGGGTCTCTCGGTACGTCCCCTGGACTTCCACCCTATTGTTCTCACGAGTTGTTTGCAAGCTGTTTGAGCGTATGGTAAATGTCCGTCTGATGTGGTTCTTGGAACACCATCACCACCTCTCTTTCTCAATTTGGTTTTCGCAAGTGCCGCAGCACGACTGATGTCCTGGTGAACTTGGAGGTCTATATTCGTACTGCTTTTGCTGCGAAGACTTCCGTTGTTGCCGTTCTTTTTTACCTGGAAAAGGCTTATGACACGACTTGGAGATAGCATATTCTGTCCCAACTTTGTTCTTTTGGCCTTCGTGGTAATCTCCCTCTCTTCCTTCAAAGCTTTCTCTCTCGTCGTACCTTTCGAGTCAGCTTGGTAGTCTCTGCCTCTTTTCGGCATTATGAAGGTGTGCCCCAAGGTAGTGTTCTTAGTACTACTCTTTTTCTGGTTGCCCTCAATGGTCTTCTTTTCTCCCTTCCTTCTGGCATCTTCTCAGCTCTTTATGTTGACGATCTTACTCTTTGCTGTCGGGGTGATGATTCGCCTCTCCTTCAACGGCGGCATCAACTTGCGATTGATGCCGTGTCATCTTGGGCCACCAATCATGGCTTCAAGTTTTCCACTACTAAAACTTGTGCCATGACTTTTACTCGGAAGCAGGTCGGTCTTCGTCTCTGTGTCACTTTGTCTTCCCCTTGAGTACAAAGTTTCCGTGAAGTTTTTGGGGTTATTCTTTGACTCTCGTTTGTCTTGGTCGCCACATGTCTCTTACCTCCGTGTTGAATACTCTAAGGCCCTTAACCTACCTAAGGTTTTGTCCCATACTTCTTGGGGAGCGGGTAGACGCACGCTCCTCTATTTGCATTCCTCTCTCGTCCTGTCTAAATTCGAGAATGGTTGCCCTGCATACTCTTCTGCTTCTCCTTCTACTCTTCGCCGTCTTGATCCTTTGCACCATAATTGGTTGCGCCTCAGCTCTGGTGCTTTTCGTTCAACTCCTACCCTCAGCTTGTACGCTGACTCTGGCTTTCTGTCTCTCCAGGACCGCCGTGATCGCTAGTCTTCGCTATCTTGCGCGATCCTTACAACATCCTCACTCTCGTCTCTATCGTGCTTTGACTTTTACCCCTCCTGCAGTTCCTGTTCCTCTTCACCACCTTCCTCTTTCTGTTCGTTTGTCTCGCTTAGAAGATTCTCTTTCGGTTCGTATTACCAATGTTTCTCCTAGTATTGTTCCATCCTTGCCCCCATGGAGGGTCCCCCTTCCCCAATTTTGTACTTCTCTGACCCGCATCACTAATGCTTTTACCCCTCCTACAGTTCTGAAACGCCTCTTCCTTGAGCACTTTTCTTTACTCCCACTCCGTTCCCATCTTCACCGATGGGTCTAAGTCTGCTGATGGTGTGGGCTACTCTGTTGTTGTTCCTGACCACACTTATGTGTCGCCTTCCTCCGGAGGCTAGCATCTTCACAGCAGAACTGTTATTCTTTATGCTCTTCGTCTCCTGCTTTCGCTTTCCCGGTGTCAATCCTCCTTCGTGGTGGCAGTCGACTCTCATAGTGCCCTCATGGCCTTGGGGTCCTTTAATCCGGTCCACCCGGTGGTTATCGAGATTCAACATTGGCTGTGTCTTATCTCCAGTAAATTTAAGTCGGTTGCATTTTGCTGAGTTCCCAGCCATGTTGGAGTCTCTTTAAATGAGCGTGTGGATGTTGCCGCTAATGAAGCTATCCGCACTTGTCCCATCTCCCGTAAAGGTATTCCTTATTCTGACTTTTACCCAGTTGTTCATGCCTCCATCCTTGCCTGCTGGCAGAGTTGTTGGTCTTCTGTTATTGATAACAAACTGCATACTCTTAAGAGTCGTGTGTTCCAGTGGCCTTCCTCCTGCCACCGTAACCGGTGGTGGGAAACGGCTCTGGCTAGGTTACGTATTGGCCATACCCGTTTAACTCACGGTCACTTAAAGGAGCGCCGCCCTGCTCCTTATTGTCCAAATTGCATTGTCCCTCTTACGGTCGTGCATATCCTTGCTGAATGTCCTGACTTCCAGGATGAGCATGTGTTTTGTTTTCTGACTGTCCCCCGCGGTCGCTTGTTCCTCGGTAGAATTATTGGCTACTCGGATACTTTTGATATCGTTCACCTTATGCATTTCTGTTCTCGTATTGGCATCCTTGGTGATATTTAGCCCCCTCTAATCATCCCGCACATTTGATGGTGCTACATAGCCTTCGAGGTTTGGTGCCTTCTATTGATAATTACTTACTTATGTCAATCACGGGCATTAGCTGGATGCAAAATGGTGTCTTGGGACCTGGGCGGGAAGATGCTGGCCTACTGGTCCCACCTCAGACTAACCAATCACGCCTTGGTTGGCATGCTGGGGTGACAACACGGCATCTTGGTTTCCATGGGAACGACCCGGGTGCCTGCTCAACCCGTTCTCGCACTTGCTTCTAGTCAATATTGGCTTATTTAATAAGTGCATATGTGACATACTAATTGATTGTGAATATTTTAGTTTACCTTGAAAAGCTTCATAGAAAACACCGACCTCACCTAACCTTCTTAGTATGTTAAGATAAGCATCTTATTGCTCCTTAATTACAATTATTACTTTACCTATCAACGGTATAGGGTAAGTAATAATTGTAATTAAGAAGCAATAAGATGCTTATCTTAACATACTAAGAAGGTTAGGTGAGGTCGGTGTTTTCTATGAAGCTTTTCAAGGTAAACTAAATTATTTACAATCAATTAGTATGTCACATATGCACTTATTAAATAAGCCAATATTGACATAGAGCAAGTGCGAGAACGGGTTGGCCTGCTACCTCCCATCTTCCTCGCACTCCTTTCGACTCACCCAAGCTTGCAGTAAAACTGCTTCAATATATAACTGTTTCCACAAATGCGCTGTAATGGCCATTGCAACGCATTTGGAATGCTGACGGCCTCAGCTCTCCAACGAGCCTAGGCACCTGATGTCCCGTGTACGGGTTACCAAATCTTGACCGAGTGCACGGCCATTTCCGTACATGAGTGCACGGCAGCGCTCGTGCAGTCCATACTCAAGTAGAAGATTTAGTTGAAATCCATACCCCCCCTCACAATATACACTTGGAAAATATTGGAGGGCCAGGTCCCAAATCTACACACTAAAATAACTCGCATACTGGAGTGAACTATATTGAAGAAAATGCAGAATAGAACCAGTGAAAAGCAGAGGTACGATAGGCACAATCAGAGAACGCTGTATGAACATCAGAGGTCCGCGGTTGTTCAACATCCTCCCAGCAAGTATAAGAAATATTGCCGGAACAACCGTGGACATCTCCAAGAGAAAACTACATAGTTTTCTTCAAGGAGTGCCAGACCAACTGGGCTGTGGTGGGTATGTGGGCCTGCGGGCCGCTCCAAGCAACAGCCTGATGGACTAAGCTCTCACAAGTCAAGCCTGGCCTCGGGCCGTGCTTGGGGAGTAGAAGTACTCCCGGAACCCCATCAAGCAGGTAGTTAACGGGAGAGTGGTGTGTACAGGGGTAATGAAGCCAGCTGGTGATGGCTACTAGTGGGGTAGTGTAGCACCTATACATAATTCAAATAATAATTCATTGTGTCGGGAGCCACGCAGCTAGTTTATACACAGAGTATGTGTTAGGCTAGTATCAAGGCCCACTTCACTGAGGCATTACAGGAAAAACATAATGCAGATGTCGTGTACACAGATTTTGCAAAGACATTCGACAAATGTGACCATGGAGTGATTGCACACAAAATGAGGTTCAATAGGTATAACTGGTAAAGTAGGACGCTGGATACTCAATTTCCTGTCGAACAGAACACAAAAAGTAAGTCCATCAAGTAAAATAGAGTCCGAGCGCAGTTAAAAGCTCTGTACCTCAAGGTACAGTCCTTGCACCACTGCTGTTCTTTATTCTCATATCAGATATAGACAAAAACACAAGACACAGCTTCGTGTCATCCTTTGCAGATGATACAAAAATTAGCATGAAAATTACCTCTGCTGAAGACATTGATAAACTACAAACAGATATTAACAATGTTTTCGATTGGGCAGCAGAAAATAACATGATGTTTAACGGTGATAAATTCCAGGTACTCAGATACGGCAAAAATGAGGATCTTAAACATAATACAGGGTACAAAACACAATCGAATCTGCCCATAGTAGGAAAACAGCATGTCAAGGATTTGGGAATAATGATGTCCGACGACCTAACGTTTAGGGAGCATAACCAAACAAGTATTGCGTCAGGCAGAAAAATGATAGGATGGATTACGAGAACCTTCAAGTCCAGAGATCCCATCACAATGGTTGTACTCTTCAAATCACTTGTGTTGTCCCGTCTTGAGTACTGCTCGGTATTCACTTCCCCCTTCAGAGCAGGAGAGATTGCTGAAATTGAGGGAATACAGAGTACATATACGGCACGCATAGACGAGATAAAGCACCTAAATTATTGGGATCGTCTCAAAGCTCTCCAAATGTAATCACTAGAAAGGAGACGAGAGAGATACCAAATAATATACACATGGAAAATACGGGAGGGACAGGTCATAAATCGGCACAGTAAAATAACAACGTACTGGAGTGAACGACATGGAAGAAAATGCAGAATAGAACCAGTGAAGAGCAGAGGTGTCATGGGCACAATCAGAGAACACTGTATGAACATCAGAGGTCCGCGGTTGTTCAACGTCCTACCAGCGAGCATCAGAATTATTACAGGAACAACTGTGGACATCTTCAAGAGGAAACTAGATTGTTTCCTTCAAGGATTTGATTGTTGATTGTTGCCGCCGAAGGCGGCTAGTTTATTGTGCACCCCATACTCATCCTGTGAGCGGTAGCGCAAAAACATTACAGAGGGCACAAAAGGTCTTTATCAAACCTCATCTTAGATTATTACATAAACAATTTCATCTATCCTTCACACCTTATAATTACAATGTCAGCTAGTTACAGAGAAAGTGCTATTACAGGAGCTACATATTTACAGTAAGTCATCATACATTAATGGTAGGTCTTATCGCTAATACATAATAGTTTGACCAATGGGGATATTAAAGTCATAGGGGAGCTTCTGTTTATTATTAATCCTCACAATACACTACTTGTTTCTGAATCTCATATGTCGTTCATCTACTGGAAGCAAAATGTGGGTACAGTGCAAGGATTTCAGGTAATTTATCCATGGTAATAAGATAGGTTGCCATATCATACAGAGTGAGCTTAAATTTATCTCTAAAAGGCTCAATTTTACTACAATCCAAGATAGTGTTCGTGTGTGTGTCCCTGTGTTTGTCCACACACTTTACACTTCATCTAGATCCCTATACAAGCCGAACTGCCAGAGATACTTGTAGCCAAGTCTTATACGAGCTGTGACAACATCTGTTAAGTCTACTGACTGTTACTTGCCCCATACACATGTTTTACTTCACACATTTCATTGTGATGAACAATGGACCTACTAGTTCCAGTTTGCACTGTTCTACTTTCTTCAAATTCATCCAGGAGTTCTCATCTAATGACACTTTTAAGGGACCTATTTGATAACTCAAGATTCCGTTCAATACTGTCTTTATTTACTGCAGCCTTAGCAAGGGCGTCAACTTTGTCATGTTCCTGCATGCCAATGTGAGAAGGAATCCACAACATTTTTATATTTACCCTCTTGCTAAGTATTCTTATATATCTACGTCTAGCTTCCAAGACAAGCACGTTATTACTTGATTGCAAACTGTTTATTGCTCGTAGTGAGGAAAGGGGAGTCAGAAATAATTAAGCTGTCTACTTCAGTGTTGTCAATAATTTCGAGTGCTACTAGTATCACTACCAACTCGGCTTGCATTGTGGACGCCCAGTTAAGGAGTGCCGGACCAACCGGGCTGTGGTGGGTATGTGGGCCTGCGGGCCGCTCCAAGCAACAGCCTGGTGGACCAAACTCTCACAAGTCAAGTCTGGCCTCGGGCCGGGCCGGGCCGGGCTTGGGGAGTAGAACAACTCTCAGAACCCCATCAACCAATTTAAAAATATAACTCGCCTATATGAACAAGGATCTTACCAAACACCTAACTCTTCCGTCAGGTCTGTCTCACATGCACCCAACAGCAGGTCAAGGAACTACTATTCCAAATGTGTCAAGTGGTAACGTGGGTAATGTGAAACCCAGAGAGGATTTCACCAGTGTAAAACAACACCCATCGATGAAATAGTTTTCCTAAATGTTATATCCAGTGGGAAAATATAATATGCAAATGGTATGTAGCAGAATGTTAACATTTTGAGGAATACGGGAGGATCCCAAGCTTTATTATGAGATTGTTTTACAAAATGTCCAGTCAACAGAGACTGGTGAGGTAATAATCATACAGGATATTACTGGAGATTTCCTGAGTGTATCTTTAAGAGAGGTAAACCTTGAGTGATTTCATTTAGGCAAATGTTTAGTATGTGTTAGTCCTAAATTAGCAGTTACTGGCGTTGATCTAATTGTGGAGAATGATCTTGCAGGTAATTTGGTTAAGAGATGACCACCCAATAATGCTAACCAAGCTAGAGGTGATTAGGACACTGACAGACACTTAGCACAAGGTAGTGTACCCAGCATGAACCTTGATCCAGACCTAATCAGAGAATAGGGAGTCTCAATTACCAGCAACTTCCAAAAATGCAAGTCAGGAGACAAATATAAGTCAAACTGTGAGGAGGAACTTTGTGACATGGCCAAACTGGAAGAAGCATACGGGAACAGGAGCACCGAGAGCAAGGGGTAGCAGAGTCCAGTTACCACAGTTAGCTCTTTGCTCTTGAGCCCAAAATTAAACTTTTATAAATCAGCAAAAAAACTGACCTTATGTTGACTGACTTACATAACAAGGGAGTGAGTGAATCGGAGGCAATGATTTATTACTTTACCAATGGTGGTAAGACCAGTTCTTCACTCCCTTTCTGCAGCAGTGCAGGCCCCGGGAGCTCGACTGTGTCACACACATCGGAGGTAGTTAAAATCAAGTAATCCTACTGAGGTAGGATTACCTACCCCATTACTGAGGGTAATGAGGCACATTATGAGATTGCATACAATATATGGTCAGTAAAGACCACACAATACAGATACAATACAAGACAATACAAACAGATAACAGGGAAAATTTCACCTCCAATAGGTTTAAACAATTCTGTGATGAGTTTGACATTCTCCATACAACATCTACTACTAACCATCCAGAGAGCTAATGTGCTCTGGACAGGATGCATTAAACCCTCAAGTAAATGTTTATAATATTTTGTATGGAAACTGGCAGAGACTGGGATGATGGTCTTCCACTGATGCTCGTGACACTAAGGTATACTGTTCAGGAATCCCTGGAGTGTTCGCCCAATACATTAGTCTTTGGGTATGATGCCCCCTCACTGTCTGGCTCGTTGTCGCCGTGAAGGGGCTTGGTGGGCAGCTGCTGGAGTGTGATGCTCCGTAGGTCAGTCCTCTGTCCTTTTGTAGCCTTATACTCCTGCTGCTGCCTTTACCAATTTTGCCAGGCCCCTTTTCTTTTTACTCGTGTTTTGTCGGAAAATCCGACACCAATTAATTATATCATACAGGCAGATAATATTGCTGCTGTATTGTATACACAAGTTACCCATAGAAAATGTAACTTGTAGTGGAACTTTCCGTCTATAGAAAATGGGATATCATTACCACACACTATTATAAATTCACCAGTTATTCTGCTGAGAATTATTCTTAAATACATTAGTCTTTGGACTTTACCATCATAAAAACATCTCATATAAATTAACTTAATTATCAATATTAAAATAGAGTAAATGTGACCCTTCTATCACTTACTGTCATCTGGATAATGTAGGCCAGTAGCGTCAGTGAGGAGGGAGTGGTCAGCCATTGTTATTGTTGTTAGACCACAGAGGTGCACAGGAGCAAATACGGCTCCTGTTAATTTCTCTTGGACGAAGATCAGAATAGTGATCTTCCATCATCAACACGCTGTCAGCAAATACAAGGGAGGTGTCTTTCCGAAACCCGTTTATCTATTCATTTATGGCCATTAATGTTAGGTAGATATTGGATGAGCTGGTGAGATCACAAATGATCGACTCAAACAAGGTAATTAAGTCTTGGTGTTTATGGTTCATTGTACAGTGTTTTCTCTGATATAGCTGTCATATATTAGGATTCTGGCTTCATAGCTAGCGCCCTTTTGACAGGTCAAGAAAGGGAAGCAAACTTTATGCTCCAGTTACTGGGTGATGGAAGCAGCCTCAAAGAGGATAATTTGGTGTCTACATCCTAGTTATATCTGGTGGACTAAGGCCTGCTGTACAAATAAGATAAGGAACCTCCTCAATGTACACTAATATGTAGTTTAATACTGTAGTTTGAATGGCTGCTGTTGGGATTGAGTACTACAGATGTTGGAGGTAGCATGTTTGGAGCAGATGCTCTTTTGTTTATGATCTTGTTAATAATATTTCATGTGCCTGATAATGTTTTGTTGTTGTGACTGGCGGAGAATAAAAACCATGTGGACGAAGATTGTTTGTCTGACCAAAACTATAACAGTGGCGACGAGAATTAAACATCGCTGGCAGAGAGCCTGGGTACGAGACATGGTGTGAGGATCAAGACAGTGCTGGGTACGTCGTGTGGACGAGTGGACGCTTCGCATATAACAGTGGAGTGTGCTACACCGTGGCCATGGCTACCATGTCAATCGAGCCGTTAAACACGGCCAAGATCTCGTTGGACCTGTGGCTCAGCCTGCTGGATGCAAACTTTCAGTACCGGGAGATTAAGGAGGACGCCACCAAGAAAGCGGTACTCTTAGTTTCACTGGGTTCTGAAGCATATAGTGTTCTCGGAAATTTGTGTGCACCTGAGCTACCGCACACGAAGACCTATGTAGACTTGATTGCTTTGCTTAAACGTCAGTATGTGGTAAAACCATCATATCACAGGAGTTTGATGGATTTCCAAAAGAGGACAAAAAAGAAGCAGGAATCCATACAGGATTTATTTGCGGAATTGAAGGCTTTGGCTAACCACTGCAACTTCGGAGCACAGTTGGACGGCAGGGTTAGGGACCAGTTCATAGCAGTGGAAAAGGAGAATTATTTCCCTAACCTGGTGGCAGAAAATTTGGATCTACAATCGATGACTTCATGGACGGTGCTCGAGAAGATATTGAACCTGGAAAGGGCTTTTGGAAGTAAGACTTCTACTCAGGAAATTATGGTCGTACAGAGCCAGACCAGATGTACACACTGTGGATACAAGCACATAAGTAGCAAGTGCAAGTTTCGTGCATATATATGCAACTTTTGTAACAAGGAGGGACACTTGCAGAGAGTGTGTAGGGACTATCTGAACAGGAACAACAAGGCCTGGGAGAGGAGACGACCAGGGAATGCAGGAAGAAGAGGTAGTGGTACTGTGGTCAAGGCAGCAGAGGAAGGTAACCAGTCTGAAGAAGCTGCAGGTGAGGAAAACCGACTATATTCGGTGAAAGAAAAGGTATGTTCAGTGAAGTCACAAGTGGTGAATTTTGTAATTAATGGGAAGTTAGTTCCCTTGGAACTGGACACTGGTGCTGCAGTGTCAACATTGTCTAGAGATTGGGCAGATACCTTGCAATTGAATGTAAAACCAGGTAAAAAATCTTTAAGTGCTTATGATAATGTACCGATTAAGGTCTATGGCAAGGTGTCGGCAAAAGTAGGTTAGAATGGAAAAGAAATTAACCAGGATTTTTATGTAGTGGATTCACATAATCCTAGCCTATGTGGTAAAGATCTCATGGAAAAAGTGGGAATTTTCTTGGCGGGCCTAGATGAATTGTCAATAGTTAAAACAATTAAAAGTGCCGAACAAATGTTAGACAAATATTCAGTGGAGGCAGATAAGCCAATTAATAGCATGGTGGCAAAAATTCACCTGAAAAGTGGGGCTTCACCTAAATTTTTCAAGGCAAGAACAGTGCCGTTTCATTACAAGCAATTGGTAGAATCAGCCCTGGAAAAGCATGTGGCAGAAGGCATCTTAGAGCCAATTACACATAGTGAGTGGGCAGCCCCAATTGTACCAGTGTTGAAGGCAGATCGGAAATCCTTGAGAATCTGTGCAGACTTCAAAGAACTGAACAACCTCATACACTGTGAGAAGTACCCTTTACCCAAGATAGATGAGTTGTTGTCAGTGGTCTGCAAGGGAGCAATTTTTTCTAAGATTGACCTGAAAGATGCTTACTTGCAAATTCCGGTAGAGGAGGAGAGCCAGAAATTGTTAGTGATTAATACCCACAAGGGGTTATTTAAGTATAAAAGACTTCCTTTTGGACTCTCCTCGTCTCCAGCAATTTTTCAGAGATTCATGTCCCAGTTGTTAGTTAACATTGAAGGTGTGGCTAGTTTTTTAGATGACATTATTGTATGTGGGGAGAATGAGGAAGTGCATGATGCTAGATTAGAACAAGTTTTGAATCTTTTGCAAAAGCACAATGTGAAGATTAATAAGGGAAAAACAACGTTGAAGACCAAGGCCATTGAATATCTGGGGTACCATATTTCAGGTAAGGGCTTTACTCCTTCTCACAAAAATGTAGCTGCTATAATAGATGCCCCAGCCCCAACATCAGTTGGGGAAGTACAGTCTTTTGTTGGGATGGTTACATATTTTTGTAAGTTCGTGAAGAACTTTTCAACAAAATTAGCACCCTTGTATGAATTGTTGAAAAAAGGGGCTAGATTTAAGTGGGCAGCAAGAGAGGAAAATGCATTCAGGAATATTAAGGATCAATTCTCCAGTGCTCACTAATTTTACAGGTAGACTCCCGTTAAAACTGGAGGTAGATGCTTCCCCAGTAGGAGTGGGGTGTGTATTATTTCAGGAAGTAGATGGTCAGGATAAAGTAGTATATTTTGCTAGCAAGAAATTATCTCCTGCGGAACAGAAATATTCTCAGTTAGATAAAGAAGCCTTAGCTTTGGTATATGCTGTAAAATAAACTGAGGTATTTTCTGCTTGGGAGGAAATTTCTTGCTAGAACAGATCATAAACCCCTGCTAGGATTGTTTGGCAGAGGTAAGCAGATTCCAGTTAATGCCAATGCTAGAATTCAAAGATGGGCATTACTACTCTCTCAGTTTGAGTATGATTTAGAGTTTAAGCCAGGCAAGGATAATGTAGTAGCTGATGCATTAAGTAGATTGCCTGTGACAGAAGAATTAAATTCCAGTATTCCAGTGGAGTATGTTAACCTGGTGGAATCTATGTCTTTTGAGGATATTTCATTCCAGACTATTAGGAAGGCAACTGGTAGAGATCCTAAATTAAGTCTGTTGTTGAAAAATGTCAAATATGGTTGGAATGATAATTTGTTATTGTCAGAGTACGCTGCAGTGAAGGCTGACCTTAGTATTCACCAGGATGTACTCTTGTATAGGAATAGAGTGGTGGTGCCTGGGGAACTGAGATGTAAGATTTTGGAACAGCTGCATGTAGGCCATAATGGCATAAATGCTATGAAAGCAGAAGCTAGAAGTTGGGTTTGGTAGCCAAAAATAGACCAGGATATTGCTGAGGTAACAAAAAATTGTCATATTTGCTTTAAGAATTATCAGAAACCCCAGGCCCCAGTACTTTCTTGGCCATTCACTGGAAAACCCTGGTCTAGACTTCATGTAGATTATGCCGGACCTATGGATAATAAATATTACCTGGTGGTGGTGGATTCATACACCAAATTTCTGGATGTGCATGTGTGTAATTCCACCACATCATCTGTAACTTGTGAATTACTAAGGAAAACATTTTGTAATTTTGGATTGTCAGACATAATTGTCTCAGACAATGCTCCTTATTTTGTTGCTGTGGAAATGGAGGATTTTTTTCGGAAAAATAGTATTAAACATGTAACACCTGCCCCCTATAATCCTTCTTCAAATGGTCTAGCAGAGAGAGCAGTGAGATCCTTGAAAGAAGGGTTAAAGCGGTTTACGGAAGGTACTATTAATACAAGACTTTGTAGATTTTTATATAATCAAAGGAAAACTGTTCATTCTACTACTGGTAAATCTCCTTCTGAATTACTGTTTAATAAACACTTTAAAGTGCACATGGAAGCAGTAAAGACAGATCCCAATAAAGAGAAATCGGTAACTAGCTTGGCCAGTCAGTTGGCTCAGGGAGAGGAATTGTTGTTTAATGAGGGGGATGCAGTATATGCAAGGAATTTTGGAAGTGGAAAGCCCTGGGTGGAAGGGAAAATTAGGGAGGTCCTAGGCCGCAGGAACTTCACTGTGCAAGTGCAGAGTTTTGGGAACATTAATTGGAAAAGGCATGCCGATCAGCTCATGCCAAGGTTCACAGGGAATTTTGAAGACCCTTCAGGTGGGGGGGGGCAACTAGTGATATCCATCCTTATAATGAAGGGGTAGCAGCACCTGCAGGAGACCGGGAGGCAGAGCAAGGGGCAGCAGAGGATAATGGGGATACAGTTAACCCTATGGACTCTACAAGGAGTAATTCAGAAGAATGTTTCCCAGAAGTAACAGGTCAGGACTTCCAGTTGAGAAAATCAGGAAGAGTCATACGACCGCCTGATAGACTTAACCTGTAGGGATATAGTTTATTTAAAAGGGGAGGAATGTTGGGATTGAATACTACAGATGTTGGAGGTAGCATGTTTGGAGCAGATGCTCTTTTGTTTATGATCTTGTTAATAATATTTTATGTGCCTGATAATGTTTTGTTGTTATGACTGGCGGAGAATAAAAACCATGTGGACGAAGATTGTTTGTCTGACCAAAACCATAACAGCTGCATATATATAAATTCAATATAAACCCTCCCTAATGTGTAGTGGATCGATTTGTGAGATTATTGCAGAAATACAGTCCACTTATCATCATACAAATTGCTATCGAAATATATAAATTAACGTAAATAAAAATTCTATATAAATTCATATAAATTAAAAAATGTAAATCTCACAGGTCGGTTCCCACATGTTTCATTTTTCTCCCCCCCCTCTTCTCCTATCAAACTGTCATTTCCTGCCGACCTTTTGCCTGTTTTGATTATTCTTTCAACCTTCTTTTGTTTTGACGCTCGGGTGTTTGAGGAGGCATACTCTTGCACCCGTAGAACTGTAGTACCCGACGTCTCGAGCGAGGGGACCCTTTTATTGTCAATCCTCCTTTCGTCACTGAACCCGCTCTCGACGGACTCACAGTTCTTAAGGTGGCGTTTGTGGGGCGTATACTCACGACGCACCCCTGGGGGGCCCCGGCAAGATCGGCGATAGCTTCTTGTTGGGTGTCCTGCCTCTAATTGTGGCTCCATGGTGGGTGTGGGGGCACATTCGTGGATGAAAGTTTTTCCTCGTCTTCATGGTTGATAATATTTCCCTTGTATTTTCTCAGGCTCTTGGGGTGCGCGACCAAGCCCCCGAGTCAGATTGTGTTGGAAGGCCAGGCCCTGTAGCCCCTGCTGCATTGGGGCCCCAACGACCTGACTACTCCCCTCAGCTCCCCTCCCTCCTCTGTGGTAGGGTCGAGTCCCCACCCCCCAGTGGTGACCACCTCGTCCCCTGGCACGGCTTCGTCTCTCATTGTGACTACTGTGCCTTTTAGCCCCATGAACTCCGGCGGTTCTCAACGCCGTTCCCGCTACGGCCGCACTCGCACGATCCCTTCCCGTAATACTACTTACAACGCCTTGTTTGGTCTCGCTACGTGGGCTAAATACTTTGATCTCCACCATCTGGATTCTTCTACTCCTGACGATTTCTCCCTCCATAAACACCTTGTTGATTCAGTAAATGCCTCTGTTACTTTTAACTCCACCAGTTACGGTACGCGTGTCGTCGCTGCTCCTTCTCAGGATGCAGCTATTCGCTTAGCCGCTTTGTCCTGCATTGGCGAGACCCCTGTTCGGGTCTCCAAAAACGCTCGGTTAAATGCCAGTGTTGGCACTGTTTTCCTCCCACACCATGTTGCAACTGGTGTTCGGGACCTCAAAGATTGCCATGAGGATATTAAACATATCCTCGAAGCCCAAGGCCATTCTGTCCTCCAGGTGGACACGTTTACTTGACCCCCTCGTGGTCGTCGCCGTCAGCCCCTTCGAGTTGTAAAAATCACCTTTGATAGTAGGGTCCTTACGCCCTCTATTATTCTTGCTGGTGCCAGATGCTCCGTTCAGGAGCACATTCCCTCTCCTAAACTTTGCAATAAGTGTTGGAAGTTCGGGCACGGTGTCCTCAAATGCACCAGTACTGTGTATCTATGCCCCATGTGTGGAGACGATAGTCATTCTAAGTCCGAGTGCACTTCTCCCCAGGCTCGCTGCCTCAATTGCCGTGAGGCCCACCCTACTTTCTCACGCTCGTGTGTACACTACAGACTCGAAGACGACGTCCTCAACTTGAAGCACAGTGATTGTCTGTCTTTCCCTGAGGCGCGACGCCAAGTTCGTCGTCTCACCGCTTTCGCGGGCGTATCCTACGCACGTGTATTGCGTTCTACCTCTCCTCGTCCTTCCCACCTTCCTCAGTCTCACAACCGTTTCCAGGCCTTAAACCCGACCACACCCACCACCTCCTCTTCTATTCCCTTGCCTCCTGTCCTGGATGGTCTCCGTCCTGGTTCTCCATCTGGGGTTTCCCCCCCTTCCTATCCAGTCCACCATATCTCCTTTGTCTTCTTCCCCATCTCCCCCCACTCTTTTTTCCCGACCCTCCCCCTAGTCTATTGACCCTCCACGCCACCTGTCTGTCCAGGCTGATATCCATCATCCTCCCAACAATTTTCGTGTTATTCGCTCCCGTTCCTCTTCTCCTGCTGAGACCATTGAGTCTGTCGCCCAGTACGTTGTTACTGGAACGCCTGACTCTTAGAGTCAGAAACGTAAGCCTGGCTCCTCTCCTTCTTCCTCTCCAGCAGGTAAGGCTTCGCTCTCTTCCTCACCCCCTCCCTCTGACTCTGTCACTACATTCCCCTCTTATTTCAGTGGTCGAACCCCTTATCCCAGATATGGAGGTTTCTTTCACCCCCGATTCCCTCTCGGTTGCTGCCCTTGCTGAGGCGCGCACCCTGCCTTCTGCCCCCCCCCTCCTCCAGCTGTCCTTGCCTGCCCCTCTCAGTTGTCTCCTCCCCCTCCGGACCCCGTCAGTCCGCCTCTGGTCTGCCCTCTTGCTCCTTTCCCTCTATCCTTACTAAGTTTACCCATGCCCCCTAACCTTGATTTTTGCCGACCCTGCTCCTGATCCTGACCCTGATCCTGTTCCTGAGATTCTTTAATAAACTGTGTTCTGCTATACCTTTATTTCATTTTTTGTTCTCTGTTACTGTCCTTTCTCTTTGGTGATGTCTATTCTTCAGTGGAATATTCGTGGATTTTATGCTAACTTCCATGAACTTCAACTTCTAATTACACAGTTTTCACCGCTTTCTGTTTGTCTCCAGGAACCCCATGCTTGGTGCTCGTCCTGGTCACTTTCGTGTTTATTCCTTTCTTTCTCCCCCCCCCCCCTCTAGCTCTTGCTGGGGCCCATAACTCTACTGCTCTCTTAATTCGATCTGATATTCCCTTCATGCCCCTACTTCTTCTGTCACCTATCTATTGTTCTGCTGCCCGTGTTTTTGTGGGTAAATGGTATACAGTCTGTTCCATTTATCTCCCCCCAAATGTCCCGCTTTCCCTTCCTGATCTTAAGAACCTTCTAGACTCCTTGCCAGAGCCGGTGCTCCTTTTAGGTGATTTCAACTGTCGACATTCCTTCTGGGGTGATGTTCTGACAAACATCCGAGCCCGTCTTCGCGAACAGTTCGTCCTCGCTTCTTCTCTATCTCTCCTGAATTCTGGTGAGCCCACTCATGTGGACTCTCGAACTCGCACCCTTTCCTGTCTTGATCTTTCTCTCTGCTCGTCGTCCCTTTACTTAGATTTCACGTGGCAGGTTCTTGATGACCTCCATAACAGTGATCATTTCCCCATCCTCGTTCCCTTTTTTCTTTCCACCCTCTCCTCTCCTTCCCTAGGTGGCCGTTTGCCAAAGCTGACTGTAGCCTATTCACCCTCCGTGCTACTCTTTCTGACCTCTCCTCTCTGCCTCTTCCTCGCGCCCTCCTTTTTTTATGACTCTGTCTTCGATGCTGCCCTCCGCTCTATTCCTAGCTCTTCCTCCCGGGGCACACGGAAGTGCGTCCCCTGGTGGAATGCGGACTGTGCTCGGGCTGTCCACTGTAAGCGTGCAGCCTGGAAGAAACACTGCCGCCGGCAGACAGCTGATTCTTTTATTCTGTTTCGGAAGGCGAGTGCGGTGGCCTGTAAGACCATCCGTACAGCTAAACGTGAGAGTTGGAAATCTTATGTTTCCACCATTACGTCCGACACTCCTCCTCCGATACTCCTTCGTGGTACTCTTGTGGCGGATCCAGTGCAGATCGCGACCGAACTGGATTCCCACTTTTCTTCTGTTAGCTCTGGTTCTCATCTTCCTCAATCCTTCCTTCTTCGTAAGCCTGTTCTTGAATCTTATCCTTTAGATTTCCGCACTCATCTCCGCCTTCCCAATAACGATCCTTTCTCTCTTTCTGAACTTCAGTCTGCCCTGGCCCTCTGCGGATCTATGACGGCTGGCTCGGATGACGTTCATTATGAGATGCTTCGCCATCTCCCTCCGTGCACGTCTCAGTATTTATTGAGTCTGTATAACTAGGTCTGGGAGGAGTCGTCCGTCCCTGAGGACTGGCTCGATGCCATTGTACTCCCTATTCGGAAACCAGGGTCTCTCGGTACGTCCCCTGGACTTCCGCCCTATTGCTCTCACGAGTTGTTTGCAAGCTCTTTGAGCGTATGGTAAATGTCCATCTGATGTGGTTCTTGGAACACCATCGCCACCTCTCTCCTTCTCAATTTGGTTTTCGCAAGTGCCGCAGCACGACTGATGTCCTGGTGAACTTGGAGGTCTATATTCGTACTGCTTTTGTTGGGAAGATCTCCGTTGTTGCTGTCCTTTTTGACCTGGAAAAAGCTTATGACACGACTTGGAGATACCATATTCTGTCCCAACTTCGTTCTTTTGGCCTTCGTGGTAATCTCCCTCTCTTCCTTCAAAGCTTTCTCTCTCGTCGTACCTTTCGGGTCAGGCTTGGTGCCACTCTCTCTGCCTCTTTTCAGCAGTATGAAGGTGTGCCCCAAGGTAGTGCTCTGAGTACTACTCTTTTTCTGGTTGCCCTCAATGGTCTTCTTTCCCTCCCTTCCTCCTGGCATCTTCTCTGCTCTTTATGTTGACGATCTTACTCTTTGCTGTCGGGGTGATGATTCGCCTCTCCTTCAACGGCGGCTTCAACTTGCGATTGATGCCGTGTCATCTTGGGCCACCAATCATGGCTTCAAGTTCTCTAGTACTAAGACTTGTGCCATGACTTTTACTCAGAAGCGGGTCGTTCTTCGTCCCTCTTTGTCACTTTATGGTCATCCCCTCGAGTACAAATATTCTGCAAGGCTTTTGGGGTTATTCTTTGACTCTCGTTTGTCTTGGTCGCCCCATGTATCTTACCTCCGTGTTGAATGCTCTAAGGCCCTTAACAACACTTTGGCGCATTCCAGCAGACCGTCGTTGTCACCAATATTATTAATCACACCGCACTCGTGCCCCTCTCGGGAGTCACGAGAAAAAATATTTGTATAAAATCCATTTATTATCCGATCAACTTGGGAATAGTTTACAAATGTTTGCCATAAACTTTACGTTTTCTCTAATAGCCGAACAGCTTATTAAAGAGAACGGCGTGGCAGTGAATCATCGTGGTAAAACAATTGTATTATTGACACGACGAGTATAATCGACGTAGTTTTTATATATGTTGCCGGTCGAACGCATCCTTATGTGACCTTTAATACTTATGTTCTTATAGAACATTCTATTGCAAGCACATTGGTACAAAAATAAAATACATACATCGACAAATAATGTCAGGACAGTGAATTGAATATACACTTTTCAAAGCGATTTTCGCCGATATGCCGCCGCGGGTAACACTTCGGCCACTTCCCACACTGTTTTGGGTGGGCTACGACATTGAATCTATATTTATATGCATATGTCCGTGTAGAGAATTTTATTGCGATTCCAATGATATCACAATTAGCGATGTAGGACAACTGTAGGCTTCGCAACCATTAAGAGAGTGGAAACATTTTGTTGCTGTTGGGCGCTCTCGGCTAGTGATCTGAATAGTTTTTTATTTGGTGTTGATAATCCTTATGCTTTGCGGCATTTTATAGATATGTTCTTATAGATAATTTTATTGCGAACACAGTGATACCAAATTTAAATACGTGCGCCTTCAATTATTGTCAGGACAGTCAAAAGAGTGTACACTTTTTCGGTCTTACCGCGTAGGCGCGCGAAGCGCCGAAAGCATCTAGGGTATGTTTTTTTTTTAAAACGCCGAGAGCGCGAAAGTGTTTTAACCTACTTAAGGTTTTGTCCCATACTTCTTGGGGAGCGGATAGGCGCACGCTCGTCTATTTGCATTCCTCTCTCGTCCTGTCTAAACTCGATTATGGTTGCCCTACATACTCGTCTGCTTCTCCTTCTACTCTTCGCCGTCTTGATACTTTGCACCATACTGGGTTGCGCTTCAACTCTGGTGCTTTTCGTTCAACTCCTACCCTCAGCTTGTACGCTGACTCTGGCTTTCTGTCTCTCCAGGACCGCCGTGATCGCTACAGTCTTTGCTATCTTGCGCGATCCTTACAGCGTCCTCACTCTCGCCTCTATCGTGCTTTGACTTTTATCCCTCCTGTAGTTCCTGTTCCTCTTCACCTCCTTCCTTTTTCTGTCCGTTTGTCTCGCTTACAGGATTCTCTTTCAGCTCATATTACCAATGTTTCTTCTCTTATTGTTTCATCCTTGCCCCCGTGGAGGGTCCCCCTTCCCAAATTTTGTATTTCTCTGACCCGCATCACTAAAGCTTTTACCCCTCCTACAGTTCTGAAACGCCTCTTCTTTGAGCACTTTTCTTCTCACTCCCACTCCGTTCCCATCTTCACTGATGGGTCTAAGTTTGCAGACGGTGTGGGCTACTCTGTTGTTTTTCCTGACCACACTTATATGTGTCGCCTTCCTCCGGAGGCTACCATCTTCACAGCAGAACTTTATGCTCTTCGTCTCCTGCTTTCCCAGTGTCAATTCTCCTTTGTGGTGGTAGTTGATTCTCGTAGTGCCCTCATGGCGTTAGGGTCCTTTAATCCGCTCCACCCGGTGGTCATCGAGATTCAACATTGACTGTTTCTTATCTCCAGTAAATTTAAGTCGGTTGCGTTTTGCTGGGTTTCCAGCCGTGTTGGTGTCTCTTTAAATGAGCGTGCGGATGCTGCCGCTAAGGAAGCTATCCACACTTGTCCCATCTCCCGTAAAGGTATTCCTTATTCCGACTTTTACCCAGTTATTCATGCCTCCATCCTTGCCCGCTGGCAGAGTTGTTGGTTTTCTGTTATTGGTAACAAACTGCATACTCTTAAGAGTCGTGTGTCCCAGTGGCCTTCCTCCTACCATCGTAACCGGCGGTGGGAAACGGCTCTGGCTAGGTTATGTATTGGCCATACCCGTTTAACTCACGGTCACTTAATGGAGCGCCGCCCTTCTGCTTATTGTGCAAATTGCATTGTCCCTCTTACGGTCATGCATATCCTTGTTGAATGTCCTGACTTCCAGGACGAGCATGTGTCTTGTTTTCCGACCGTCCTCTGTGGTCGCTTGTCCCTTGATAGAATTCTTGGCGACTTGGATACTTTTGATATCATTTGCCTTAGGCGTTTCTGTTCTCGTATTGGCATCTTTGGTGATATTTAGCGCCCTCTGATTATCCCAGACATTTGATGGTGCTACATAGCCTTCCCGGTTTGGTGCCTTCTATTGATAATTACTTACTTAAAGCATTTACGCATTTACCTGCTCATATATGTTGATTGTGTTCATGTTATATTAATTAGGTGAATATTGGCTATGAAAATAAATATAATCTCTAATGACAGACCTTATTTGAATAATTAACTTGCAGTGTTGATTTACGGAGATAAAACAGTTTCACCACAGTATTTTTAAAATATTTTCTTTCATTAACGTGTATTGGGATTGCCTAGAGAATTGCAAGCTTTGGTACAATGTGATAAGTGAGATTAAGGTGATTATCGTCATGTCATAATGTGTGTCCCAAATTGGCTTCTTTGTGCAATAGATGTCATTAATATTATTGTTTATGATTGTGTGTTAATTTATTACATGTCTGCTGTCAGTGATTTCAGCTGAATCTATTTCATTATATTTTATGTGAAAAAATAGTCAATTATTGGTAATGTCGAGGGTAATAATGCTTAAATACTATTTCAAATGTGAATATTTATTGTTGTGGAGGAGATTATCAAGACATTAATTTTAAATTTCTTAATTTTTGACATTAATAAATATTTATATACAAGGCGACGCAAAGGTAACTGAAACATAATACTGTTTTATTATTACTGTTTTATTATTATAATTTTTATATATGATTGTGATAATGGAATATTACAGTAAATTAACCTTCGGGTCACCCTTAACAGTTCAGGTAACTGATGTTGAAGTAGTCGGTATGTATGTTAACAACAGTGACCGTGTTTAATTTGTGTCATTTTGAAATAATCTCTCAAGTGGAATTAAGTAAATTACGATTTTTTTAAACAACATTTGTATGCAAGCGTTTAAATATAAATATTTATATTGACGAAAGGTGTCGCTGTGATGACTATTATACAGGTGTTCCTTGGGCCTTCTCGTAGCGGTGCCGTGAGGAGCGTAAGTACCGTATAACCACGACCAATATTATAATAACCACGACCACGCCCACGCCCACGCCCAATATTATAATAACCACAACTGGAATATAGAAAGGCAAATATTACCACGACTGTCAGGTACAGGACAGTGACCAATATCAACATTTGCACGCCTCTAACATGACAGGGACCGATGTTAAACCACTTCTTCCTGATTCAAAGACATAAAATTGCCAAATATATTTATTTACCAGTCTTGGAATGGATCTGGAACCAGTAATAATTCACTCATACAAAAACACGACAGTGATATAAAACATTAATCAATGTCTCCTTCAAAATATTACTGAGGGCTTATGTTATTCCACTTCTGCCAATACATAGTGAAATACAAAAATGTAAAACGTACAAGTCTCAGATTTGCAACAAGGCTGAGAAAGAGAGAAAGAGAAAGAAAGAGAAAGAGAGAAAGAAAGAGAGAGAGAAAGAGAAAGAAAGAGAGAGAGAGAGAGAGAGAGAGAGAAAGAGAGAGACAAAGAGAGAGACAAAGAGAGAGAAAGAGAAAGAGAGAAAGAGAGAAAGAGAGAGAGAGAAAGAGAAAGAAAGAGAAAGAGAAAGAAAGAGAAAGAGAGAGAGAGGGAGAAAGAGAGAAAGAGGAGAGGGAGAAAGAGAGAAAGAGAAAGAGAGAGAGAGAGAGAGAGAGAGAGAGAGAGAGAGAGAGAGAGAGAGAGAGAGAGAGAAAGCGAGAGAGAGAGAGTGTGTAACCAGTGAATGCTATGTGTATCCCATGCAGTTGTGTTTACAAAAAAAATATGATTTGTTATAATAATAAGATTGAAGACCATGTTATGGCTCTCGGTCACTATGATACAAGGTTACACATATGATCAGAAAATAATACTAAAGGCTTTGCACAGAACAATAGATGATGGTAAGGGGGAGGAGGGGCCCTGCCTGTTGGAGCATGGGCGTGGTGCTGCCTCATTTAGCCAGTTGTGTGTCAGTCTCCTAAGAGGGGAGTCGCCCACAAAGGCTCTCTCCCGCCCAGGCCTGCATTTGGAATTTTTATGTTGAGGTCCTGGCTCACCTTTAAGAACAATGACACACTCAATGCTATGTGCCGGTGTGAGCTGTGTCAGAAGAGAGTATGGTATGCCATATTGCTGTCACTCCCAGCAGTGTGGTGTTGGTATGTGGTATGTCCTATGTGGATGGAGGGGGGGGGGAGGGGTGGGCATGACTGACTATGGTAGAGGTTGATGATGACATTCACAACAGTTAGGCCTCGAGGTTTGAAAAGGTAACCCCATGTGGTGTCACTCCTCATAGCTATGTGGTAGGTATGGCCCGCATATCCTTAGTGCTCTGGAAGCAGGGAGGATACATAAAACTGTAATTCTTTAAGAAAAAATAATGACTCCACTTTCACACACAAACCCGCTACCAGCTGTTACCTCCCTTTCCCCTCCTCCCCTCCTCCCCTCCCATCTTAAGACCCTGGATTCTCACACTCCCCTCAACACTTCCTGCCTATGTAGGGGGAACTAACTGACGTCATTGATCACCACCAACACAGCTGCATTGGCTGAGAAAAAGTTAAACGCTTCTTTGTTTACATATACTGTCACACAAACCCACCTGTTCCCTCACTTTCCCCTCCTTCTCCACTCACAACTTAAGAACCTGATCTCCTCCCTCTCAGGTAGGGGGGGGGGTCTCCCCTCTCCCTCCACAACATAACCTACATACTCCCATACCCATCTTAAGACTATACTCTCCTTCACTCAACATACTCCAATCTATCTACACACACAGAAATAACTCTACGGCACATACTCAAACATATTCATCTTCTCCTCTCCTCCTCTTCCTTCTCCCTACATGACCGCATACCAACCACATACCCTCCCGCCTCCTACCCCAACATAACCCCTTAAGTGTCGCCTGGCCGGACGCTACGCGTTATCCACGCGCTAAAAACACTCGGGGAATCCCACCCCAGAAACCTTTCAGATGATGTACACATGCCCACATACTTATCCCCCTCCCCTCTTATCTACATGACCCACAACGTCCCATACATTTTACCCCTGTGACCCACAACATCCCCCCTGACACAACCCGTCCCATTCTACAGATTCTCCCACCATTTGTTTTACTATGACCGAGTTCGATCCACTGAGGTTCCCCTCAGGTATGGGACGGTTCTAGTCACATATTTCACTACTCAAGACAACTGTTCAAAAACCATTATTGATACCATAATACAGCACACTCATTTTATAAAATTCAGAGCTCTTTCTAGAGATTCATTAAATGTACATTTTTGAGCTAGGTGCCTGGTGCTGAAACATTTTCCCAAGCTGAACATTTACAAGTGAACATTATTGAACTGTATTTGTCATATCTGACTATGTTTCTGAAGGTACTTACCAAGTATTGCATTCACCCAATTTATACAACTGTTCGTTGTCGGCTTTCTTCTCGGGCCAGGAGCACTTTTTGCGAAAATTTAAAATAACTGTATATAACTGTAGATAAAGTTAGTTACATTACATACAGAAATAATACTGACTGCCATTTCAGACTGGAAATAGATAATTACTGCCACACCTAACTCGAAATGGATAACGATTACTACTTTCCACCAGGAATGAATAGTTAAAGCCATCTCTGCACAAACTGCAGTACACCATCTGTGGCAAAGAAATAGAACTACAGGAAGGTTCCACAGAGGACCCACATACCTCTGATTCTTCTCTAACTTTTTCTTGTATTTAACTAGGTATGGACTCCAGGCTGGATCTGCATACTCCAAGATTGGTCTGACATAAGTGGTATACAAGGTCCTTACACAAGTTTCTAAAGGCAGTTCTTATATTGGCCAATCTTGCATACGCCGCTGATGATATCTGGGTTTTGTGGGCTTCTCGAGACAGGTTCGGTGTGATATCATCCCCAAGATCTTTCTCTCTGACTCTTGCAGGGTTTCACCTCCCAGATGGTACCTTGTGTTCAGCCTCCTGCTCCCTCCGCCTAATTTCATTACTTTACACTTAACTGCATTAAGGGGCCAAGAGAATCAAATATGCCAAAAATAAAAACTGGTTTGATTTCAATCAAACTTTATTGACGAGTTGTATATGAAAAGGGTTTCATCTGGTCCAAGTCTCAGCATCGTAGCATAAATAGGACAGGAATAACAAATATTGAATTAGGTATCAAAATTTTTCCAAAATGGTCAAAAACGATTATCATATACAAGTGTCAACTGAAATCATGTCTATGACTCTCAGCTATCACAAGAGCATATGTTAAAAAAAATAGTTTTATTAAAAGAAATTAAATTAAAAAATAAAAAAATTATTTTTTTTTGTTTTTTTCTTATTTGTTTATTTGACGATTTGCCTGAAACTTATTCACCAGACGGCACGTAAGCCTGTCTGTAAGAGTACCAAGAGGGCCAGGAAATTGGTTGATGTCAACCTCAGCCACAGATGGCATCACCTTTGACTTTATTTTTTACTTATTTCAAGTAACATAAACGTTCATATAACTTTCTTTTTTTATTCAATTTACATGAAACGTACACCTTATATGTAGAGTGTCTCTAAAATCTGTAGTAATTATTTTTTCCTAAGTTCATTTATTGATTTTATAATAGCAATAAACTTGTTACATTGGCATATATATATATTTTTTTTTTTTTTGGGGGGGGGGTAACTTTGACTAATTGTATTAGAAAAACTAAGCATGTTTTGGAAAATCCCCAACTACAGGTCCTTTATTGTATGCTAATGTGTCAGAAAAGTGTCATAGAATGTTTATATCTGAAACGTGTGGTTGTATATACACACTTGAAATTGTGTAATATTCGCTAAAAAAAAAAAATCTCCCTTTCTATTTAGGCTGCAGTACTGAAACTTGGAACAATTGCAGCCCTTTTCATATACAACTAGTCAAAAAATATTGTTTGACATTGAACAACTTTTATAAAACTAATCTCTTGGCCCCATAGAGTTTATTAGACATTTTCTAGGCCTCTGAGACCCACTATGCCCTTCAGGCACTCCTAGCTGCCCAGACCCCATCTTCCACCCAGCCCCCTGGCTCCCAGATACCCTCTGCCTTTCATCCTCCTCACTATTCCCGGGGACTTGCCACCTCACAACCACTTATTGGAGCTAGGACTGCATCCTTCTCTCACCTGTAGCACACACCGAGGGAGACAGGTAGGCAGATGAGCTATATGAACTCTGGCAACAGAGTTTCCAAGAAGAGTCTCAAGGTTTGGTACACCAATGCTGATGAGGTATACAATAAAGCAGGGGAAATAAAAGAAAGGGTTAGTGAAGTAGATCCAGACATAATTGCAATAGTGGAAACTAAAATAAATTATATGATCTCGGATGTAATCTTCCCAGAGGGATACCAAGTGATAAGGAAAGAAAGGACACAGAGACAGGTTGGGAGAGTGGCACTCCTCATAAAGCGAAGATTAATGGTAACATAAGCTCCATACTTGGGATTCTGACAGATGATGGGAAGAGGATTGTGATCTTGATAATCTACAATCCCCCACCAAACAGTAGAAGGCCCAGACAGAAATATGATAAAAACAATAAGACTTGTACAGATGATCTGCAGAGGGCAGCAACAACAGCTCACAGAATGAGAGCAAAACTGTTGGTTATGGGGAATCTCAATCACGGAGAGATCTATTGGGAGTCAAGAAATCCCCCATCGTCGGGAAAAAACGTGAGGAGCAAAATTAGTGGAAGTTACAGACAGGAATTTCAAAAACAATATTCGAAGGAAGAGACAAGGGAAGGAGGAACGATTACACAAAGCCTAGTAGACCTGATTTTCAACCAGAATGAGGAAGACATCACGAATATTGAACATGAAATATTACTAGGAGCCAGTGACCATTGTGCTCTAGTCTTTGACAACTTGACAACTTTGACAACAACGAGCTTAAAATTGTGAGGACGGGGCAAAAGGTCTGGGAAAGGAGAGTACAGGAGGATAAGAGAATATCTGGGAGAAGTGCAGTGGGAAAAAGAACTAAGAGGAAAAATAGCACAAGACATGATGGACCTAGTCAAGTGGAAATGCAAGGAGGCTGAAGAAAGTTTTATTCCAACAGTAAAAGAAAAACGTTGGAGGGAATATAAAAACCCATGGTTTAATTGACAATGTCAGGAAGCAAAAATGAGAAGCAGGAGGGAGTGGAGAAAGTACAAAGGACAGACAGTAAGATTTGATGCATTACAGCTAGGAATGAATACATCAACATAAGGAGAGTATCGGAAAGGAATTATGAAAACGATATTGCAATGAAAGCCAAAAAGCAACCTAAATTATTATATAGTCAAATAAGAAGGAAAATGTAGGTGAACAACAAAGTGATAAGACTAAGGAAAACAGAAGAGGCATATACAGAAAGCGGCAAGTTAATCTGTGAGTTACTGAATGCCAGTTTTTATGGAGTGTTCACAACCAGCCTGAGTAGCTCCCATTGTTAGAAGAGATGATCCAAGCTGAGAGACAGACGGATATAGAAGTGACAGCAGAGGAGGTAATGAAACACCTAACAACACTGGATGAAACTAAAGTAGTTGAACCAGACAATGTATCACCGTGAATACCAAAAGAGGCAGCGCAGGCCCTCATCGTGCCTCTAGCAAGGATCTATAATGAGTAACTTACGAAGGGAGAGTTGCCCAGTTGCTGGAAGAAAGCAAATGTGTACCAATTTTCAAAAAAGGTGATCGGTAAGAGCACTTAACTACAGACCAGTATCACTTAAAAGCATTACCTGTAAATTACTTGAAAGAATAATCAGGTTAAGACTGGGTAGACACCTAGATAACCATTACAAACACCAACATGG
The DNA here is from genome assembly GCF_040958095.1 of Procambarus clarkii. Lineage (NCBI taxonomy): Eukaryota > Metazoa > Arthropoda > Malacostraca > Decapoda > Cambaridae > Procambarus > Procambarus clarkii. Next base: position 9,511,416 of record NC_091164.1, read on the forward strand.
GTTCAGAGAAGGGAAATCATGCCTAACAAACCTTCTGGAATTCTTTGATAAAGTAACTAGAACAGGACAGGACAGAGAAGCATGGGAAGACTGCATATTCCTGGACTGCCAAAAAACCTTTGACACATTACCGCACAGGAGACTGCTTTTAAAACTTGAGAGGTAGGCGGGAGTATGCGGAAAATCCCTAGCTTGGGAAGAGAATAACTTAACAGGCAATTAAGATCTGTACTAAGTCAGAATGGCAAGAGAGTAAAAGTCAGGGGCGAGAAGTAAGACTGGCGAACCATAACGAGTGGAGTACTTCATGGATCGGTGCTGGGATCAGTTCTATTTCGATTATACATAAACAACATGTTCATAGGAGTAGAGTCCTATATGGTGATGTTCGCGGAAGACGCGAAATTTATGAGACGAGTTGTGACAGATGAGGACTGTAGGATACTCCAAGAGGACATGAACAAGGACAGCAAGTGACTATAAGAGAACCTGTACAGACTTAAAGACAGGTACAATAAATGGCTAAGGAGTTAAATTCTTGCAAATGTGAAGTGATGAAGATAGATGTCGGGAGCAGGAGACCAAACACAAAGCACCCGATGGGAGATGAAATCCTTCAGGAATCAGGAAAAGATAGAGAGAGAGCGATCTGTGGGTTGATATCACACCAGACCTGTCATCTAAAACCCACATTAGCGGCATATGCAAGGCTGGCAAACATAAGAACTCCCTTCAGAACTTGTGTAAGGAATCATTCAGAACATTGCATACATCATATGTCAGACCAATACTGGAGCATGCGGCTCCAGCCTGGAGTCTATACCTAGACCCTCCCGCCCACTGCCTGCCTCCCGCCCACTGCCTGCCTCCCCCCCCCCCCACTGCCTGCCTCCCCCCCCACTGCCTGCCTCCCGCCCTCTGCCTGCCTCCCACCAACTCCCTGCCTCCCACTCAGTCTCTGGCTCGAACTCACTACCTGCCTCCCGCCCACTGCCTGCCTCCCGCCCACTGCCTGCCTCCCGCCCACTGCCTGCCTCCCGCCCACTGCCTGCCTCCCGCCCACTGCCTGCCTCCCGCCCACTGCCTGCCTCCCACCAACTCCCTGCCTCCCACTCAGTCTCTGGCATGAACTCACTGCCTGCCTCTCACCCACTTCCTGCCTCTGAGAACTGGGAACAGTGTGTTCATGTAGAGCATTAAGGTATGGTACACAAACGCGACAGAGTTACAGACAATTCCGAGGAATAAAAGAAAGAGAGCAAAAATTATATTGATTTAATTCTAACAGTGGAAACGAAAATAAATATGATTTCCGATGCAGTATTTCCAGGGGTATTTCAAGTATTATGAAAAGAAAGAAAGCAAAAACAAGGAGGAGGAGTTGCCCTCCTAGTAAAATGGGAGGGGGAGTTGCCCCTCCTAGTAAAATGGGAGGGGGAGTTACCCTCCTAGTAAAATGTGAGGGGGAGTTGCCCCACCTAGTAAAATGGGAGGGGGAGTTACCCTCCTAGTAAAATGGAAGGAGGAGTTACCCTCCTAGTAAAATGTGAGGGGGAGTTACCCTCCTAGTAAAATGGGAGGGGGAGTTACCCTCCTAGTAAAATGGAAGGAGGAGTTACCCTCCTAGTAAAATGTGAGGGGGAGTTGCCCCACCTAGTAAAATGGAAGGAGGAGTTACCCTCCTAGTAAAATGTGAGGGGGAGTTGCCCCTCCTAGGAAAATGGGAGGGGGAGTTGCCCCACCTAGTAAAATGGGAGGGGGAGTTGCCCCACCTAGTAAAATGTGAGGGGGAGTTGCCCCACCTAGTAAAATGGGAGGGGGAGTTGCCCCACCTAGTAAAATGGGAGGGGGAGTTGCCCCACCTAGTAAAATGGGAGGGGGAGTTGCCCCACCTAGTAAAATGTGAGGGGGAGTTGCCCCACCTAGTAAAATGGGAGGGGGAGTTGCCCCACCTAGTAAAATGGGAGGGGGAGTTGCCCCACCTAGTAAAATGGGAGGGGGAGTTGCCCCACCTAGTAAAATGGGAGGGGGAGTTGCCCCACCTAGTAAAATGTGAGGGGGAGTTGCCCCACCTAGTAAAATGGGAGGGGGAGTTGCCCCACCTAGTAAAATGGGAGGGGGAGTTGCCCCACCTAGTAAAATGGGAGGGGGAGTTGCCCCACCTAGTAAAATGGAAGGAGGAGTTACCCTCCTAGTAAAATGTGAGGGGGAGTTGCCCCACCTAGTAAAATGGGAGGGGGAGTTGCCCCACCTAGTAAAATGGGAGGGGGAGTTGCCCCACCTAGTAAAATGGGAGGGGGAGTTGCCCCACCTAGTAAAATGGAAGGAGGAGTTACCCTCCTAGTAAAATGGAAGGAGGAGTTACCCTCCTAGTAAAATGTGAGGGGGAGTTGCCCCACCTAGTAAAATGGGAGGGGGAGTTGCCCCTCCTAGTAAAATGGGAGGGGGAGTTGCCCCACCTAGTAAAATGGGAGGGGGAGTTGCCCCACCTAGTAAAATGGGAGGGGGAGTTGCCCCTCCTAGTAAAATGGGAAGGGGAGTTGCCCCTCCTAGTAAAATGGGAGGGGGAGATGCCCCACCTAGTAAAATGGGAGGGGGAGTTGCCCCACCTAGTAAAATGGAAGGAGGAGTTACCCTCCTAGTAAAATGTGAGGGGGAGTTGCCCCACCTAGTAAAATGGGAGGGGCAGTTGCCCCACCTAGTAAAATGGGAGGGGGAGTTGCCCCTCCTAGTAAAATGGGAGGGGGAGTTGCCCCACCTAGTAAAATGGGAGGGGGAGTTGCCCCACCTAGTAAAATGGGAGGGGGAGTTGCCCCACCTAGTAAAATGGGAGGGGGAGTTGCCCCACCTAGTAAAATGGGAGGGGGAGTTGCCCCACCTAGTAAAATGTGAGGGGGAGTTGCCCCACCTAGTAAAATGTGAGGGGGAGTTGCCCCACCTAGTAAAATGGGAGGGGGAGTTGCCCCACCTAGTAAAATGTGAGGGGGAGTTGCCCCACCTAGTAAAATGGGAGGGGGAGTTGCCCCACCTAGTAAAATGTGAGGGGGAGTTGCCCCACCTAGTAAAATGGGAGGGGGAGTTGCCCCACCTAGTAAAATGGGAGGGGGAGTTGCCCCACCTAGTAAAATGTGAGGGGGAGTTGCCCCACCTAGTAAAATGGGAGGGGGAGTTGCCCCACCTAGTAAAATGGGAGGGGGAGTTGCCCCACCTAGTAAAATGGGAGGGGGAGTTGCCCCTCCTAGTAAAATGGGAGGGGGAGTTGCCCCACCTAGTAAAATGTGAGGGGGAGTTGCCCCTCCTAGTAAAACGGGAGGGGGAGTTGCCCCACCTAGTAAAATGTGAGGGGGAGTTGCCCCACCTAGTAAAATGGGAGGGGGAGTTGCCCCACCTAGTAAAATGTGAGGGGGAGTTGCCCCACCTAGTAAAATGGGAGGGGGAGTTGCCCCACCTAGTAAAATGTGAGGGGGAGTTGCCCCACCTAGTAAAATGGGAGGGGGAGTTGCCCCACCTAGTAAAATGGGAGGGGGAGTTGCCCCACCTAGTAAAATGGGAGGGGGAGTTGCCCCACCTAGTAAAATGTGAGGGGGAGTTGCCCCACCTAGTAAAATGGGAGGGGGAGTTGCCCCACCTAGTAAAATGGGAGGGGGAGTTGCCCCACCTAGTAAAATGGGAGGGGGAGTTGCCCCTCCTAGTAAAATGGGAGGGGAGTTGCCCCACCTAGTAAAATGGGAGGGGGAGTTGCCCCACCTAGTAAAATGGGAGGGGGAGTTGCCCCACCTAGTAAAATGGGAGGGGGAGTTGCCCCACCTAGTAAAATGGGAGGGGGAGTTGCCCCACCTAGTAAAATGGGAGGGGGAGTTGCCCCACCTAGTAAAATGGGAGGGGGAGTTGCCCCTCCTAGTAAAATGGGAGGGGGAGTTGCCCCACCTAGTAAAATGGGAGGGGGAGTTGCCCCACCTAGTAAAATGTGAGGGGGAGTTGCCCCACCTAGTAAAATGGGAGGGGGAGTTGCCCCACCTAGTAAAATGGGAGGGGGAGTTGCCCCACCTAGTAAAATGGGAGGGGGAGTTGCCCCACCTAGTAAAATGGGAGGGGGAGTTGCCCCACCTAGTAAAATGGGAGGGGGAGTTGCCCCACCTAGTAAAATGTGAGGGGGAGTTGCCCCACCTAGTAAAATGAGAGGGGGAGTTGTCCCACCTAGTAAAATGGGAGGGGGAGTTGCCCCACCTAGTAAAATGGGAGGGGGAGTTGCCCCACCTAGTAAAATGGGAGGGGGAGTTGCTCTCCTAGTAAAATGGGAGGGGGAGTTGCCCCACCTAGTAAAATGGGAGGGGGAGTTGCCCCACCTAGTAAAATGGGAGGGGGAGTTGCCCCACCTAGTAAAATGGGAGGGGGAGTTGCCCCACCTAGTAAAATGGGAGGGGGAGTTGCCCCACCTAGTAAAATGGGAGGGGGAGTTGCTCTCCTAGTAAAATGGGAGGGGGAGTTGCCCCACCTAGTAAAATGGGAGGGGGAGTTGCTCTCCTAGTAAAATGGGAGGGGGAGTTGCCCTCCTAGTAAAATGGGAGTGGAAGTTCGAATAACTAGAGAATCCGAATGCAAATCATACAGTCTCCTTCACTTGCACTCTGATAGCAGATGGTAAGAGGATAGCGGTCCTGATAATTCACAACCGGTAAGCAAACAACAGATCGTCCAATAAGGAAAATGAGGACAACAAAAAAGCTTGCATAGATGACTGGAAGACAGCAGTAACAGCAGACATAGAATTGGAGATAACTTCTAGTCAAGGGGGAGGGGCCAAAATCATTGAGAGATCGACTGTGAATCCAGAAACTCCTATGTATCATTATCTCCTAATACTATTACCAATCGTCGTCATTATCATCACAAAATACACGATTAATACATACGTACACTTTACACCACATCTACTCCAACTCAATATAACAGTAATATCACACGGGGTTGAAGGCGCACTAATATCACAGAAAGATATATATCCCAATTATGCCTCACAACAATATACCCTTTCAGGTCCCAGAATTCAACAAGATTATACAACATAGTTACAGAACTTAAAGAGTATAATGCTGTTGTATACAAATACTGGTAGAATTGTAAATAACGATGGCCTGCAGGACATAACGTTTCAGCACAGCCCTCAGGTCATATAATTTTATGAATAAGTGAAGAAAACATGATATAATAGACTGGCAGTGAAAATCACTTTAGCAGAGAGGCAAATGGGATCTGCATTAAGGGAATAATATAGGGAGACCCAAGCATAAGGACATAGCAGACAATAATGTTCTATGACAAAATATGAAGGAACCAGCAAGATACAAGATACAATAACACTACAATATAGCTAGATCAGATACTCTCGCGGGAAAACAAGTGCAGCTTTGAAAAATGCAAAAAAGCACATGGAGCCAATAATCACTGACGTTGTGATCCAAAATAATACTGTTAATGGAGCGTCATATTAAAGAGTGATTGGGATATTTATATTTTGATTTTGAATTTTTTACTAGCTGTACCCGGCCACGCATTGCTGAGCCACAGCAACATTCCCGTCTCCCAGTCCTCCCCACTATTCCCCCCTTCCCTGTCCCCTCATCCTCCCAATCATTCCTCACTCTCCCGTCCCCTCGTCCTCCCCACTATTACCCCCTCCTCCTGTCCCCTCATCCTCCCCATCATCTCACCACTCCCCCGTCCCCTCGTCCTCCCCATCATCTCACCACTCCCCCGTCCCCTCGTCCTCCCCATCATCTCACCACTCCCCCGTCCCCTCGTCCTCCCATCATCTCACCACTCCCCTGTCCCCTCGTCCTCCTTACCATTCCCCCTCCCCTGTCCCCTCTTCCTCCCCACAATCCCCCTCTCCCTTGTCCCCTTCTTCTCCCCCCCCCCCTCCATTCTCCATTCCCCCGTCCCCTCGTCCACACCATCCCCAGTTCCCCCATCAACTCGTCCTCCCCACCATTACCCCCTCCCCTGTCCCCTCGTCCTCCCCATAATCCTCCCACTCCCATCCCCTCGTCTTTCCCTCCATTCCCCACTCCCTTGTCCGATGCATTCCCAAATGATCTGATGTTCCCATCAATGAAAAATAAGAAAAGCAGTTAAAAAACGAATTGAAAAAAATGAAAAAATATGAAACTAAACTAAACTGAAGAAATGAATGGTATGGTAAACAACACAGCTAAATTCCAACGCAATGTCATACAAAATAATTGAATCAAAATGAAAATAAATCAAAATCAATAAAAATTAAATTTATCAATGCAATCGGAACACTGAAATGGAATCATAACATATATAGTATAGTGCGTGTGTTGCTCTTATGTGCAACAGATGGCGCTGTTTTTAAAAAGAAGCACGTTTTTACCTGTCCCAGATGTGGAATCTTATATTGTAAGCTTATAAAAACGCGCACCTATTCGAATGGAACGTTGTGTCAAAATTTCAAACCAATCGATGAAGAAATTTCAGAGATTACTGCGTGTGTTGCTCTTACATCCAACAGATGGCGCTGTTTTTCGAAAACAGCATGTTTTTTCCTGTCACAGGTGAGGCATATATATAGTAGGTATATAAAAATACACGCCTATTCGAATGCAACGTTGTGTCAAAATTTCAAAGCAATCGGTAAAGAGGATTCGAAGATTTCCCTCAACATAAAACACACATAAAAAACCACAGTTTAAAAAAAAAAAGTTTTTTTTTCTGACCACAGACGTGACATCTATATAGTATGTATATAAAAACCTGCTCGGATGCAAAAGGAGCGTTGTGTGAAAATTTCAAAGCAATCGGTGAAGAACTTTCGGAGATCAGCGATTTTGAACAAACGAACATTTACATTTTTATTTATATGACTAGCAGTATCCAGCCACGCGTTGCTGAGCCACAGCAACTTTCCCTATCCCATTGTCCTCCCCACCATTCTCTATTCCCCCATCCCCTCGTCCCCACCATCCCAAACTCCACCGTCCCCTCGTCCTTCCCCACCATTACCCCCTCCCTTGTCCCCTCGTCCTTCCCACCATCTCTCACTTCCGTCCAATCGTCCTCCCCACCATTCCCCACTCCACCATCCTCTCTTTCTTCCCACCATGCCCCACTACCCTGTCACTTTGTCCTCCCCACCATTCTCTATTCCCCCATCCCCTCGTCCCCACCATCCCAAACTCCCCCGTCCCCTCGTCCTCCGCACCAATTTCTTCCCCTCGTCCGATGCCTTCCCAAATGGTCTGATGTTACAGTCAGAAAATTGGGAACATCAAATGATCTGATGTTCCCATCAATGAAATATAAGAAAAACATTTAAAAATGAAATGAAAATATGAAAAAATATAAAAATAAAGTATACTCACGAAATGAACGGTCTGGTAAAGAACACAGCTCAATTCGAATGCAATTCACACAAAATAATTAAATCAAAATGAAAATAAATCAAAATCTATGAAAATTCAATTTATCAATGCAATCAGAAACATTGATATGGAATTGTAACATATCTAGTATAGCATGTATGTTGCTCTTACATGCAACAGATGGCGCTGTTTTTCAAGAAAAGCATAGTTTTACCTGTCACATGTGTGACATCTACATTTTTACTTATGAAATGAACGGTATAGTAAACAACACAGCTCAATTCCAACACAATGTCACACAAAATAATTCACTAAAAAACAAAATAAATCGAAATCTATGAAAATAAAATTTATCAATGCAATCGAGTGGGCTCCTGAGCTACCGTGCAGTGAGGACGTGTCGCCTGCTGCTCCGGTGGTTTGAGTCGGTTCTCACTATGTGAAGAGAGCCATGGGGAAGGCTCAGCGCAAGAGGGAATGGAAGCAGCTTTCGGACGAGGAAGGACGGTGGACCGATGTGCAGCAGGCCCCAAAGAAAACTGCTATCGAGGCTTTACCACTTGCTTCTACCAGCAAGTCAGCGGACGTAATGGACCTAGAGAGGACAGCGTCAGTCACACACCAGCCAGTGTCAGTCAATGCTTCTCTGTCCGCAACGCTGCCGCGGGACGGCAGTATGAGTCAGGAGAGGACACCACCGGTTTCACGCCAGCCAGTGTCAGCCATTGTTCCTCTCTCCACAGCCCAGCCGCAGGACAGCTGTATGGGACAGGGGAGGACACCACCAGTCTCACACCAGACATCGCCAGCCTCTGCACTTCTTCCAAAATTCAAGATCATGCAGACCGACCACTTTCCTACAGCATATGGAGTAGTAACGGCGATGGAAAAAGAACAACCAGAGCTCAAACTTTCCATTACAGTCAACCTGAAGGGAGAAATAATACTGACACCTCAAGACCAACAGACTGCACATTACTTAGAGACGGTAAGAGTCCTGCAGGGGAAACCTGTGTGCTTGGTAAAGCTGGACCCTTCAGAACGACGCACACGAGTCGTGCTTTTGGGATACCCAATCGACTTTCCCCTGGATCCAGTGCTAGAACACAAGCAAGTCCTGAATGCGGAACGTTGCCACACAAAAGTAGACAAGGCAGCGACGCGTCAGGTTCTGGTGACCGTCATGGGACATGTGCCAGAATCTTTCGGTCTTGGAAATTGGGGGACATACCGACAGAGGCCATACGTCCCGGAACCCCTACGCTGCTTCAGGTGTCAGAAATACGGCCACCATCAGTCACGCTGCACAGGACAGGAGAGGTGCGGAGTGTGCAGCCTGAGACATCCCACCAAAGACTGTATTGCTAAGCACAAGGCAAACCAGACCACTACAGCCAAATGTCCAAATTGTGGAGGCAAACATCATGCCTGGAGCACAACCTGCTCTGCACGGAAACAAAAAGTGCAGACAGCTCAGGCCAGGATCAACACCCTGCCCAGCAATACATCCACCAACACCAACGTCTGGAACACTCGTGCACAGCCACAACAGCCACCCGCTCTCACGGAGCAAAATTTCCCGAATCTGTCAATTCCGAATCAGACATTACACGAAAGTGTTGCAGAAGTCCAGCAAATGCAAAAGAGCAGAAAACACTTACTTTCGGAATCTACTCACCAGCTATACAGTTTTACCGAGGTCCAGCTGAAAACCATCGTGAAGATCATGGCAGAGACCATTATCAATTGCCTACAGATGACGCAGAACGCCTCACAACACCAGACTCAAGACATCACTTGTGTGATAAGGGACAAGATCGTGCAGCAGACCACAGTTACACGAGACATAGACAGTCTCCGACAGGATGGAGCACAAGAGGACAACCAACGCAACTTGGACATACTGACTACCAACAACAGTCGGCTAGTCAAGACACCGGAACATCGACATTCACAAACGCAACTGCAAGACGCAGTGACCACCCACGATCAAAAGAATCTTCCAACACAGGAGACAGACAACAACAGCCAATGCAGTCTGATCTGCAGCAACGCCAACAAAGACGTATTGAACAGCAGAGATGCGCAGGTTCCGCCATCACAAGAAACGGCCGCGAGCAATCAATGCAGTCCGACTTGCAGCACTACCAACAACAAAGTGATGGACCACAGTTCTGCACAGATTCCGACAATGCCGGGGATGACCACGGACAATCAATGCAGTCCGACCTGCTGCACTTCCAACAACATAGCGATGGACCACAGTTATGCACAGATTCCAACAACGTCGGGGATGACCACGAACTATCAATGCAGTCCGATTTGCAGCGACACGACTTGCGAGGCGGAGAATATAGAGGTCGATTCCGAGGAGGAGTTCTAGTAGAACAAGCAACGCCAACCGAACCCGTCGTCTGGCCATTACGAATTCTGCAGTGGAACATACAAGGTCTAGGAAATAAAAAACACACACTTCAGGAGGCTGCAATCGGCACGAAAGCAGATATAATCGTTTTGGAAGAAACTCTTTTCCCGGCCACGAAATCCTTCAGATTAGCTGGATATCAGCACTATGTTCTACCGTATGAGCAGGGGAGACAAAGAGGATTAATGACCCTAGTCAGAAACACCATACCCAGCAAGAAAATAGACTCAGTTTCATGTGGGGATGGAGTAGAGGTATTAGCAGTTACAGTGAATATGGCTAATTTTGAGCTCCTCATATACAACGTCTACAAGCCCCCTAGACGTAAACTAGAAGCAGAGGCAGTGCTTGCCTTGGCCACGCAGGAAAATTTAATTATTGCTGGTGATTTTAATGCTCATCATCCTGAGTTAGGTGCAACTGGGCCAGCCAATGCAGATGGGCGCCATTTAGCTGCAGCTCTGCGAGAAGTACCTGAAATTACACTTCTCAACACTGGGGAACCCACTCACATTCTAGGAGGTTCCCTTGATCTTACATTCATCTCAACAGCACTCCAGCAACAGGCGAAGTGGGAAGTAGACCCGGTGATCACCAGTGACCACTATGCTACTGTCACGACACTCAACCTGGCACGACCTCCTACACCGCCTGCGCAGCCTCGGTGGAATTTAGGAAAGGCCAATTGGAATGTATACCAAGAAGAACTTGAAAAATGGTATGCAACGTACACGCCACCTGAGGATTTGAACATACACGAGACCAATCTGCAGGAAGTCGTTGCAGCTGCTGCGAACAAAGCTATTCCAATCATTATCACAGGTAACACGAAACGAAAGAACTATTGGTTCTATAGTAATGACGTTAAAGAACAGAACCACAGAGTCAATATCTTCAGAAAACATCTAAAGAGAAACCCCACACCAGAAGGTAGAACTCTGCTACGAGCGGTGATATCTGAAGCAAGGCGAGTTTCTAGAGAAGTAAAGGAGGCAAGATGGTTTGAGTGGTGTCAAACTCTAAATGAACATAGTAGTCTTGGCAAGATATGGGGTCAGATTAAAACTATATCAGGTCGCCCCCTCCCCGCTCAGCTCGTTGTCGCCGTGTGGGGGATTAGTGGGCGGCTGCCGGAGTGTGATGCTCCTTGGGACGGTCCTCTGTCCTTTTCTAGCCTTGTGCTCCTGCTGCCGTCCTCTCCAATTCTGCTGGGCATCTTTTCCTTTTCCTTCTGTTTCGTTTTTCTCCCCCCTCTTCTCCTATCTGCTTGCCGTTTCCTACCGACCTTTTGCTCGTTCTGGTTCTTCCCTTGGACTTCTTCTATTTTGACGCCCGGGTGCTTGAGGAGGCATACTCATGCACCCGTAGAACTGCAGTACCCGACGTTGAGAGCGAGGGGAACCTTTTATTGTCAATCCCCACTTCGTCACTGAACCCGATCTCGACGGACTGTCGGTTTCTTAAGGTGGCGTTTGTGGGGCGTATACTCGCGACGCACCCCTAGGAGGCCCCGACAAGATCGGCGATAGCTTCTTGTTGGGTGTCCTGCCTCTAATTGTGGCTCCATGGTGGGTGTGGGGGCACATTCGTGAGTGAATTCTTTCTTTCGTCAAGATGATTACCCCTGCTTCGGCTTCTTCTGGTTTACCTTCTCAGGCTCGTGGGGTGGGCGACCAAGCCCCCGAGTCGGTCCGTATTGGAAGACCGGGCTCTGTAGCCTCCGCTGCATTGGGCCCCGACCTTGCTCCTCCTTTGGCCTCTCTGACTCCTTCCTCTGGCTCCCCTCCCTCCTCTGTGGTTGGGTCGAGCCCCAAGCCCCCAGTGGTGACTACCTCGTCCCCTGGCGTGGCTCCTTCTCTAGTTGTAACTACTGCGCCTTTTAACCCCTCTCTCTCTGGGGGTTCTCACCGCCGTCTTCGTCACGGCCGCCCTCGCTCGATTCCTTCCAGTTCTGCTACCTATCAAGCCTTGTTTGGTCCCGCTTCGTGGGCCAAATATTTTGATCTCCTCCCTCTTGATTCTGCGCCTCCTGACGATTTCTCCCTCCATCGACATCTCATTGATTCCGTGGATGCCTCCATTACTTTCAACCCCACTCGTCTCGGTACACGTGTCGTTGCTGCTCCTTCTCAGGATGCTGCTTCCCGCTTGGCTGCCTTATCCTGCCTTGGCGAGACCCCCGTTCGGGTCTCGAAGAACGTTCAGTTGAATGCCAGTGTTGGCACTATTTTGCTCCCGCCCCATGTTGCGACCGGTGTTCGGGACCTACGCGACTGCCACGACGATATTCGACATATCCTCGCTGCCCAGGGCCATTCTATTCTCCAGGTGGACACGTTTACTCGTCCCCCTCGTGGTAGTCGCCGTCAACCCCTCCGGGTTGTGAAGATTACCTTTGATGGTAGGACCCTTCCACCCTCTGTCATTCTTGCTGGTGCCAGGTGCTCTGTCCAGGAGTACATTCCTTCTCCTCGGCTCTGCAACAAGTGCTGGAGGTTTGGGCATGGTGCCCTCCGCTGCTCCGGGACTGTCTCTCTCTGTCCTTTGTGTGGTGGCGAAGGTCACTCTAAGTCGGAGTGCGCTTCTCCCCAGGCTCGTTGCCTCAACTGCGGTGAGGCCCATCCTACCTTCTCCCGTGCGTGTGTCCATTACAAGCTTGAGGCATCCGTCCTCAACTTGAAGCACCGGGAGCGTTTATCTTTTCCTGAGGCGAGGCGCCAGGTTCGCCGGCTCCCGCCTTATGCTAATATCTCTTATGCTCGCGTGTTGCGCTCTTCCTCTCCTCGTCCTTCCCGCCTTCCTCAGACTCACAACCGTTTCCAGGCCTTGGACCCTGATGCGCCCACTGCCCCCTCCTCTGTCCCTTTGGGTTCTCTCCCGAAGGATCCTCCTCCTGGTCCTCTGTCTGGGGTTCCCCTTCCTTCTACCCGGTCTGTCGTGTCTTCTGTGTCTCCTTCCTCGTCCCCCTCCGATCCTCCTTCCCATCCTCTTCCTCCATCTATCGGCTCTCCCCACCGCCTGTCGGTGCGGGCGGATGTCCATCGCTCTCCTAACGGCCGTCGTGTGTGCTCTCGTTCGGCTTCTCCTGTTGAGACACTGGAATCCGTTGCCCGGTACGTAGTTGCTGGGACACTGGTCTCTTTAAGTCAGAAGCGTAAGCCTGGCTCCTCTCCTTCCTCTTTCCCGGCGGGTAAGAAGGCTTCGCTTTCTTCCTCAGCTCCTCCTTCTGGCTCTGTTGCTCCTTCCCCTCCCGTTTCAGTGCTTGCGCCCCCTGTTCCTGCTATGGAGGTTTCTTTGGCCCCTGCTTCCCTTTCGGTTGCTGCTCTTGCTGGGGTGCGCTCCTCTCTTTCTACTCCCCCTCTTCCTGCTGCTGTCCTTGACTGCTCCTCTCCGTTGTCTCCTCCTCCTCCTCCTCCTCCTTCGGACCCTGCCCGCCCACCTCTGATCTGTTCTCCCGTTTCCTTCCCTCCGTCTTTGCTCAGTTTACCCATGCCCCCTAACCCTGACTTTGCTGACCCTGATCCCGACCCTGATATTCTTTAACGTGCTCTGTTGGTCTTTCGCCTTTGTTTCTTCCTTGTTCTCTGTTTTTGTCCTTTCTCTTCTCGTCGTTGTCCATTCTTCAATGGAACGTTCGAGGTTATTACGCCAATTTCCTCGAACTCCAACTTCTGGTTTCGCGGTTTTCGCCCCTTTGTGTCTGTCTCCAGGAGCCGATGCTTGGTGCTCGTCCTGGTCGTTTTCGTGGCTATTCCTTTCTCTCCCCCCCCCAGCCATTGCTGGGGCTTCTAATTCTTCTGCTCTCTTGATTCGGGCTGATGTTCCCTTTGTTCCTTTACTTTTTCCTTCGCCTCTCCATTGTTCTGCTGCTCGTATCTTTGTGGGGAAATGGTACACAGTTTGTTCCATTTATCTCCCCCCGAGTGTCCCGCTCTCTCTTCCTGATTTGAAACACCTCCTAGACTCCTTGCCGGAGCCTGTGCTCCTGCTGGGTGACTTCAATTGTCGTCATTCTCTTTGGGGTGACGTTCTGACGAATACCCGGGGTCGCCTCCTTGAGCCGTTTCTCCTCTCTTCTTCCCTGTCTCTTCTGAATTCTGGTGAGCCCACTCATTTGGACTCTCGAACTCGCACCCTTTCTTGTCTTGATCTTTCTCTCTGCTCTTCTTCTCTTTACTTAGATTTCACATGGCAGGTTCTTGATGACCTCCATGGAAGTGATCATTTCCCCATCCTTGTTTCCTTTTTCTCTTTTCGCCCTTCCCTCTCTTTCCCTAGGTGGCAGTTTGCTAAGGCGGACTGGACCCTATTTTCCCTCAGTGCTACTCTCTCTGACCTCTCCCTTCTGCCCCTCTCTCGCGCTCTCCTCCTTTTTCATGACACTGTCTTCGACGCTGCCCTCCGCTCTATTCCTCGCTCTTCCTCTCGGGGTCCACGGAAGTGCGTTCCCTGGTGGAATGCGGACTGTGCTCGGGCTGTCCGCTGTAAGCGTGCAGCCTGGAAGAAGCACCGCCGTAGGCAGACGACCGATTCTTTTCTTTTCTTTCGGAAAGCGAGTGCGGTGGCCCGTAGGGCCATCCGTACGGCTAAACGTGAATGTTGGGCATCTTATGTCTCGACAATTACGTCCGAAACCCCTCTGGCCCAGATCTGGAAGCGTATCCGCAAGATAGCGGGTAAGTTCGTTCCCGATGTTTCACCGGTCCTTCACCTCCATGATACTCTTGTGGCGGACCCGTTGCAGGTCGCTTCCGAACTGGGTTCCCACTTTTCTTCTGTTAGCTCTGGTCTTCATCTTCCCCAATCTTTCCTTCTTCGTAAACCTGTCCTTGAGTCTCGTCCTTTAGATTTCTGCACTCATCTTCAGCTTCCCTATAATGATCCCTTCTCTCTCTCTGAACTTCGTTCTGCCCTGGCCCTCTGCGGTTCTACGGCGGCGGGCTCCGATGGTATTCATTATGAGATGCTTCGCCATCTCCCTCCGAGCACGTCTCAGTATTTACTGAGTCTGTATAATCGGATCTGGGAGTCGTCGTCAGTCCCTGAGGACTGGCTCGATGCCGTTGTCCTCCCTGTTCGCAAACCGGGGTCTCTGGGTACTTCCCCTAAGGACTTTCGCCCTATTGCTCTCACAAGTTGTGTCTGCAAACTCTTTGAACGTATGGTTAACGTTCGTCTGATGTGGTTCCTGGAACACCATCACCTCCTCTCCCCTTCTCAATTTGGTTTCCGCAAGTGCCGCAGCACGACAGATGTCCTGGTGAACTTGGAGGTCTATGTACGTACTGCTTTTGCTGCGAAGACCTCCGTTGTTGCCGTCCTTTTTGACCTAGAAAAGGCTTACGACACCACTTGGCGTTATCATATCCTATCTCAACTTCATTCTTTTGGCCTTCGTGGTCATCTCCCTCTCTTTCTCCGCAGCTTCCTCTCTCGTCGTTCCTTTCGGGTGCGCCTTGGTACCGCTCTCTCTCCCTCTTTTCAGCAATACGAAGGTGTGCCCCAGGGTAGTGTTCTGAGAACTACATCTTTTTCTGGTTGCCCTCAATGGTCTTCTTTCCTCTCTTCCTTCTGGTGTCTTCTCCGCTCTCTATGTCGATGATCTTACCCTTTGTTGTCAGGGTGATGATTCGCCTCTCCTTCAACGCCGGCTTCAACTTGCGATTGATGCCGTGTCGTCTTGGGCCACAGGTCATGGCTTCAAGTTCTCTACTTCTAAGACTTGTGCCATGACTTTTACGCGGAAACGGGTTGTTCTTCGTCCCTCTTTGTCACTTTATGGTCATCCCCTTGAATACAAAGATTCCGCGAAGCTTTTGGGGTTATTCCTTGACACTCGTTTGTCTTGGTCTCCCCATATCTCTTACCTCCGTGTTGAGTGCTCTAAGTCCCTTACCCTCCTTCGGGTCTTGTCCCATACTTCTTGGGGGGCAGATAGGCGCACTCTCCTTGCTTTACATTCCTCTCTCGTCCTGTCTAAGCTCGATTATGGTTGCCCTGCTTACTCGTCTGCTTCTCCTTCTACTCTTCGCCGTCTTGATGCTTTGCACCATACTGGGTTGCGCCTCAGTTCTGGTGCCTTTCGTTCGACTCCCGTCCTTAGCTTGTATGTTGACACTGGCTTCCTGTCTCTCCAGGACCGCCGTGATCGCTACTGTCTTCGCTATCTTGCGCGGTCCTTGCAACATCCTTCCTCTCGTCTCTGTCGTGCTTTAACTTTTACCCCTCCTGCGGTTCCTGTTCCTCTTCACCACCTCCCTCTTTCTGTCCGGTTATCTCGCCTACAGGATTCTCTTTCCGTTCGTATTTCTGATGTTTCTCCTCGTGTTGTTCCTTCTTTGCCCCCGTGGAGGGTCCCTCTTCCGCGGTTTTGTACATCCTTGACTCGTATCACTAAAGCTTTTACCCCTCCTACAGTTCTAAAACGCCTTTTCCTCGAGCACTTTTCTTCTCACTCCCGCTCCGTTTCTGTCTTCACCGATGGGTCTAAGTCAGCGGACGGTGTTGGCTACTCTGTTGTTTTTCCTGATCGCACTTATATGTGTCGCTTGCCTCCGGAGACTAGCATCTTTACAGCGGAACTTTATGCTATTCTCTATGCTCTTCATCTCCTGCTTTCTCGTTGTCAGTCTTCCTTTGTGGTTGTTGTTGACTCTCGTAGTGCCCTCATGGCTCTCGGGTGCTTTAATCCAGTTCATCCGGTAGTTGTCGAGATCCAGCATTGGCTGTTTCTCGTTCACAGTAAATTTAAGTCGGTTGAGTTTTGTTGGGTTCCCAGCCATATTGGCGTGTCTTTAAATGAGCGTGCGGATGCTGCCGCTAAGGAAGCTGTCCGCTCTTGTCCCATCTCTCGTAAAGGCATTCCGTATTCCGACTTTTACCCGGTTATCCATTCCTCAGTCCTTACCCGTTGGCAGGCTTCTTGGTTGTCTGTTACTGGTAACAAGCTACGTACTCTTAAATGTTGTGTTTCCTCGTGGCCGTCCTCCTTCCACCGTAACCGGCGGTGGGAAACAGCTCTAGCGAGGTTGCGTATTGGCCATACTCGCTTAACCCATGGTCACTTGATGGAGCGCCGCCCTGCTCCTTATTGTCCTAGTTGCATTGTCCCTCTTACGGTCGTGCATGACCTTCTTGAATGTCCTGACTTCCAGGACGAGCGTGTGTCTTGCTTTCCGACCGCCCCTCGCGGTCACCTGTCCCTCGATAGAATTCTTGGTGACTCGGATACTTTTGATATCGTTCGCCTTATGCGTTTTTGTTCTCGTATTGGCATCCTTGGTGATATTTAGCGCCCTCTGATTATTTTGCGTATTTGATGGTGCTACATAGCCTTCCCGGTTTGGTGCCTTCTTTTGATAATTACTTACTATATCAGGTCGGCCAGCCCGGCCACAGGCATGTATTCAACCATTGCAGGAGGCTGAGAGACTTGCTCTCCAATTTGCAGAAAGAACAGCTTCATATCAGCTTCCTGCAATGGTCCGAAGGCAGCAAGAACACTTAAAACAAGAGAGGATGACAGTCATTCATGAGGGCATAGCTATAAATGACGAATGTGACTGTCCCTTCACCGAACAGGAACTAAGCAGAGCCAAAAAAGGTGGTAAGGACACTGCACCAGGTGCTGATAACATTACATACTCAATGATCGCACATGCAGGTCCTGCTGGAGACCGAGGGATATTGGACGTCATCAATGCGTCTTGGCAGCAAGGCAAACTACCGCCCTCTTGGAAGAAAGCAGACATCATCCCGATTCCTAAGCCGAATGAACCTGGCAATTACAGACCCATTTCATTAACATCATGCGTTAGTAAAACTGCAGAACGGATGGTCTTAAATAGGCTACTGTGGAAGACTGGAGACCTTCATAAACACATATTTGGCTTCACTAGAGGAGTAGGTACTGCAAACTGCATAGCAACATTACTAGGAACAGTTAACTCAGGTCCAGCTATAGTGGTCTTCCTTGATCTGGAAAAAGCGTTTGAACTTGCAAGCCCGCCAGCAATACTACACACCTTAGTTAAAAAAGGTGTGAGGGGGAAAATGCTGGCATGGATTCAAGATTACCTAAGTCACAGGTATGCCAGAGTAAAGTTGCAAGGACAAGTTTCGGACTACCACTTGCACGAGAATGGGACTCCACAAGGAGGAGTCCTCAGTCCTAGTCTTTTTAACATCCTTATGGAAAACCTTGTTACCATGTCCTTTACAGAAGGGGTTACATTGCTAAGCTATGCTGATGATCTAGCATTAGTCATTACGGGTCCTTCACTTCTAAATAAAGCTCAAGGTGCTTTAGATCAAGTGGCATCTGAATGCAGTGTTTTAGGGCTAAAAATATCTGCACAGAAGTCTTAGGCGATGAGACTAGGCGGCAAGGCTCCAGACAGGCACCTACGCATTCAGGACATTAACCTTCAGTGGGTTACACAATATCGTTATCTCGGAGTGTGGATTGATTTTAAAATGACATTCCATAAGCAAATTCAATATCTAAAGGAGAAAGCAAAGTCACGAATAAATATAATGAGAGCAATCACAGGGCCCCGTCTAGGAGCGGGACACAGAGTGTTGAGAATGTTTTACATACACGCCGTTCGTTCCCTGGTTGATTATGCAGCGCCTGCCTTACTCTCTCTCCTGGTCAGTGGGCAAACGTTGAGGTTCTTCAAAATGATGCATTGCGGGTCATAATAGGTGCTCCCAGATGGACTAAAATCCTGAACCTAAGACTAGAGACAAAGCTAACGTCGATTGAAATAAGGGTAAAGGGGATTGCTGCGTGCATGCTGACCAAGATATTGACTAGACCTAGAATCAGTTCACTTAAAGATATGATCACTGAAGCACTAACTCTGGACAGAAGAGCCTCCAATGGCAACAGGTGGACCCATTGTGCGATAAACCCCATCGATACATTCGATATGGCAAACACAGTCACTGAGAGGGGTGTCGACGACATACATGCAGACTTTGTTATACAAGCCCCTTGGGAATCTCTGCCAGCAGACTTTCAGATTATGGCTCTTGACGGGAAGAAGAACCGGACACATCCTCATCTGCTCCGTCACTTTGCACAGATGCATATAAAAGCAAACATGGCATCCGACAGCTTCACTTACTTCACGGATGGGTCAGTAGACCAGCAGGGACAAGCAACCGGAGCTGCAGTTAAAGCAGGAAACTCTGTATATAGTTGGAGGCTCTCAAATGGGTGTTCGACTTTACAGACTGAGATGCTAGCCATTCAAAAGGCTTTGGAACATGCTCTTGCTGAACACCGACAACATGTTATCATCCATACAGATTCGCGAACCGCCATTGAAACCTTGCAACAGGAACACCTATGTGATAACATCCATCTGATCACCAATGTCTTATCATTCATGCACACACTCAAACGACAAGGCCGACGGGTACTTATCAACTGGGTGCCAAGTCATGTGGGACTATTAGGTAATGACATTGCAGACGAAGCTGCAAAACTTGCTACTAAGAGGAGGAATGTAGACATTTACATACCACAGAGTCTCTCCCAGATGAAGAAAGTGATTCGAAACAGAGCAATGCGAAAGATGTACAGTGACCACAACACAGCAGTTGCAACATCAGGATCTGCGGGTTGGTACAAGAATTCAACCAACTACGAACCACTTAGTTTGATGAACGGGGGCAGTAGAACAACAGAAGTGCACTTACATCGCATCAGGCTTGGATACCCATGTGCATGGGAAATAGGCTTACGGGTTCCGGAAGGTGAGAGGAAATGTCAACACTGTGGAGAATTGCCCGACAGACCACTGGAACATTATCTAACACAGTGCACAGTTACAAACCCGTTAAGATTTCACCTTCGATTCGACAGAGCAGAGTACGTTGTTAAACACATATGGCAAAATCTTACTGAAGCGACCATACGAGTCATACATACTCATCCTCCGCCCAGGTAAAACAGAAACAAGCATCACTTAGTGGGCCAGTCAGAGGCTTAGGGCCCGCGCAGGATTATCCCTGCTAAAAAGAAAAAAAAATCAATGCAATCAGAAACATTGAAATGAAATTCGTGACATATTTGGTATAACGTGCATGTTGCCATTATGTGCAACAGATGGTGCTGTTTTTTTTTTTAAAACACATGTTTTTACCTGTCACAGGGGTGGCAGCTATATAGTAGGTATATAAAAAGACGCGCCTATTCGAATGCAATGCTGTGTCAAAATTTCAAAGCAATTGGTGAAGAACTTTTGGAGATTACAGCATGTGTTACCCTTACGTCCAACAGATGGCGCTGTTCTTCAAAAAAAAGCATGTTTTTTTCCTGTCACAGGTGAGGTATGTATATAGTTGATATATAAAAAGACGCGCCTATTCGAATGCAACGTTGTCAAAATTTCAAAGCAATCGGTAAAGAGGTTTTGAAGATTTCTCACATGAAAAATACAGTTTTTCAGAAAAAACATGTTTTTTTACCGTCACAGACGTGACATCTATATAGTATGTATATAAAAACCTGCTTGGATGCGAATGGAACGTTGTGTGAAAATTTCAAAGCAATCGGTTAAGAACTTTCGGAGATTAGCGATTTTGAACAAACGAACATTTCCATCTTTATTTATATAGATATATATATATATACAAGAGTTCTTACATTCTTGTACAGCCACTAGCACGCATAGCGTTTCGGGCAAGTCCTAAATCCTATGTTCCCCGGAATACGACCCCACGAAATCGTTTAACAACCAAGTACCCATTTTACTGCTGAGTTAAACAGAGGCTACAGTTAAAGATTTGCGCCCAGTAAATCCTCCCCGTCCAGGATACGAATCTAGGACAAAGGGCTCGCAAAACGTCAGGCGAGCGTCTTACCGCTACCCCACGGGAACTGATATTACAAGATAAGATGATGATTAGAGTTCCATAAAGGGAACGATAAGTGTTAATAAGGCTATCTGGGACAAATCCAATTGGGTGCTGACCTTAAAGGAAAATGGGCAAATAAAATGATGGTTTAAATCATTTAAAGATATGAAGGGGTAGTAGATAGATGGTTGCTAAACAAGGAGGTGAGGGAGTGAGAAAACGAGGACCAACTTATAATTCAATAACAGATTCCAATAAGCCAAAAAAAAAAGGAAAATTTCAGATGAAAGAGCAGAGAAGAAAGTGGTTACTTCGCAGGAAGGCAAGAAGCAAATTCATCTGAATTGTGTGAAGAACTGAAACAGCTCAAGAGGCCAAAATGTAACCAGGTCTGGAGCACAGTCATGTCAGTAGGAGCCACTCAACTCTCGTCCACTGAGTGCGGGTTTAATAAAAAATAACTTACTAAAAGATAATATGATCAACTGCATTACGAAACATATATCTGTACCTAATTGGCCCTTGAAACTCAGTCAACATTCAATATGAGGTAACTAGGTCAGCCATCTACAAACCACATGATAAAAGGGGAAATTCAGCTGAATTCGGATACACATCAGTAAATCCGGATATATTTTTCCCCAAACTCGTTTCCATCCAGCAGGAGTATCGGCCATGGAGTTGGTTGCTCATGTTAGCAAAGGGTATACCGGAGCAAGAGTTCTTCGAGACATTCCTTGGGTTGGCGCGATGAGTGGCCAGCACTCCGCTTCCTGCAACACAACAATGTAAACACTCAAACTTACAATACAAATGTATATCTCAAGACCACGAGGTATGCAAGTACAATCATTTGGAAATTGTATTTAAATATTTAAGGAATTGACCATCTAAGCTATGCTGCTCCCATCACCAAATAAGCAACAATAAAGAATCTCGTTATTTGTATCTTCAATGCCTGAATATAGGAATATGTCAGAACTTATTCTTCCATATTAACACCAACATCTCCTTTATAACTACGGTACTTTATTTCTTAGTTTGTGGGAGAAGTTTTCATATTCAAAGGCACAAAGTTAAAATGGTATTGCAACCCACTCCTACCTATATATTATAATATTATTGATCGGAAGAATTTTTTTTAGTTAATTTACCATGCTTCTCATACCCTTCCTGTGGGCGGTAATGGGAAGGGTTAAAGAGGCACATAATGGGCTCAGGGACTGAACCCCACAGTTCACTTAGCTCAGCAAGTTAGTCTTGATGAGCTACTTGCAAAATTCCATTCTCATTGTCACATTATCACTGGGCTCGATACCGACCACAAGGAGTCTCTAAATTAAGCAACTGACATATGTGGAGAGCTAATGTCAATATTGATATGCTTGTCCTGTACACCGCCCCCCCCCACCCCCCATCAAGTGGGAAGCGGTGGATAGGTTACACTCACTCAGTTACTACCTACAGTTAGCAAACTGGGCATATTTGGCTAAAATTTCTGGAGCAGATCACGTATCTTTTTCGAGGATGTGCGAATAATTTTGTTGACACAATTTACAAATAGGTAAAAGTGAAACATTATGCCACACAGAGATCATATATGGGTTTAATAGTCAACATTTTATAGACACAAAAACTGGAATGGGTTTGAGACGCTCACCTTCACAGTCATCAAAAGACCGACATGTGTACACGAGGGACCTGTTCAGCGCACACTGGAAAGCCGACGCAGGTGACCCGTTATCTAGCTTTACCTGCAGACAGTAGTCCTGTTCATTCTGGTCCAGGGTTACATCCTCCACCGTCTTACTGCCCCACGTCAGCTCCACCACCAGTGCTATGGGCTCTATAATACAACAATATATTTACAAGCCGAGTTTTATGGTTTAAATACATGTGATTAAACATTTTGTTATGGATTGCATGAAATAATACAAAAATAAATGCATATGGAGGAATGTTTAAAGAAATATACCAAATTAAAAGCTTTACAATAAGAATTCCACAAAACTCAAGACTCCCAAAACAAGACTTACAGTTGTTAGGAAATGTTAATGTATGAGGATTGTGGAGGGGAGGGAATTATCAGGAGAAAGCGCCAAGCCATTACAACTATATATCACTGGAAAGGGGTCAGGATAAGGATTTGGCATGGGACGGGGAAGGGGGGGAAGGAATTGTGCCCAACCACTTGGACGATCGGGGGATTGAACGCCGACCTGCAAGAAGCGAGACTAGCTCTACCGTCAAGTAGTTGAACTGAAAATTGTGGAGAAGATGGCTGGTGTGAACGCATTTACTTAGAAGCTGGACAAGGAAAGATTGTGAGTGGACGATTAAGAGGAAGGATGTTGAAGAAGAGTCCTGGAATGATGAGGAAGGTGAGTCGTTCGAGGCTTCAAGAGGAGGAGGTAGAAGAGAGTGTGGTTTGAGAGGAGGATAAACAAGAATAACAGAAAGACCGGGAAGAGGTGACAAAGGCAGAGTGGTTGACAGTTGGAACAAGTTACGTGAGAAAGTGATAGAGACTTAAAACTTCAGTAGTTTAACAGCGTTATACGACAGAGTACTGGGAATATGGGACACCACGAGAGTAGCTTTCATCCTGGAACTACACTTAGGTAATTACTCTGGTAATTACACAAGGGACTTCTCGGCTGAATTCACAACGCTCGGGGGTCGTTGTTCGAAGGGCACGGGTTCGATTCCCCGCCAAGTCAGAAACAAATGTGCAGAGTTTCTTTCACCCTGATACTCCTGTTCACCTACCAGCAAATAGGAACCTGGAAGTTAGACAGCTGCTACAGGCTGCTTCCAGGGAATGTACTCACCTAATTGTACTCACCTAATTGTGCTTGCGGGGGTTGAGATCTGGCTCATTGGTCCCGCCTCTCAACCGTCAATCAACAGGTGTACAGGTTCCTTAGCCTATTGGGCTCTATCATATCTACACTTGAAACTGTATATGGAGTCAGCCTCCACCACATCACTTCCTAATGCATTCCATTTGTCAACCACTCTGACACTAAAAAAGTTCTTTCTAATATCTCTGTGGCTCATTTGGGCACTCAGTTTCCACCTGTGTCCCCTTGTGCGTGTGCCCCTTGTGCTAAATAGCCTGTCTTTATCCTGTCGATTATCTTGAGAATCTTGAATGTGGTGATCATGTCCCCCTAACTCTTCTGTCTTCCAACGAAGTGAGGTTTAATTCCCGTAGTCTCTCCTCGTAGCTCATACCTCTCAGCTCGGGTATTAGTCTGGTGGCAAACCTTTGAACCTTTTCCATTTTAGTCTTATGCTTGACTAGATATGGACTCCATGCTGGAGCCGCATACTCCAGGATTGGTCTGACATATGTGGTATATAATGTTCTGAAAGAATCCTTACACAAGTTTCTAAAGGGCGTTCTTATGTTAGCCAACCTGGTATATGCCGCTGATGTTATCCTCTTGATATGAGCTTCAGGGGACAGGTCTGGCGTGATATCAACCCCCAGGTCTTTCTCTCTCTCTGACTCTTGAAGTACTTCATCTCCCAAATGATACCTTGTATCTGGTCTCCTGCTCGCTACGCCTATTTTCATTACATTACATTTGTTTGGTTTAAACTCTAACAACCATTTGTTCGACCATTCATGCAGCTTGTCCAGGTCTTCTTGTAGCCTCAAGCTATCCTCCTCTGTCTTAATCCTTCTCATAATTATGGCGTCGTCAGCAAACATTGAGAGGAATGAGTCTATACCCTCTGGGAGATCATTTACGTATATCAGAAACAGGATAGGTCCCAGTACAGAGCCCTGTAGGGCTCCACTGGTGACTTCACGCCAATCTGAGGTCTCACTCCTCACTGTAACTCTCTGCTTCCTATTGTTTAGGTACTCCCTTATCCACTGGAGCGCCTGACCAGTTACTCCTGCTTGTTTCTCCAGCTTATGCAACAGCCTTTTATGGGGTACTGTGTCAAAGGCTTTCCGACAGTCTAAAAAAAATGTAGTCCGCCCATCCTTCTCTTTCTTGCTTAATCTTTGTCACCTGATCGTAGAATTCAATTAAGCCTGTAAGGCAAGATTTACCCTCCCTGAACCCATGTTGGTGGTTTGTCACGAAGTCTCTTCTCTCCAGATGTGTTACTAGGGTTTTTCTCACAATCTTCTCCATCACCTTGCATGGTATACAAGTTAAGGACACTGGCCTGTAGTTCAGTGCCTCTTGTCTGTCACCCTTTTTGTATATTGGGACTACATTAGCCGTCTTCCATATTTCTGGTAGGTCACCCGTTTTCAGTGACCTATTGTACACTATGGAGAGTGGCAAACAAAGTGCTCCTGCACACTCTTTCAATACCCATGGTGAGATTCCGTCCGACCCAACAGCTTTTCTCACATCCAGTTCCAATAGGTGCTTCTTGACCTCATCTCTTGTAATTTCGAACCTTTCCAAGGTCGCCTGATTTGCTGCCACCTCTCCTAGCGCCGTGACTTCTCTGTGTTCTATTGTAAAGACCTCCTGGAACCTTTTGTTGAGTTCCTCACACACCTCTTTGTCATTCTCTGTGTACCTGTCCTCACCTATCCTAAGTTTCATCACCTGTTCCTTCACTGTTGTCTTCCTCCTGATGTGACTGTGTAGGTTCTTTGGTTCGGTCTTGGATTTATTAGCTACATCATTTTCATACCTTTTCTCAACTGCTCTTCTCACACTAACATACTCGTACCTGGTTCTCTGGTATCTCTCTCCACTTTCTGGTGTTCTGTTATTACGGAAGTTCCTCCATGCCCTTTTGTTCAGCTCCTTTGCTTTCATACAATGTGTGTGTATGCGTGTGCTAGAACGATATGTAGTAGAAATCATAGAATAAAAAACAGATTGGTTAGAAAAGTGGGGTCCAAGAGGTTATAGCTCGATTCTGCAGGCACAAATAGTAAATACACACACACACACACACACACACACACACACACACACACACACATCAGTGTATGTGTGTGATTTGTGCATGTATGTATGTGACTGAACCCCACATAGGTTCGATCAGGAGTGTAAAGAAGCACGGAAGGTTATGGTGTAAGGTCCACAAGGGTATGGAGAAACTATATTAATACAAGGACACCAGAGAGCAGAGAGAGATACGAGAGGACCAGAAATGGGTACCTCAGAGTCAGCAGAGAAGCAGTATGAAAATGACATAGCAAATAAAGCCAAGACCCTAACAAAACTGCTATTAAGCCACATCAGGAGGAAAACAGGAGTGAAAAAAACAAATGATGAAACTGAGAAAGTTTGAAGAAACATAATCTTTAATAAATCTATTAAATTCGATGGTTACACAGAGAAAGACAAAGAGTTGTGTGTGAAAAACTCAAGAAGATATTCCAGGAGGCCTTTACAATAGAGGAAGATGAGGTCCCTGAACTAAGAGCAGTAGCAATAAACCAAGCAGTCAATGGAAGATATTGAAATTACCAGAGATGAGGTTAGGAGGTATCCGCTAGATCTGAACGTGACTATGACCGTTGGACTAGATGAAATCTAACTTTGGACTTTGAAAGAGGGCGTAGAAACACTTTGCATGCCAATCTGTGTGAAACAGAAACAGGAGACATACCAGAAAGTTAGAAGGTAGCTAATGTAGTCCCAATATACAAATAGGGGGATAGGCAGGAGGCCCTAAACTGCAGGCCGGCGTCCTTAACTTGTATACCATGCATGGTGATGGAGAAGATTGGGAGGAAAAAAGTTTGTAGCACATCTGTTGAGAAACTTTGTAGCACACCATCAGCATAGGTTCAGGGATGGCAAATCATGCCTCAAAGGTTTAATAAATTGTTATGATCAAACAACAAGCATCAAGTAAGAAAGAGAAAGGTGGACAGACTGCATTTTATTGGACTGTCAAAAAGGTTTTGATAAAGTACCCCATAAGAAGCTGTTGCATAAGTTGCAGAAAAAGGCTGGAGTAATGGGTAAGGTGCTCCAGTGGATAAGGGAGAACCTAAACAACAGGAAGGAGAATTACATTGAGGGGTGAGACCTTAGAATGGCGTGATGTCACCAAAGGAGTCCCACAGGTTTCTGTACTCGGACTTATCCTGTTTCTGATATACGTAAATGATCTTCCAGAGGGTATAACCTTTTCATCTCAATGTTTGCTGATGATGCAATATTATGAGAAAGATTAAGACAGAGGAGGACAGCAGGTGACTACAAGAGGATCTGGACAAGACTGAAAGAATCGTAAATTAATAAATACTTGAGTGTAACTCTTGCAAGTGTAACGTGATGAATATAGGTGTAGGGAGCAGGAGACCAAACTCAAGGCGCCAGTTGGGAGATAAAATCCTTCAGGAATCGGGAAGAGAGAGAGGACTAGGGGTTGATATCACACCAGACCTGTCCCCTGAAGCCCACATCAAAAAGATTATCATCAGCGGCAGATGCAAGGATGGCAAACATAAGAACTCCTTTCAAACAATTGTTTAAGGAATCATTCAGAACATTGTATACCTCATATGTCAGACCAATACTGGAGCATGCGGCTCCAGCCTGGAGTCTATACCTAGACCCTCCCGCCCACTGCCTGTCTCACGCCCACTGCCTGCCTCCCGCCCACTGCCTGCCTCCCGCCCACTGCCTGCCTTCAGCTTACTGCCTGTCTCCCGCCCACTGCCTGCCTCCCGCCCACTGCCTGCCTCCCGCCCACTGCCTGCCTCCCGCCCACTGCCTGCCTCCCGCCCACTGCCTGCCTTCAGCTTACTGCCTGTATCACGCCCACTGCCTGCCTCCCGCCCACTGCCTGCCTCCCGCCCACTGCCTGCCTCCAGCTTACTGCCTGTCTCCCGCCCACTGCCTGCCTCCCGCCCACTGACTGCCTCCAGCTTACTGCCTGTCTCCCGCCACCTGCCTGCCTCCCGCCCACTGCCTGCCTCCCGCTCACTGCCTGCCTCCCGCCCACTGCCTGCCTTCAGCTTACAGCCTGTCTCACGCCCACTGCCTGCCTCCCGCCCACTGCCTGCCTCCCGCCCACTGCCTGCCTCCCGCCCACTGCCTGCCTTCAGCTTACTGCCTGTCTCACGCCCACTGCCTGCCTCCCGCCCACTGCCTGCCTCCCGCCCACTGCTTGCCTCCCGCCCACTGCCTGCCTCCCGCCCACTGCCTGTCTCCCGCCCACTGCCTGTCTCCCGCCCACTGCCTGCCTCCCGCCCATTGCCTGCCTCCCGCCCACTGCCTGTCTCCCGCCCACTGCCTGTCTCCCGCCCACTGCCTGTCTCCCGCCCACTGCCTGTCTCCCGCCCACTGCCTGCCTCCCGCCCACTGCCTGCCTCCCCCCCCCCACTGCCTGCCTCCCGCCCTCTGCCTGCCTCCCGCCCACTGCCTGCCTCCCGCCCACTGCCTGTCTCCCGCCCACTGCCTGCCTCCCGCCCACTGCCTGCCTCCCGCCCACTGCCTGCCTCCCGCCCACTGACTGCCTTCAGCTTACTGCCTGTCTCACGCCCACTGCCTGCCTCCCGCCCACTGCCTGCCTCCCGCCCACTGCTTGCCTCCCGCCCACTGCCTGCCTCCCGCCCACTGCCTGTCTCCCGCCCACTGCCTGTCTCCCGCCCACTGCCTGCCTCCCGCCCATTGCCTGCCTCCCGCCCACTGCCTGTCTCCCGCCCACTGCCTGTCTCCCGCCCACTGCCTGTCTCCCGCCCACTGCCTGTCTCCCGCCCTCTGCCTGCCTCCCGCCCACTGCCTGCCTCCCGCCCACTGCCTGTCTCCCGCCCACTGCCTGTCTCCCGCCCTCTGCCTGCCTCCCGCCCACTGCCTGTCTCCCGCCCACTGCCTGCCTCCCGCCCACTGCCTGCCTCCCGCCCACTGCCTGCCTCCCGCCCACTGCCTGTCTCCCGCCCTCTGCCTGCCTCCCGCCCACTGCCTGCCTCCCGCCCACTGCCTGTCTCCCGCCCACTGCCTGCCTCCCGCCCACTGCCTGTCTCCCGCCCACTGCCTGCCTCCCGCCCACTGCCTGTCTCCCGCCCACTGCCTGTCTCCCGCTCACTGCCTGTCTCCCGCCCACTGCCTGCCTCCCGCCCACTGCCTGTCTCCCGCCCACTGCCTGTCTCCCGCCCACTGCCTGTCTCCCGCTCACTGCCTGTCTCCCGCCCTCTGCCTGCCTCCCACCAACTCACTGCCTCCCACTCAGTCTCTGGCTCGAACTCACTGCCTGCCTCTCACCCACTTCCTGCCTCCCACCAACTCCCTGCCTCCCACTCAGTCTCAGGCTCGAACTCACTGCCTGCCTCTCACCCACTTCCTGCCTCCCACCAACTCCCTGCCTCCCACTCAGTCTCAGGCTCGAACTCACTGCCTGCCTCTCACCCACTTCCTGCCTCCCACCAACTACCTGCCTCCCACTCAGTCTCAGGCTCGAACTCACTGCCTGCCTCTCACCCACTTCCTGCCTCCCACCAACTCCCTGCCTCCCACTCAGTCTCAGGCTCGAACTCACTGCCTGCCTCTCACCCACTTCCTGCCTCCCACCAACTCCCTGCCTCCCACTCAGTCTCAGGCTCGAACTCACTGCCTGCCTCTCACCCACTTCCTGCCTCCCACCAACTCCCTGCCTCCCACTCAGTCTCAGGCTCGAACTCACTGCCTGCCTCTCACCCACTTCCTGCCTCCCACCAACTCCCTGCCTCCCACTCAGTCTCAGGCTCGAACTCACTGCCTGCCTCTCACCCACTTCCTGCCTCCCACCAACTCCCTGCCTCCCACTCAGTCTCAGGCTCGAACTCACTGCCTGCCTCTCACCCACTTCCTGCCTCCCACCAACTCCCTGCCTCCCACTCAGTCTCAGGCTCGAACTCACTGCCTGCCTCTCACCCACTTCCTGCCTCCCACCAACTCCCTGCCTCCCACTCAGTCTCAGGCTCGAACTCACTGCCTGCCTCTCACCCACTTCCTGCCTCCCACCAACTCCCTGCCTCCCACTCAGTCTCAGGCTCGAACTCACTGCCTGCCTCTCACCCACTTCCTGCCTCCCACCAACTCCCTGCCTCCCACTCAGTCTCAGGCTCGAACTCACTGCCTGCCTCTCACCCACTTCCTGCCTCCCACCAACTCCCTGCCTCCCACTCAGTCTCAGGCTCGAACTCACTGCCTGCCTCCCGCCCTCTGCCTGCCTCCCACCAACTCCCTGCCTCCCACTCAGTCTCTGGCATGAACTCACTGCCTGCCTCTCACCCACTTCCTGCCTCCCGCCCACTGCCTGCCTCCCGCCCACTGCCTGCCTCCCGCCCACTGCCTGCCTCCCGCCCACTGCCTGCCTCCCACTAACTCCCTGCCTCCCACTCAGTCTCTGGCATGAACTCACTGCCTGCCTCTCACCCACTTCCTGCCTCTGAGAACTGGGAACAGTGTGTTCATGTAGAGCATTAAGGTATGGTACACAAACGCGACAGAGTTACAGACAATTCCGAGGAATAAAAGAAAGAGAGCAAAAATTATATTGATTTAATTCTAACAGTGGAAACGAAAATAAATATGATTTCCGATGCAGTATTTCCAGGGGTATTTCAAGTATTATGAAAAGAAAGAAAGCAAAAACAAGGAGGAGGAGTTGCCCTCCTAGTAAAATGGGAGGGGGAGTTGCCCCTCCTAGTAAAATGGGAGGGGGAGTTACCCTCCTAGTAAAATGTGAGGGGGAGTTGCCCCACCTAGTAAAATGGGAGGGGGAGTTGCCCCACCTAGTAAAATGTGAGGGGGAGTTGCCCCACCTAGTAAAATGGGAGGGGGAGTTGCCCCACCTAGTAAAATGGGAGGGGGAGTTGCCCCACCTAGTAAAATGGGAGGGGGAGTTACCCTCCTAGTAAAATGGGAGGGGGAGTTGCCCCACCTAGTAAAATGGGAGGGGGAGTTGCCCCTACCTAGTAAAATGGGAGGGGGAGTTGCTCTCCTAGTAAAATGGGAGGGGGAGTTGCCCCTCCTAGTAAAATGGGAGGGGGAGTTACCCTCCTAGTAAAATGTGAGGGGGAGTTGCCCCACCTAGTAAAATGGGAGGGGGAGTTGCCCCACCTAGTAAAATGTGAGGGGGAGTTGCCCCACCTAGTAAAATGGGAGGGGGAGTTGCCCCACCTAGTAAAATGGGAGGGGGAGTTGCCCCACCTAGTAAAATGGGAGGGGGAGTTACCCTCCTAGTAAAATGGGAGGGGGAGTTGCCCCACCTAGTAAAATGGGAGGGGGAGTTGCCCCTACCTAGTAAAATGGGAGGGGGAGTTGCTCTCCTAGTAAAATGGGAGGGGGAGTTGCCCCACCTAGTAAAATGGGAGGGGGAGTTGCTCTCCTAGTAAAATGTGAGGGGGAGTTGCCCCACCTAGTAAAATGGGAGGGGGAGTTGCCCCACCTAGTAAAATGGGAGGGGGAGTTGCCCCACCTAGTAAAATGGGAGGGGGAGTTGCCCCTACCTAGTAAAATGGGAGGGGGAGTTGCTCTCCTAGTAAAATGTGAGGGGGAGTTGCCCCACCTAGTAAAATGGGAGGGGGAGTTGCCCCACCTAGTAAAATGGGAGGGGGAGTTGCTCTCCTAGTAAAATGGGAGGGGGAGTTGCTCTCCTAGTAAAATGTGAGGGGGAGTTGCCCCAGCTAGTAAAATGGGAGGGGGAGTTGCCCCACCTAGTAAAATGGGAGGGGGAGTTGCCCCACCTAGTAAATTGGGAGGGGGAGTTGCTCTCCTAGTAAAATGGGAGGGGGAGTTGCCCCACCTAGTAAAATGGGAGGGGGAGTTGCCCCACCTAGTAAAATGGGAGGGGGAGTTGCCCCACCTAGTAAAATGGGAGGGGGAGTTGCTCTCCTAGTAAAATGGTAGGGGGAGTTGCCCCACCTAGTAAAATGGGAGGGGGAGTTGCCCCACCTAGTAAAATGGGAGGGGGAGTTGCCCTCCTAGTAAAATGGGAGGGGGAGTTGCCCCACCTAGTAAAATGGGAGGGGGAGTTGCCCCACCTAGTAAAATGTGAGGGGGAGTTGCTCTCCTAGTAAAATGTGAGGGGGAGTTGCCCCACCTAGTAAAATGGGAGGGGGAATTGCCCCACCTAGTAAAATGGGAGTGGGAGTTGCCCCATCTAGTAAAATGGGAGGGGGAGTTGCTCTCCTAGTAAAATGTGAGGGGGAGTTGCCCCACCTAGTAAAATGGGAGGGGGAGTTGCCCTCCTAGTAAAATGGGAGGGGGAGTTGCCCTCCTAGTAAAATGGGAGGGGGAGTTGCTCTCCTAGTAAAATGGGAGTGGAAGTTCGAATAACTAGAGACTCAGAATGCAAATCATACAGTCTCCTTCACCTGCACTCTGATAGCAGATGGTAAGAGGATAGCGGTCCTGATAATTCACAACCCGTAAGCAAACAACAGATCGTCCAATAAGGAAAATGAGGACAACAAAAAAGCTTGCATAGATGACTGGAAGACAGCAGTAACAGCAGACATAGAATTGGAGATAACTTCTAGTCATGGGGGCCCAAAATCATTGAGAGATCGACTGTGAATCCAGAAACTCCTATGTATCATTATCTCCTAATACTATTACCAATCGTCGTCATTATCATCACAAAATACACGATTAATACATACGTACACTTTACACCACATCTACTCCAACTCAATATAACAGTAATATCACACGGGGTTGAAGGCGCACTAATATCACAGAAAGATATATATCCCAATTATGCCTCACAACAATATACCCTTTCAGGTCCCAGAATTCAACAAGATTATACAACATAGTTACAGAACTTAAAGAGTATAATGCTGTTGTATACAAATACTGGTAGAATTGTAAATAACGATGGCCTGCAGGACATAACGTTTCAGCACAGCCCTCAGGTCATATAATTTTATGAATAAGTGAAGAAAACATGATATAATAGACTGGCAGTGAAAATCACTTTAGCAGAGAGGCAAATGGGATCTGCATTAAGGGAATAATATAGGGAGACCCAAGCATAAGGACATAGCAGACAATAATGTTCTATGACAAAATATGAAGGAACCAGCAAGATACAAAATACAGTAACACTACAATATAGCTAGATCAGATACTCTCGCGGGAAAACAAGTGCAGCTTTGAAAAATGCAAAAAAGCACATGGAGCCAATAATCACTGACGTTGTGATCCAAAATAATACTGTTAATGGAGCGTCATATTAAAGAGTGATTGGGATATTTATATTTTGATTTTGAATTTTTTACTAGCTGTACCCGGCCACGCATTGCTGAGCCACAGCAACATTCCCGTCTCCCAGTCCTCCCCACTATTCCCCCCTTCCCTGTCCCCTCATCCTCCCAATCATTCCTCACTCTCCCGTCCCCTCGTCCTCCCCACTATTACCCGCTCCTGTCCCCTCATCCTCCCCATCATCTCACCACTCCCCCGTCCCCTCGTCCTCCCCATCATCTCACCCGTCCCCCGTCCCCTCATCCTCCCCATCATCTCACCACTCCCCCGTCCCCTCGTCCTCCCCATCATCTCACCACTCCCCTGTCCCCTCGTCCTCCTTACCATTCCCCCTCCCCTGTCCCCTCTTCCTCCCCACAATCCTCCTCTCCCTTGTCCCCTTGTTCTCCCCCCCCCCCATTCTCCATTCCCCCGTCCCCTCGTCCACACCATCCCCAGTTCCCCCATCAACTCGTCCTCCCCACCATTACCCCCTCCCCTGTCCCCTCGTCCTCCCCATAATCCTCCCACTCCCATCCCCTCGTCTTTCCCTCCATTCCCCACTCCCTTGTCCGATGCATTCCCAAATGATCTGATGTTCCCATCAATGAAAAATAAGAAAAGCAGTTAAAAAAACGAATTGAAAAAAATGAAAAAATATGAAACTAAACTAAACTGAAGAAATGAACGGTATGGTAAACAACACAGCTAAATTCCAACGCAATGTCATACAAAATAATTGAATCAAAATGAAAATAAATCAAAATCAATAAAAATTAAATTTATCAATGCAATCGGAACACTGAAATGGAATCATAACATATATAGTATAGTGCGTGTGTTGCTCTTATGTGCAACAGATGGCGCTGTTTTTCGAAAAAAACATTTTTTTCCTGTCACAGGTGAGGCATATATATAGTAGGTATATAAAAATACACGCCTATTCGAATGCAACGTTGTGTCAAAATTTCAAAGCAATCGGTAAAGAGGATTCGAAGATTTCCCTCAACATAAAACACACATAAAAAACCACAGTTTAAAAAAAAAAAGTTTTTTTTTCTGACCACAGACGTGACATCTATATAGTATGTATATAAAAACCTGCTCGGATGCAAAAGGAGCGTTGTGTGAAAATTTCAAAGCAATCGGTGAAGAACTTTCGGAGATCAGCGATTTTGAACAAACGAACATTTACATTTTTATTTATATGACTAGCAGTATCCAGCCACGCGTTGCTGAGCCACAGCAACTTTCCCTATACCTTTGTCCTCCCCACCATTCTCTATTCCCCCATCCCCTCGTCCCCACCATCCCAAACTCCACCGTCCCCTCGTCCTTCCCCACCATTACCCCCTCCCTTGTCCCCTCGTCCTTCCCACCATCTCTCACTTCCGTCCAATCGTCCTCCCCACCATTCCCCACTCCACCATCCTCTCTTTCTTCCCACCATGCCCCACTACCCTGTCACTTTGTCCTCCCCACCATTCTCTATTCCCCCATCCCCTCGTCCCCACCATCCCAAACTCCCCCGTCCCCTCGTCCTCCGCACCAATTTCTTCCCCTCGTCCGATGCCTTCCCAAATGGTCTGATGTTACAGTCAGAAAATTGGGAACATCAAATGATCTGATGTTCCCATCAATGAAATATAAGAAAAACATTTAAAAATGAAATGAAAATATGAAAAAATATAAAAATAAAGTATACTCACGAAATGAACGGTCTGGTAAAGAACACAGCTCAATTCGAATGCAATTCACACAAAATAATTAAATCAAAATGAAAATAAATCGAAATCTATGAAAATAAAATTTATCAATGCAATCAGAAACATTGAAATGAAATTCGTGACATATTTGGTATAACGTGCATGTTGCCATTATGTGCAACAGATGGTGCTGTTTTTTTTAAAACACATGTTTTTACCTGTCACAGGGGTGGCAGCTATATAGTAGGTATATAAAAAGACGCGCCTATTCGAATGCAATGCTGTGTCAAAATTTCAAAGCAATTGGTGAAGAACTTTTGGAGATTATAGCATGTGTGGACCTTACGTCCAACAGATGGCGCTGTTCTTAAAAAAAAAAGCATGTTTTTTTCCTGTCACAGGTGAGGTATGTATATAGTTGATATATAAAAAGACGCGCCTATTCGAATGCAACGTTGTCAAAATTTCAAAGCAATCGGTAAAGAGGTTTTGAAGATTTCTCACATGAAAAATACAGTTTTTCAGAAAAAACATGTTTTTTTACCGTCACAGACGTGACATCTATATAGTATGTATATAAAAACCTGCTCGGATGCGAATGGAACGTTGTGTGAAAATTTCAAAGCAATCGGTTAAGAACTTTCGGAGATTAGCGATTTTGAACAAACGAACATTTCCATCTTTATTTATATAGATATATATATATATATATACAAGAGTTCTTACATTCTTGTACAGCCACTAGCACGCATAGCGTTTCGGGCAAGTCCTAAATCCTATGTTCCCCGGAATACGACCCCACGAAATCGTTTAACAACCAAGTACCCATTTTACTGCTGAGTTAAACAGAGGCTACAGTTAAAGATTTGCGCCCAGTAAATCCTCCCCGTCCAGGATACGAATCTAGGACAAAGGGCTCGCAAAACGTCAGGCGAGCGTCTTACCGCTACCCCACGGGAACTGATATTACAAGATAAGATGATGATTAGAGTTCCATAAAGGGAACGATAAGTGTTAATAAGGCTATCTGGGACAAATCCAATTGGGTGCTGACCTTAAAGGAAAATGGGCAAATAAAATGATGGTTTAAATCATTTAAAGATATGAAGGGGTAGTAGATAGATGGTTGCTAAACAAGGAGGTGAGGGAGTGAGAAAACGAGGACCAACTTATAATTCAGTAACAGATTCCAATAAGCCAAAAAAAAAATGAAAAATTTCAGATGAAAGAGCAGAGAAGAAAGTGGGTTACTTCGCAGGAAGGCAAGAAGCAAATTCATCTGAATTGTGTGAAGAACTGAAACAGCTCAAGAGGCCAAAATGTAACCAGGTCTGGAGCACAGTCATGTCAGTAGGAGCCACTCAACTCTCATCCACTGAGTGCGGGTTTAATAAAAAATAACTTACTAAAAGATAATATGATCAACTGCATTACGAAACATATATCTGTACCTAATTGGCCCTTGAAACTCAGTCAACATTCAATATGAGGTAACTAGGTCAGCCATCTACAAAACCACATGATAAATGGGAAAATTCACCTGAACTCGGATACACATCTTTTAATCCGGATATATTTTTCCCCAAACACCTTTCCATCCAGCAGGAGTATTGGCCATAGAGTTGGTTGCTCATGTTAGCAAAGGGTATACCGGAGCAAGAGTTCTTCGAGACATTCCTTGGGTTGGCGCGATGAGTGGCCAGCACTCCGCTTCCTGCAACACAACAATGTAAACACTCAAACTTACAATACAAATGTATAACTCAAGACCACGAGGTATGCAAGTACAATCATTTGGAAATTGTATTTAAATATTTAAGGAATTGACCATCTAAGCTATGCTGCTCCCATCACCAAATAAGCAACAATAAAGAATCTCGTTATTTGTATCTTCAATGCCTGAATATAGGAATATGTCAGAACTTATTCTTCCATATTAACACCAACATCTCCTTTATAACTACGGTACTTTATTTCTTAGTTTGTGGGAGAAGTTTTCATATTCAAAGGCACAAAGTTAAAATGGTATTGCAACCCACTCCTACCTATATATTATAATATTATTGATCGGAAGAATTTTTTTAGTTAATTTACCATGCTTCTCATACCCTTCCTGTGGGCGGTAATGGGAAGGGTTAAAGAGGCACATAATGGGCTCAGGAACTGAACCCCACAATTCACTTAGCTCAGCAAGTTAGTCTTGATGAGCTACTTGCAAAATTCAATTCTCATTGTCACATTATCACTGGGCTCGATACCGACCACAAGGAGTCTCTAAATTAAGCAACTGACATATGTGGAGAGCTAATGTCAATATTGATATGTTTGTCCTGTACACCGCCCCCCCCCACCCCCCATCAAGTGGGAAGCGGTGGATAGATTACACTCACTCAGTTACTACCTACAGTTAGCAAACTGGGCATATTTGGCTAAAATTTCTGGAGCAGATCACGTATCTTTTTCGAGGATGTGCGAATAATTTTGTTGACACAATTTACAAATAGGTAAAAGTGAAACATTATGCCACACAGAGATCATATATGGGTTTAATAGTCAACATTTTATAGACACAAAAACTGGAATGGGTTTGAGACGCTCACCTTCACAGTCATCAAAAGACCGACATGTGTACACGAGGGACCCGTTCAGCGCACACTGGAAAGCCGACGCAGGTGACCCGTTATCTAGCTTTACCTGCAGACAGTAGTCCTGTTCCTTCTGGTCCAGGGTTACATCCTCCACCGTCTTACTGCCCCACGTCAGCTCCACCACCAGTGCTATGGGCTCTATAATACAACAATATATTTACAAGCCGAGTTTTATGGTTTAAATACATGTGATTAAACATTTTGTTATGGATTGCATGAAATAATACAAAAATAAATGCATATGGAGGAATGTTTAAAGAAATATACCAAATTAAAAGCTTTACAATAAGAATTCCACAAAACTCAAGACTCCCAAAACAAGACTTACAGTTGTTAGGAAATGTTAATGTATGAGGATTGTGGAGGGGAGGGAATTATCAGGAGAAAGCGCCAAGCCATTACAACTATATATCACTGGAAAGGGGTCAGGATAAGGATTTGGCATGGGACGGGGAAGGGGGGGAAGGAATTGTGCCCAACCACTTGGACGATCGGGGGATTGAACGCCGACCTGCAAGAAGCGAGACTAGCTCTACCGTCAAGTAGTTGAACTGAAAATTGTGGAGAAGATGGCTGGTGTGAACGCATTTACTAAGAAGCTGGACAAGGAAAGATTGTGAGTGAACGATTAAGAGGAAGGATGTTGAAGAAGAGTCCTGGAATGATGAGGAAGGTGAGTCGTTCGAGGCTTCAAGAGGAGGAGGTAGAAGAGAGTGTGGTTTGAGAGGAGGTTATCTTGAGGTTATCTTGAGATGATTTCGGGGCTTTAGTGTCCCCGCGGCCCGGTCCTCGACCAGGCCTCCACCCCCAGGAAGCCAGCTGACTAACTCCCAGGTACCTATTTACTGCTAGGTAACAGGGGCATTCAGGGTGAAAGAAACTTTTGCCCATTTGTTTCTGCCTCGTGCGGGAATCGAACCCGCGGCACAGAATTACGAATCCTGCTCGCTATCCACCAGGCTACGAGGCCCCTTAGGAGGATAAACAAGAATACGGCTACGAGGCCTCGGCTACGAGGCCGAGGAGGATAAACAAGAATAACAGAAAGACCGGGAAGAGGTGACAAAGGCAGAGTGGTTGACAGTTGGAACAAGTTACGTGAGAAAGTGATAGAGACTTAAAACTTCAGTAGTTTAACAGCGTTATACGACAGAGTACTGGGAATATGGGACACCACGAGAGTAGCTTTCATCCTGGAACTACACTTAGGTAATTACTCTGGTAATTACACAAGAGACTTCTCGGCTGAGTTCACAACGCTCGGGGGTCGTTGTTCGAAGGGCACGGGTTCGATTCCCCGCCAAGTCAGAAACAAATGTGCAGAGTTTCTTTCACCCTGATACTCCTGTTCACCTACCAGCAAATAGGAACCTGGAAGTTAGACAGCTGCTACAGGCTGCTTCCAGGGAATGTACTCACCTAATTGTACTCACCTAATTGTGCTTGCGGGGGTTGAGATCTGGCTCATTGGTCCCGCCTCTCAACCGTCAATCAACAGGTGTACAGGTTCCTTAGCCTATTGGGCTCTATCATATCTACACTTGAAACTGTATATGGAGTCAGCCTCCACCACATCACTTCCTAATGCATTCCATTTGTCAACCACTCTGACACTAAAAAAGTTCTTTCTAATATCTCTGTGGCTCATTTGGGCACTCAGTTTCCACCTGTGTCCCCTTGTGCGTGTGCCCCTTGTGCTAAATAGCCTGTCTTTATCCTGTCGATTATCTTGAGAATCTTGAATGTGGTGATCATGTCCCCCTAACTCTTCTGTCTTCCAACGAAGTGAGGTTTAATTCCCGTAGTCTCTCCTCGTAGCTCATACCTCTCAGCTCGGGTATTAGTCTGGTGGCAAACCTTTGAACCTTTTCCATTTTAGTCTTATGCTTGACTAGATATGGACTCCATGCTGGAGCCGCATACTCCAGGATTGGTCTGACATATGTGGTATATAATGTTCTGAAAGAATCCTTACACAAGTTTCTAAAGGGCGTTCTTATGTTAGCCAACCTGGTATATGCCGCTGATGTTATCCTCTTGATATGAGCTTCAGGGGACAGGTCTGGCGTGATATCAACCCCCAGGTCTTTCTCTCTCTCTGACTCTTGAAGTACTTCATCTCCCAAATGATACCTTGTATCTGGTCTCCTGCTCGCTACGCCTATTTTCATTACATTACATTTGTTTGGTTTAAACTCTAACAACCATTTGTTCGACCATTCATGCAGCTTGTCCAGGTCTTCTTGTAGCCTCAAGCTATCCTCCTCTGTCTTAATCCTTCTCATAATTATGGCGTCGTCAGCAAACATTGAGAGGAATGAGTCTATACCCTCTGGGAGATCATTTACGTATATCAGAAACAGGATAGGTCCCAGTACAGAGCCCTGTAGGGCTCCACTGGTGACTTCACGCCAATCTGAGGTCTCACTCCTCACTGTAACTCTCTGCTTCCTATTGTTTAGGTACTCCCTTATCCACTGGAGCGCCCGACCAGTTACTCCTGCTTGTTTCTCCAGCTTATGCAACAGCCTTTTATGGGGTACTGTGTCAAAGGCTTTCCGACAGTCTAAAAAAAATGTAGTCCGCCCATCCTTCTCTTTCTTGCTTAATCTTTGTCACCTGATCGTAGAATTCAATTAAGCCTGTAAGGCAAGATTTACCCTCCCTGAACCCATGTTGGTGGTTTGTCACGAAGTCTCTTCTCTCCAGATGTGTTACTAGGTTTTTTCTCACAATCTTCTCCATCACCTTGCATGGTATACAAGTTAAGGACACTGGCCTGTAGTTCAGTGCCTCTTGTCTGTCACCCTTTTTGTATATTGGGACTACATTAGCCGTCTTCCATATTTCTGGTAGGTCACCCGTTTTCAGTGACCTATTGTACACTATGGAGAGTGGCAAACAAAGTGCTCCTGCACACTCTTTCAATACCCATGGTGAGATTCCGTCCGACCCAACAGCTTTTCTCACATCCAGTTCCAATAGGTGCTTCTTGACCTCATCTCTTGTAATTTCGAACCTTTCCAAGGTCGCCTGATTTGCTGCCACCTCTCCTAGCGCCGTGACTTCTCTGTGTTCTATTGTAAAGACCTCCTGGAACCTTTTGTTGAGTTCCTCACACACCTCTTTGTCATTCTCTGTGTACCTGTCCTCACCTATCCTAAGTTTCATCACCTGTTCCTTCACTGTTGTCTTCCTCCTGATGTGACTGTGTAGGTTCTTTGGTTCGGTCTTGGATTTATTAGCTACATCATTTTCATACCTTTTCTCAACTGCTCTTCTCACACTAACATACTCGTACCTGGTTCTCTGGTATCTCTCTCCACTTTCTGGTGTTCTGTTATTACGGAAGTTCCTCCATGCCCTTTTGTTCAGCTCCTTTGCTTTCATACAATGTGTGTGTATGCGTGTGCTAGAACGATATGTAGTAGAAATCATAGAATAAAAAACAGATTGGTTAGAAAAGTGGGGTCCAAGAGGTTATAGCTCGATTCTGCAGGCACAAATAGTAAATACACACACACACACACACACACACACATCAGTGTATGTGTGTGATTTGTGCATGTATGTATGTGACTGAACCCCACACAGGTTCGATCAGGAGTGTAAAGAAGCACGGAAGGTTATGGTGTAAGGTCCACAAGGGTATGGAGAAACTATATTAATTCAAGGACACCAGAGAGCAGAGAGAGATACGAGAGGACCAGAAATGGGTACCTCAGAGTCAGCAGAGAAGCAGTATGAAAATGACATAGCAAATAAAGCCAAGACCCTAACAAAACTGCTATTAAGCCACATCAGGAGGAAAACAGGAGTGAAAAAAACAAATGATGAAACTGAGAAAGTTTGAAGAAACATAATCTTTAATAAATCTATTAAATTCGATGGCTACACAGAGAAAGACAAAGAGTTGTGTGTGAAAAACTCAAGAAGATATTCCAGGAGGCCTTTACAATAGAGGAAGATGAGGTCCCTGAACTAAGAGCAGTAGCAATAAACCAAGCAGTCAATGGAAGATATTGAAATTACCAGAGATGAGGTTAGGAGGTATCCGCTAGATCTGAACGTGACTATGACCGTTGGACTAGATGAAATCTAACTTTGGACTTTGAAAGAGGGCGTAGAAACACTTTGCATGCCAATCTGTGTGAAACAGAAACAGGAGACATACCAGAAAGTTAGAAGGTAGCTAATGTAGTCCCAATATACAAATAGGGGGATAGGCAGGAGGCCCTAAACTGCAGGCCGGCGTCCTTAACTTGTAT
This sequence comes from Procambarus clarkii, assembly GCF_040958095.1. Classification (NCBI taxonomy): domain Eukaryota; kingdom Metazoa; phylum Arthropoda; class Malacostraca; order Decapoda; family Cambaridae; genus Procambarus; species Procambarus clarkii. Next base: position 9,552,896 of record NC_091164.1, read on the forward strand.
ACCATGCATGGTGATGGAGAAGATTGGGAGGAAAAAAGTTTGTAGCACATCTGGAGAGAAACTTTGTAGCACACCATCAGCATAGGTTCAGGGATGGCAAATCATGCCTCAAAGGTTTAATAAATTGTTATGATCAAACAACAAGCATCAAGTAAGAAAGAGAAAGGTGGACAGACTGCATTTTATTGGACTGTCAAAAAGGTTTTGATAAAGTACCCCATAAGAAGCTGTTGCATAAGTTGCAGAAAAAGGCTGGAGTAATGGGTAAGGTGCTCCAGTGGATAAGGGAGAACCTAAACAACAGGAAGGAGAATTACATTGAGGGGTGAGACCTTAGAATGGCGTGATGTCACCAAAGGAGTCCCACAGGTTTCTGTATTCGGACTTATCCTGTTTCTGATATACGTAAATGATCTTCCAGAGGGTATAACCTTTTCATCTCAATGTTTGCTGATGATGCAATATTATGAGAAAGATTAAGACAGAGGAGGACAGCAGGTGACTACAAGAGGATCTGGACAAGACTGAAAGAATCGTAAATTAATAAATACTTGAGTGTAACTCTTGCAAGTGTAACGTGATGAATATAGGTGTAGGGAGCAGGAGACCAAACTCAAGGCGCCAGTTGGGAGATAAAATCCTTCAGGAATCGGGAAGAGAGAGAGGACTAGGGGTTGATATCACACCAGACCTGTCCCCTGAAGCCCACATCAAAAAGATTATCATCAGCGGCAGATGCAAGGATGGCAAACATAAGAACTTTCAAACAATTGTTTAAGGAATCATTCAGAACATTGTATACCTCATATGTCAGACCAATACTGGAGCATGCGGCTCCAGCCTGGAGTCTATACCTAGACCCTCCCGCCCACTGCCTGTCTCACGCCCACTGCCTGCCTCCCGCCCACTGCCTGCCTCCCGCCCACTGCCTGCCTCCCGCCCACTGCCTGCCTCCCGCCCACTGCCTGCCTTCAGCTTACTGCCTGTCTCACGCCCACTGCCTGCCTCCCGCCCACTGCCTGCCTCCCGCCCACTGCCTGCCTCCCGCCCACTGCCTGCCTCCCGCCCACTGCCTGCCTTCAGCTTACTGCCTGTCTCACGCCCACTGCCTGCCTCCCGCCCACTGCCTGCCTCCCGCCCACTGCCTGCCTTCAGCTTACTGCCTGTCTCCCGCCCACTGCCTGCCTCCCGCCCACTGCCTGTCTCCCGCCCACTGCCTGCCTCCCGCCCACTGCCTGCCTCCCGCCCACTGCCTGCCTTCAGCTTACTGCCTGTCTCACGCCCACTGCCTGCCTCCCGCCCACTGCCTGTCTCACGCCCACTGCCTGCCTCCCGCCCACTGCCTGCCTCCCGCCCACTGCCTGCCTTCAGCTTACTGCCTGTCTCACGCCCACTGCCTGCCTCCCGCCCACTGCCTGCCTCCCGCCCACTGCCTGCCTTCAGCTTACTGCCTGTCTCCCGCCCACTGCCTGCCTCCCGCCCACTGCCTGCCTCCCGCCCACTGCCTGCCTCCCGCCCACTGCCTGCCTTCAGCTTACTGCCTGTCTCACGCCCACTGCCTGCCTCCCGCCCACTGCCTGCCTCCCGCCCACTGCCTGCCTTCAGCTTACTGCCTGTCTCCCGCCCACTGCCTGCCTCCCGCCCACTGCCTGTCTCACGCCCACTGCCTGCCTCCCGCCCACTGCCTGCCTCCCGCCCACTGCCTGCCTTCAGCTTACTGCCTGTCTCACGCCCACTGCCTGCCTCCCGCCCACTGCCTGTCTCACGCCCACTGCCTGCCTCCCGCCCACTGCCTGCCTCCCGCCCACTGCCTGCCTTCAGCTTACTGCCTGTCTCACGCCCACTGCCTGCCTCCCGCCCACTGCCTGCCTCCCGCCCACTGCCTGCCTTCAGCTTACTGCCTGTCTCCCGCCCACTGCCTGCCTCCCGCCCACTGCCTGCCTCCCGCCCACTGCCTGCCTCCCGCCCACTGCCTGCCTTCAGCTTACTGCCTGTCTCACGCCCACTGCCTGCCTCCCGCCCACTGCCTGCCTCCCGCCCACTGCCTGCCTCCCGCCCACTGCCTGCCTCCAGCTTACTGCCTGTCTCCCGCCCACTGCCTGCCTCCCGCCCACTGACTGCCTCCAGCTTACTGCCTGTCTCCCGCCCACTGCCTGCCTCCCGCCCACTGCCTGCCTCCCGCTCACTGCCTGCCTCCCGCCCACTGCCTGCCTTCAGCTTACAGCCTGTCTCACGCCCACTGCCTGCCTCCCGCCCACTGCCTGCCTCCCGCCCACTGCCTGCCTCCCGCCCACTGCCTGCCTCCCGCCCACTGCCTGCCTCCCGCCCACTGCCTGCCTTCAGCTTACTGCCTGTCTCACGCCCACTGCCTGCCTCCCGCCCACTGCCTGCCTCCCGCCCACTGCCTGCCTCCCGCCCACTGCCTGCCTCCCGCCCACTGCCTGCCTCCCGCCCACTGCCTGTCTCCCGCCCACTGCCTGTCTCCCGCCCACTGCCTGCCTCCCGCCCATTGCCTGCCTCCCGCCCACTGCCTGTCTCCCGCCCACTGCCTGTCTCCCGCCCACTGCCTGTCTCCCGCCCACTGCCTGTCTCCCGCCCACTGCCTGCCTCCCGCCCACTGCCTGTCTCCCGCCCACTGCCTGTCTCCCGCCCACTGCCTGTCTCCCGCCCACTGCCTGCCTCCCGCCCACTGCCTGCCTCCCCCCCACACTGCCTGCCTCCCGCCCTCTGCCTGCCTCCCGCCCACTGCCTGCCTCCCGCCCACTGCCTGTCTCCCGCCCACTGCCTGCCTCCCGCCCACTGCCTGCCTCCCGCCCACTGCCTGCCTCCCGCCCACTGCCTGTCTCCCGCCCTCTGCCTGCCTCCCGCCCACTGCCTGCCTCCCGCCCACTGCCTGTCTCCCGCCCACTGCCTGTCTCCCGCCCTCTGCCTGCCTCCCGCCCACTGCCTGCCTCCCGCCCACTGCCTGCCTCCCGCCCACTGCCTGTCTCCCGCCCACTGCCTGCCTCCCGCCCACTGCCTGCCTCCCGCCCACTGCCTGCCTCCCGCCCACTGCCTGTCTCCCGCCCTCTGCCTGCCTCCCGCCCACTGCCTGCCTCCCGCCCACTGCATGTCTCCCGCCCACTGCCTGCCTCCCGCCCACTGCCTGTCTCCCGCCCACTGCCTGCCTCCCGCCCACTGCCTGTCTCCCGCCCACTGCCTGTCTCCCGCCCACTGCCTGCCTCCCGCCCACTGCCTGTCTCCCGCCCACTGCCTGTCTCCCGCTCACTGCCTGCCTCCCGCCCTCTGCCTGCCTCCCACCAACTCACTGCCTCCCACTCAGTCTCTGGCTCGAACTCACTGCCTGCCTCTCACCCACTTCCTGCCTCCCACCAACTCCCAGCCTCCCACTCAGTCTCAGGCTCGAACTCACTGCCTGCCTCTCACCCACTTCCTGCCTCCCACCAACTCCCTGCCTCCCACTCAGTCTCAGGCTCGAACTCACTGCCTGCCTCTCACCCACTTCCTGCCTCCCACCAACTCCCTGCCTCCCACTCAGTCTCAGGCTCGAACTCACTGCCTGCCTCTCACCCACTTCCTGCCTCCCACCAACTCCCTGCCTCCCACTCAGTCTCAGGCTCGAACTCCCTGCCTGCCTCTCACCCACTTCCTGCCTCCCACCAACTCCCTGCCTCCCACCAACTCCCTGCCTCCCACCAACTCCCTGCCTCCCACTCAGTCTCTGGCATGAACTCACTGCCTGCCTCTCACCCACTTCCTGCCTCTGAGAACTGGGAACAGTGTGTTCATGTAGAGCATTAAGGTATGGTACACAAACGCGACAGAGTTACAGACAATTCCGAGGAAATAAAAGAAAGAGAGCAAAAATTATATTGATTTAATTCTAACAGTGGAAACGAAAATAAATATGATTTCCGATGCAGTATTTCCAGAGGTATTTCAAGTATTATGAAAAGAAAGAAAGCAAAAACAAGGAGAAGGAGTTACCCTCCTAGTAAAATGTGAGGGGGAGTTACCCTCCTAGTAAAATGTGAGGGGGAGTTACCCTCCTAGTAAAATGTGAGGGGGAGTTACCCTCCTAGTAAAATGTGAGGGGGAGTTACCCTCCTAGTAAAATGTGAGGGGGAGTTACCCTCCTAGTAAAATGTGAGGGGGAGTTGCCCCTCCTAGTAAAATGTGAGGGGGAGTTGCCCTCCTAGTAAAATGGGAGGGGGAGTTACCCTCCTAGTAAAATGGGAGGGGGAGTTGCCCCCCTAGTAAAATGTGAGGGGGAGTTGCCCCACCTAGTAAAATGGGAGGGGGAGTTGCCCTCCTAGTAAAATGTGAGGGGGAGTTACCCTCCTAGTAAAATGTGAGGGGGAGTTACCCTCCTAGTAAAATGTGAGGGGGAGTTACCCTCCTAGTAAAATGTGAGGGGGAGTTACCCTCCTAGTAAAATGTGAGGGGGAGTTACCCTCCTAGTAAAATGTGAGGGGGAGTTGCCCCACCTAGTAAAATGGGAGGGGGAGTTGCCCTCCTAGTAAAATGTGAGGGGGAGTTACCCTCCTAGTAAAATGTGAGGGGGAGTTACCCTCCTAGTAAAATGGGAGGGGGAGTTACCCTCCTAGTAAAATGGAAGGAGGAGTTACCCTCCTAGTAAAATGGAAGAAGGAGTTACCCTCCTAGTAAAATGGGAGGGGGAGTTGCCCCACCTAGTAAAATGGGAGGGGGAGTTGCTCTCCTAGTAAAATGTGAGGGGGAGTTACCCTCCTAGTAAAATGGGAGGGGGAGTTGCCCTCCTAGTAAAATGGGAGGAGGAGTTGCCCTCCTAGTAAAATGTGAGGGGGAGTTGCTCTCCTTGTAAAATGTGAGGGGGAGTTACCCTCCTAGTAAAATGGGAGGGGGAGTTGCCCCTCCTAGTAAAATGTGAGGGGGAGTTACCCTCCTAGTAAAATGTGAGGGGGAGTTACCCTCCTAGTAAAATGTGAGGGGGAGTTGCCCTCCTAGTAAAATGGGAGGAGGAGTTGCTCTCCTAGTAAAATGTGAGGGGGAGTTACCCTCCTTGTAAAATGTGAGGGGGAGTTACCCTCCTAGTAAAATGTGAGGGGGAGTTACCCTCCTAGTAAAATGGGAGGAGGAGTTGCCCTCCTAGTAAAATGTGAGGGGGAGTTACCCTCCTAGTAAAATGTGAGGGGGAGTTACCCTCCTAGTAAAATGTGAGGGGGAGTTACCCTCCTAGTAAAATGGGAGGAGGAGTTGCCCTCCTAGTAAAATGTGAGGGGGAGTTACCCTCCTAGTAAAATGTGAGGGGGAGTTACCCTCCTAGTAAAATGTGAGGGGGAGTTACCCTCCTAGTAAAATGTGAGGGGGAGTTACCCTCCTAGTAAAATGTGAGGGGGAGTTACCCTCCTAGTAAAATGGGAGGAGGAGTTGCCCTCCTAGTAAAATGGGAGGGGGAGTTACCCTCCTAGTAAAATGTGAGGGGGAGTTACCCTCCTAGTAAAATGTGAGGAGGAGTTGCCCTCCTAGTAAAATGGGAGGGGGAGTTACCCTCCTAGTAAAATGTGAGGGGGAGTTACCCTCCTAGTAAAATGTGAGGGGGAGTTACCCTCCTAGTAAAATGGGAGGAGGAGTTGCCCTCCTAGTAAAATGGGAGGGGGAGTTACCCTCCTAGTAAAATGGGAGGGGGAGTTACCCTCCTAGTAAAATGTGAGGGGGAGTTACCCTCCTAGTAAAATGGGAGGAGGAGTTGCCCTCCTAGTAAAATGGGAGGGGGAGTTACCCTCCTAGTAAAATGGGAGGGGGAGTTACCCTCCTAGTAAAATGTGAGGGGGAGTTACCCTCCTAGTAAAATGGGAGGAGGAGTTGCCCTCCTAGTAAAATGGGAGGGGGAGTTACCCTCCTAGTAAAATGGGAGGGGGAGTTACCCTCCTAGTAAAATGTGAGGGGGAGTTACCCTCCTAGTAAAATGGGAGGGGGAGTTGCCCCACCTAGTAAAATGGGAGGGGGAGTTGCCCCACCTAGTAAAATGGGAGGGGGAGTTGCCCCACCTAGTAAAATGGGAGGGGGAGTTGCTCTCCTAGTAAAATGTGAGGGGGAGTTGCCCCACCTAGTAAAATGGGAGGGGGAGTTGCGCTCCTAGTAAAATGGGAGGGGGAGTTGCTCTCCTAGTAAAATGTGAGGGGGGAGTTGCCCTCCTAGTAAAATGTGAGGGGGAGTTGCCCTCCTAGTAAAATGTGAGGGGGAGTTGCCCTCCTAGTAAAATGTGAGGGGGAGTTGCCCTCCTAGTAAAATGGGAGGGGGAGTTGCCCTCCTAGTAAAATGGGAGGGGGAGTTGCCCTCCTAGTAAAATGGGAGGGGGAGTTGCCCTCCTAGTAAAATGGGAGGGGGAGTTGCCCTCCTAGTAAAATGGGAGTGGAAGTTCGAATAACTAGAGACTCAGAATGCAAATCATACAGTCTCCTTCACTTGCACTCTGATAGCAGATGGTAAGAGGATAGCGGTCCTGATAATTCACAACCCGTAAGCAAACAACAGATCGTCCAATAAGGAAAATGAGGACAACAAAAAAGCTTGCATGGATGACTTGAAGACAGCAGTAACAGCAGACATAGAATTGGAGATAACTTCTAGTCATGGGGGCCCAAAATCATTGAGAGATCGACTGTGAATCCAGAAACTCCTATGTATCATTATCTCCTGATACTATTACCAATCGTCGTCATTATCATCACAAAATACACGATTAATACATACGTACACTTTACACCACATCTACTCCAACTCAATATAACAGTAATATCACACGGGGTTGAAGGTGCACTAATATCACAGAAAGATATATATCCCAATTATGCCTCACAACAATATACCCTTTCAGGTCCCAGAATTCAACAAGATTATACAACATAGTTACAGAACTTAAAGAGTATAATGCTGTTGTATACAAATACTGGTAGAATTGTAAATAACGATGGCCTGCAGGACATAACGTTTCAGCACAGCCCTCAGGTCATATAATTTTATGAATAAGTGAAGAAAACATGATATAATAGACTGGCAGTGAAAATCACTTTAGCAGAGAAGCAAATGGGATCTGTATTAAGGGAATAATATAGGGAGACCCAAGCATAAGGACATAGCAGACAATAATGTTCTATGACAAAATATGAAGGAACCAGCAAGATACAAAATACAGTAACACTACAATATAGCTAGATCAGATACTCTCGCGGGAAAACAAGTGCAGCTTTGAAAAATGCAAAAAAGCACATGGAGCCAATAATCACTGACGTTGTGATCCAAAATAATACTGTTAATGGAGCGTCATATTAAAGAGTGATTGGGATATTTATATTTTGATTTTTAATTTTTTACTAGCTGTACCCGGCCACGCATTGCTGAGCCACAGCAACATTCCCGTCTCCCAGTCCTCCCCACTATTCCCCCCTTCCCTGTCCCCTCATCCTCCCAATCATTCCTCACTCTCCCGTCCCCTCGTCCTCCCCACTATTACCCCCTCCTGTCCCCTCATCCTCCCCATCATCTCACCACTCCCCCGTCCCCTCGTCCTCCCCATCATCTCACCACTCCCCCGTCCCCTCGTCCTCCCCATAATCTCACCACTCCCCTGTCCCCTCGTCCTCCTTACCATTCCCCCTCCCCTGTCCCCTCTTCCTCCCCACAACCCCCCTCTCCCTTGTCCCCTTGTTCTCCCCCCCGTCCATTCTCCATTCCCCCGTCCCCTCGTCCACACCATCCCCAGAGTCCCCATCAACTCGTCCTCCCCACCATTACCCCCTCCCCTGTCCCCTCGTCCTCCCCATAATCCTCCCACTTCCATCCCCTCGTCTTTCCCTCCATTCCCCACTCCCTTGTCCGATGCATTCCCAAATGATCTGATGTTCCCATCAATGAAAAATAAGAAAAGCAGTTAAAAAAACGAATTGAAAAAAATGAAAAAATATTAAACTAAACTAAACTGAAGAAATGAACGGTATGGTAAACAACACAGCTAAATTCCAACGCAATGTCATACAAAATAATTGAATCAAAATGAAAATAAATCAAAATCAATAAAAATTAAATTTATCAATGTAATCGGAACACTGAAATGGAATCATAACATATATAGTATAGTGCGTGTGTTGCTCTTATGTGCAACAGATGGCGCTGTTTTTCCAAAAAAGGTATGATTTTACCTGTCACAGGTGTGGTATCTCTACATATACTCACGAAATGAACAGTATGGTAAACTACACAGCTCAATTCCAAAGCAATGTCATACAAAATAATAAAATGAAAATGAAAATAAATCGAAATCTATGAAAATTAAATTTATCAGTGCAATCGGAAACATTGAAATGGAATTCGTGAAATATTTGGTAGAGCTTGTGGTGCTCTTACGTGCAACAGATGGCGCTGTTTTTAAAAAGAAGCACGTTTTTACCTGTCCCAGGTGTGGAATCTTATATTGTAAGCTTATAAAAACGCGCACCTATTCGAATGGAACGTTGTGTCAAAATTTCAAACCAATCGATGAAGAAATTTCAGAGATTATTGCGTGTGTTGCTCTTACATCCAACAGATGGCGCTGTTTTTCGAAAAAAGCATGTTTTTTCCTGTCACAGGTGAGGCATATATATAGTAGGTATATAAAAATACACGCCTATTCGAATGCAACGTTGTGTCAAAATTTCAAAGCAATCAGTAAAGAGGATTCGAAGATTTCCCTCAACATAAAAAACACATAAAAAACCACAGTTTAAAAAAAAAAAGTTTTTTTTTCTGACCACAGATGTGACATCTATATAGTATGTATATAAAAACCTGCTCGGATGCGAAAGGAACGTTGTGTGAAAATTTCAAAGCAATCGGTGAAGAACTTTCGGAGATCAGCGATTTTGAACAAACGAACATTTACATTTTTATTTATATGACTAGCAGTATCCAGCCACGCGTTGCTGAGCCACAGCAACTTTCCCTATACCTTTGTCCTCCCCACCATTCTCTATTCCCCCATCCCCTCGTCCCCACCATCCCAAACTCCACCGTCCCCTCGTCCTTCCCCACCATTACCCCCTCCCTTGTCCCCTCGTCCTTCCCACCATCTCTCACTTCCGTCCAATCGTCCTCCCCACCATTCCCCACTCCACCATCCTCTCTTTCTTCCCACCATGCCCCACTACCCTGTCACTTTGTCCTCCCCACCATTCTCTATTCCCCCATCCCCTCGTCCCCACCATCCCAAACTCCCCCGTCCCCTCGTCCTCCGCACCAATTTCTTCCCCTCGTCCGATGCCTTCCCAAATGGTCTGATGTTACAGTCAGAAAATTGGGAACATCAAATGATCTGATGTTCCCATCAATGAAATATAAGAAAAACATTTAAAAATGAAATGAAAATATGAAAAAATATAAAAATAAAGTATACTCACGAAATGAACGGTCTGGTAAAGAACACAGCTCAATTCGAATGCAATTCACACAAAATAATTAAATCAAAATGAAAATAAATCAAAATCTATGAAAATTCAATTTATCAATGCAGTCAGAAACATTGATATGGAATTGTAACATATCTAGTATAGCATGTATGTTGCTCTTACATGCAACAGATGGCGCTGTTTTTCAAGAAAAGCATAGTTTTACCTGTCACATGTGTGACATCTACATTTTTACTTATGAAATGAACGGTATAGTAAACAACACAGCTCAATTCCAACACAATGTCACACAAAATAATTCACTAAAAAACAAAATAAATCGAAATCTATGAAAATAAAATTTATCAATGCAATCAGAAACATTGAAATGAAATTCGTGACATATTTGGTATAACGTGCATGTTGCCATTATGTGCAACAGATGGTGCTGTTTTTTTTTAAACACATGTTTTTACCTGTCACAGGGGTGGCAGCTATATAGTAGGTATATAAAAAGACGCGCCTATTCGAATGCAATGCTGTGTCAAAATTTCAAAGCAATTGGTGAAGAACTTTTGGAGATTATAGCATGTGTGGCCCTTACGTCCAACAGATGGCGCTGTTCTTAAAAAAAAAGCATGTTTTTTTCCTGTCACAAGTGAGGTATGTATATAGTTGATATATAAAAAGACGCGCCTATTCGAATGCAACGTTGTCAAAATTTCAAAGCAATCGGTAAAGAGGTTTTGAAGATTTCTCACATGAAAAATACAGTTTTTCAGAAAAAACATGTTTTTTTACCGTCACAGACGTGACATCTATATAGTATGTATATAAAAACCTGCTCGGATGCGAATGGAACGTTGTGTGAAAATTTCAAAGCAATCGGCTAAGAACTTTCAGAGATTAGCGATTTTGAACAAACGAACATTTCCATCTTTATTTATATAGATATATATATATATACAAGAGTTCTTGCATTCTTGTACAGCCACTAGCACGCATAGCGTTTCGGGCAAGTCCTAAATCCTATGTTCCCCGGAATACGACCCCACGAAATCGTTTAACAACCAAGTACCCATTTTACTGCTGAGTTAAACAGAGGCTACAGTTAAAGATTTGCGCCCAGTAAATCCTCCCCGTCCAGGATACGAATCTAGGACAAAGGGCTCGCAAAACGTCAGGCGAGCGTCTTACCGCTACCCCACGGGAACTGATATTACAAGATAAGATGATGATTAGAGTTCCATAAAGGGAACGATAAGTGTTAATAAGGCTATCTGGGACAAATCCAATTGGGTGCTGACCTTAAAGGAAAATGGGCAAATAAAATGATGGTTTAAATCATTTAAAGATATGAAGGGGTAGTAGATAGATGGTTGCTAAACAAGGAGGTGAGGGAGTGAGAAAACGAGGACCAACTTATAATTCAGTAACAGATTCCAATAAGCCAAAAAAAAAGGAAAAATTTCAGATGAAAGAGCAGAGAAGAAAGTGGGTTACTTCGCAGGAAGGCAAGAAGCAAATTCATCTGAATTGTGTGAAGAACTGAAACAGCTCAAGAGGCCAAAATGTAACCAGGTCTGGAGCACAGTCATGTCAGTAGGAGCCACTCAACTCTCATCCACTGAGTGCGGGTTTAATAAAAAATAACTTACTAAAAGATAATATGATCAACTGCATTACGAAACATATATCTGTACCTAATTGGCCCTTGAAACTCAGTCAACATTCAATATGAGGTAACTAGGTCAGCCATCTACAAAACCACATGATAAATGGGAAAATTCACCTGAACTCGGATACACATCTTTTAATCCGGATATATTTTTCCCCAAACACCTTTCCATCCAGCAGGAGTATTGGCCATAGAGTTGGTTGCTCATGTTAGCAAAGGGTATACCGGAGCAAGAGTTCTTCGAGACATTCCTTGGGTTGGCGCGATGAGTGGCCAGCACTCCGCTTCCTGCAACACAACAATGTAAACACTCAAACTTACAATACAAATGTATAACTCAAGACCACGAGGTATGCAAGTACAATCATTTGGAAATTGTATTTAAATATTTAAGGAATTGACCATCTAAGCTATGCTGCTCCCATCACCAAATAAGCAACAATAAAGAATCTCGTTATTTGTATCTTCAATGCCTGAATATAGGAATATGTCAGAACTTATTCTTCCATATTAACACCAACATCTCCTTTATAACTACGGTACTTTATTTCTTAGTTTGTGGGAGAAGTTTTCATATTCAAAGGCACAAAGTTAAAATGGTATTGCAACCCACTCCTACCTATATATTATAATATTATTGATCGGAAGAATTTTTTTAGTTAATTTACCATGCTTCTCATACCCTTCCTGTGGGCGGTAATGGGAAGGGTTAAAGAGGCACATAATGGGCTCAGGAACTGAACCCCACAATTCACTTAGCTCAGCAAGTTAGTCTTGATGAGCTACTTGCAAAATTCAATTCTCATTGTCACATTATCACTGGGCTCGATACCGACCACAAGGAGTCTCTAAATTAAGCAACTGACATATGTGGAGAGCTAATGTCAATATTGATATGTTTGTCCTGTACACCGCCCCCCCCCACCCCCCATCAAGTGGGAAGCGGTGGATAGATTACACTCACTCAGTTACTACCTACAGTTAGCAAACTGGGCATATTTGGCTAAAATTTCTGGAGCAGATCACGTATCTTTTTCGAGGATGTGCGAATAATTTTGTTGACACAATTTACAAATAGGTAAAAGTGAAACATTATGCCACACAGAGATCATATATGGGTTTAATAGTCAACATTTTATAGACACAAAAACTGGAATGGGTTTGAGACGCTCACCTTCACAGTCATCAAAAGACCGACATGTGTACACGAGGGACCCGTTCAGCGCACACTGGAAAGCCGACGCAGGTGACCCGTTATCTAGCTTTACCTGCAGACAGTAGTCCTGTTCCTTCTGGTCCAGGGTTACATCCTCCACCGTCTTACTGCCCCACGTCAGCTCCACCACCAGTGCTATGGGCTCTATAATACAACAATATATTTACAAGCCGAGTTTTATGGTTTAAATACATGTGATTAAACATTTTGTTATGGATTGCATGAAATAATACAAAAATAAATGCATATGGAGGAATGTTTAAAGAAATATACCAAATTAAAAGCTTTACAATAAGAATTCCACAAAACTCAAGACTCCCAAAACAAGACTTACAGTTGTTAGGAAATGTTAATGTATGAGGATTGTGGAGGGGAGGGAATTATCAGGAGAAAGCGCCAAGCCATTACAACTATATATCACTGGAAAGGGGTCAGGATAAGGATTTGGCATGGGACGGGGAAGGGGGGGAAGGAATTGTGCCCAACCACTTGGACGATCGGGGGATTGAACGCCGACCTGCAAGAAGCGAGACTAGCTCTACCGTCAAGTAGTTGAACTGAAAATTGTGGAGAAGATGGCTGGTGTGAACGCATTTACTAAGAAGCTGGACAAGGAAAGATTGTGAGTGAACGATTAAGAGGAAGGATGTTGAAGAAGAGTCCTGGAATGATGAGGAAGGTGAGTCGTTCGAGGCTTCAAGAGGAGGAGGTAGAAGAGAGTGTGGTTTGAGAGGAGGTTATCTTGAGGTTATCTTGAGATGATTTCGGGGCTTTAGTGTCCCCGCGGCCCGGTCCTCGACCAGGCCTCCACCCCCAGGAAGCCAGCTGACTAACTCCCAGGTACCTATTTACTGCTAGGTAACAGGGGCATTCAGGGTGAAAGAAACTTTTGCCCATTTGTTTCTGCCTCGTGCGGGAATCGAACCCGCGGCACAGAATTACGAATCCTGCTCGCTATCCACCAGGCTACGAGGCCCCTTAGGAGGATAAACAAGAATACGGCTACGAGGCCTCGGCTACGAGGCCGAGGAGGATAAACAAGAATAACAGAAAGACCGGGAAGAGGTGACAAAGGCAGAGTGGTTGACAGTTGGAACAAGTTACGTGAGAAAGTGATAGAGACTTAAAACTTCAGTAGTTTAACAGCGTTATACGACAGAGTACTGGGAATATGGGACACCACGAGAGTAGCTTTCATCCTGGAACTACACTTAGGTAATTACTCTGGTAATTACACAAGGGACTTCTCGGCTGAGTTCACAACGCTCGGGGGTCGTTGTTCGAAGGGCACGGGTTCGATTCCCCGCCAAGTCAGAAACAAATGTGCAGAGTTTCTTTCACCCTGATACTCCTGTTCACCTACCAGCAAATAGGAACCTGGAAGTTAGACAGCTGCTACAGGCTGCTTCCAGGGAATGTACTCACCTAATTGTACTCACCTAATTGTGCTTGCGGGGGTTGAGATCTGGCTCATTGGTCCCGCCTCTCAACCGTCAATCAACAGGTGTACAGGTTCCTTAGCCTATTGGGCTCTATCATATCTACACTTGAAACTGTATATGGAGTCAGCCTCCACCACATCACTTCCTAATGCATTCCATTTGTCAACCACTCTGACACTAAAAAAGTTCTTTCTAATATCTCTGTGGCTCATTTGGGCACTCAGTTTCCACCTGTGTCCCCTTGTGCGTGTGCCCCTTGTGCTAAATAGCCTGTCTTTATCCTGTCGATTATCTTGAGAATCTTGAATGTGGTGATCATGTCCCCCTAACTCTTCTGTCTTCCAACGAAGTGAGGTTTAATTCCCGTAGTCTCTCCTCGTAGCTCATACCTCTCAGCTCGGGTATTAGTCTGGTGGCAAACCTTTGAACCTTTTCCATTTTAGTCTTATGCTTGACTAGATATGGACTCCATGCTGGAGCCGCATACTCCAGGATTGGTCTGACATATGTGGTATATAATGTTCTGAAAGAATCCTTACACAAGTTTCTAAAGGGCGTTCTTATGTTAGCCAACCTGGTATATGCCGCTGATGTTATCCTCTTGATATGAGCTTCAGGGGACAGGTCTGGCGTGATATCAACCCCCAGGTCTTTCTCTCTCTCTGACTCTTGAAGTACTTCATCTCCCAAATGATACCTTGTATCTGGTCTCCTGCTCGCTACGCCTATTTTCATTACATTACATTTGTTTGGTTTAAACTCTAACAACCATTTGTTCGACCATTCATGCAGCTTGTCCAGGTCTTCTTGTAGCCTCAAGCTATCCTCCTCTGTCTTAATCCTTCTCATAATTATGGCGTCGTCAGCAAACATTGAGAGGAATGAGTCTATACCCTCTGGGAGATCATTTACGTATATCAGAAACAGGATAGGTCCCAGTACAGAGCCCTGTAGGGCTCCACTGGTGACTTCACGCCAATCTGAGGTCTCACTCCTCACTGTAACTCTCTGCTTCCTATTGTTTAGGTACTCCCTTATCCACTGGAGCGCCCGACCAGTTACTCCTGCTTGTTTCTCCAGCTTATGCAACAGCCTTTTATGGGGTACTGTGTCAAAGGCTTTCCGACAGTCTAAAAAAAATGTAGTCCGCCCATCCTTCTCTTTCTTGCTTAATCTTTGTCACCTGATCGTAGAATTCAATTAAGCCTGTAAGGCAAGATTTACCCTCCCTGAACCCATGTTGGTGGTTTGTCACGAAGTCTCTTCTCTCCAGATGTGTTACTAGGTTTTTTCTCACAATCTTCTCCATCACCTTGCATGGTATACAAGTTAAGGACACTGGCCTGTAGTTCAGTGCCTCTTGTCTGTCACCCTTTTTGTATATTGGGACTACATTAGCCGTCTTCCATATTTCTGGTAGGTCACCCGTTTTCAGTGACCTATTGTACACTATGGAGAGTGGCAAACAAAGTGCTCCTGCACACTCTTTCAATACCCATGGTGAGATTCCGTCCGACCCAACAGCTTTTCTCACATCCAGTTCCAATAGGTGCTTCTTGACCTCATCTCTTGTAATTTCGAACCTTTCCAAGGTCGCCTGATTTGCTGCCACCTCTCCTAGCGCCGTGACTTCTCTGTGTTCTATTGTAAAGACCTCCTGGAACCTTTTGTTGAGTTCCTCACACACCTCTTTGTCATTCTCTGTGTACCTGTCCTCACCTATCCTAAGTTTCATCACCTGTTCCTTCACTGTTGTCTTCCTCCTGATGTGACTGTGTAGGTTCTTTGGTTCGGTCTTGGATTTATTAGCTACATCATTTTCATACCTTTTCTCAACTGCTCTTCTCACACTAACATACTCGTACCTGGTTCTCTGGTATCTCTCTCCACTTTCTGGTGTTCTGTTATTACGGAAGTTCCTCCATGCCCTTTTGTTCAGCTCCTTTGCTTTCATACAATGTGTGTGTATGCGTGTGCTAGAACGATATGTAGTAGAAATCATAGAATAAAAAACAGATTGGTTAGAAAAGTGGGGTCCAAGAGGTTATAGCTCGATTCTGCAGGCACAAATAGTAAATACACACACACACACACACACACACACACACATCAGTGTATGTGTGTGATTTGTGCATGTATGTATGTGACTGAACCCCACACAGGTTCGATCAGGAGTGTAAAGAAGCACGGAAGGTTATGGTGTAAGGTCCACAAGGGTATGGAGAAACTATATTAATTCAAGGACACCAGAGAGCAGAGAGAGATACGAGAGGACCAGAAATGGGTACCTCAGAGTCAGCAGAGAAGCAGTATGAAAATGACATAGCAAATAAAGCCAAGACCCTAACAAAACTGCTATTAAGCCACATCAGGAGGAAAACAGGAGTGAAAAAAACAAATGATGAAACTGAGAAAGTTTGAAGAAACATAATCTTTAATAAATCTATTAAATTCGATGGCTACACAGAGAAAGACAAAGAGTTGTGTGTGAAAAACTCAAGAAGATATTCCAGGAGGCCTTTACAATAGAGGAAGATGAGGTCCCTGAACTAAGAGCAGTAGCAATAAACCAAGCAGTCAATGGAAGATATTGAAATTACCAGAGATGAGGTTAGGAGGTATCCGCTAGATCTGAACGTGACTATGACCGTTGGACTAGATGAAATCTAACTTTGGACTTTGAAAGAGGGCGTAGAAACACTTTGCATGCCAATCTGTGTGAAACAGAAACAGGAGACATACCAGAAAGTTAGAAGGTAGCTAATGTAGTCCCAATATACAAATAGGGGGATAGGCAGGAGGCCCTAAACTGCAGGCCGGCGTCCTTAACTTGTATACCATGCATGGTGATGGAGAAGATTGGGAGGAAAAAAGTTTGTAGCACATCTGGAGAGAAACTTTGTAGCACACCATCAGCATAGGTTCAGGGATGGCAAATCATGCCTCAAAGGTTTAATAAATTGTTATGATCAAACAACAAGCATCAAGTAAGAAAGAGAAAGGTGGACAGACTGCATTTTATTGGACTGTCAAAAAGGTTTTGATAAAGTACCCCATAAGAAGCTGTTGCATAAGTTGCAGAAAAAGGCTGGAGTAATGGGTAAGGTGCTCCAGTGGATAAGGGAGAACCTAAACAACAGGAAGGAGAATTACATTGAGGGGTGAGACCTTAGAATGGCGTGATGTCACCAAAGGAGTCCCACAGGTTTCTGTATTCGGACTTATCCTGTTTCTGATATACGTAAATGATCTTCCAGAGGGTATAACCTTTTCATCTCAATGTTTGCTGATGATGCAATATTATGAGAAAGATTAAGACAGAGGAGGACAGCAGGTGACTAGAAGAGGATCTGGACAAGACTGAAAGAATCGTAAATTAATAAATACTTGAGTGTAACTCTTGCAAGTGTAACGTGATGAATATAGGTGTAGGGAGCAGGAGACCAAACTCAAGGCGCCAGTTGGGAGATAAAATCCTTCAGGAATCGGGAAGAGAGAGAGGACTAGGGGTTGATATCACACCAGACCTGTCCCCTGAAGCCCACATCAAAAAGATTATCATCAGCGGCAGATGCAAGGATGGCAAACATAAGAACTTTCAAACAATTGTTTAAGGAATCATTCAGAACATTGTATACCTCATATGTCAGACCAATACTGGAGCATGCGGCTCCAGCCTGGAGTCTATACCTAGACCCTCCCGCCCACTGCCTGTCTCACGCCCACTGCCTGCCTCCCGCCCACTGCCTGCCTCCCGCCCACTGCCTGCCTCCCGCCCACTGCCTGCCTTCAGCTTACTGCCTGTCTCACGCCCACTGCCTGCCTCCCGCCCACTGCCTGCCTCCCGCCCACTGCCTGCCTCCCGCCCACTGCCTGCCTCCCGCCCACTGCCTGCCTTCAGCTTACTGCCTGTCTCACGCCCACTGCCTGCCTCCCGCCCACTGCCTGCCTCCCGCCCACTGCCTGCCTTCAGCTTACTGCCTGTCTCCCGCCCACTGCCTGCCTCCCGCCCACTGCCTGTCTCACGCCCACTGCCTGCCTCCCGCCCACTGCCTGCCTCCCGCCCACTGCCTGCCTTCAGCTTACTGCCTGTCTCACGCCCACTGCCTGCCTCCCGCCCACTGCCTGTCTCACGCCCACTGCCTGCCTCCCGCCCACTGCCTGCCTCCCGCCCACTGCCTGCCTTCAGCTTACTGCCTGTCTCACGCCCACTGCCTGCCTCCCGCCCACTGCCTGCCTCCCGCCCACTGCCTGCCTTCAGCTTACTGCCTGTCTCCCGCCTACTGCCTGCCTCCCGCCCACTGCCTGCCTCCCGCCCACTGCCTGCCTCCCGCCCACTGCCTGCCTTCAGCTTACTGCCTGTCTCACGCCCACTGCCTGCCTCCCGCCCACTGCCTGCCTCCAGCCCACTGCCTGCCTTCAGCTTACTGCCTGTCTCCCGCCCACTGCCTGCCTCCCGCCCACTGCCTGTCTCACGCCCACTGCCTGCCTCCCGCCCACTGCCTGCCTCCCGCCCACTGCCTGCCTTCAGCTTACTGCCTGTCTCACGCCCACTGCCTGCCTCCCGCCCACTGCCTGTCTCACGCCCACTGCCTGCCTCCCGCCCACTGCCTGCCTCCCGCCCACTGCCTGCCTTCAGCTTACTGCCTGTCTCACGCCCACTGCCTGCCTCCCGCCCACTGCCTGCCTCCCGCCCACTGCCTGCCTTCAGCTTACTGCCTGTCTCCCGCCCACTGCCTGCCTCCCGCCCACTGCCTGCCTCCCGCCCACTGCCTGCCTCCCGCCCACTGCCTGCCTTCAGCTTACTGCCTGTCTCACGCCCACTGCCTGCCTCCCGCCCACTGCCTGCCTCCCGCCCACTGCCTGCCTCCCGCCCACTGCCTGCCTCCAGCTTACTGCCTGTCTCCCGCCCACTGCCTGCCTCCCGCCCACTGACTGCCTCCAGCTTACTGCCTGTCTCCCGCCCACTGCCTGCCTCCCGCCCACTGCCTGCCTCCCGCTCACTGCCTGCCTCCCGCCCACTGCCTGCCTTCAGCTTACAGCCTGTCTCACGCCCACTGCCTGCCTCCCGCCCACTGCCTGCCTCCCGCCCACTGCCTGCCTCCCGCCCACTGCCTGCCTCCCGCCCACTGCCTGCCTCCCGCCCACTGCCTGCCTTCAGCTTACTGCCTGTCTCACGCCCACTGCCTGCCTCCCGCCCACTGCCTGCCTCCCGCCCACTGCCTGCCTCCCGCCCACTGCCTGCCTCCCGCCCACTGCCTGTCTCCCGCCCACTGCCTGTCTCCCGCCCACTGCCTGCCTCCCGCCCATTGCCTGCCTCCCGCCCACTGCCTGTCTCCCGCCCACTGCCTGTCTCCCGCCCACTGCCTGTCTCCCGCCCACTGCCTGTCTCCCGCCCACTGCCTGCCTCCCGCCCACTGCCTGTCTCCCGCCCACTGCCTGTCTCCCGCCCACTGCCTGCCTCCCGCCCACTGCCTGCCTCCCCCCCACACTGCCTGCCTCCCGCCCTCTGCCTGCCTCCCGCCCACTGCCTGCCTCCCGCCCACTGCCTGTCTCCCGCCCACTGCCTGCCTCCCGCCCACTGCCTGCCTCCCGCCCACTGCCTGCCTCCCGCCCACTGCCTGTCTCCCGCCCTCTGCCTGCCTCCCGCCCACTGCCTGCCTCCCGCCCACTGCCTGTCTCCCGCCCACTGCCTGTCTCCCGCCCTCTGCCTGCCTCCCGCCCACTGCCTGCCTCCCGCCCACTGCCTGCCTCCCGCCCACTGCCTGTCTCCCGCCCACTGCCTGCCTCCCGCCCACTGCCTGCCTCCCGCCCACTGCCTGCCTCCCGCCCACTGCCTGTCTCCCGCCCTCTGCCTGCCTCCCGCCCACTGCCTGCCTCCCGCCCACTGCATGTCTCCCGCCCACTGCCTGCCTCCCGCCCACTGCCTGTCTCCCGCCCACTGCCTGCCTCCCGCCCACTGCCTGTCTCCCGCCCACTGCCTGTCTCCCGCCCACTGCCTGCCTCCCGCCCACTGCCTGTCTCCCGCCCACTGCCTGTCTCCCGCTCACTGCCTGCCTCCCGCCCTCTGCCTGCCTCCCACCAACTCACTGCCTCCCACTCAGTCTCTGGCTCGAACTCACTGCCTGCCTCTCACCCACTTCCTGCCTCCCACCAACTCCCAGCCTCCCACTCAGTCTCAGGCTCGAACTCACTGCCTGCCTCTCACCCACTTCCTGCCTCCCACCAACTCCCTGCCTCCCACTCAGTCTCAGGCTCGAACTCACTGCCTGCCTCTCACCCACTTCCTGCCTCCCACCAACTCCCTGCCTCCCACTCAGTCTCAGGCTCGAACTCACTGCCTGCCTCTCACCCACTTCCTGCCTCCCACCAACTCCCTGCCTCCCACTCAGTCTCAGGCTCGAACTCCCTGCCTGCCTCTCACCCACTTCCTGCCTCCCACCAACTCCCTGCCTCCCACCAACTCCCTGCCTCCCACCAACTCCCTGCCTCCCACTCAGTCTCTGGCATGAACTCACTGCCTGCCTCTCACCCACTTCCTGCCTCTGAGAACTGGGAACAGTGTGTTCATGTAGAGCATTAAGGTATGGTACACAAACGCGACAGAGTTACAGACAATTCCGAGGAAATAAAAGAAAGAGAGCAAAAATTATATTGATTTAATTCTAACAGTGGAAACGAAAATAAATATGATTTCCGATGCAGTATTTCCAGAGGTATTTCAAGTATTATGAAAAGAAAGAAAGCAAAAACAAGGAGAAGGAGTTGCCCTCCTAGTAAAATGGGAGGGGGAGTTGCCCTCCTAGTAAAATGTGAGGGGGAGTTACCCTCCTAGTAAAATGTGAGGGGGAGTTACCCTCCTAGTAAAATGTGAGGGGGAGTTACCCTCCTAGTAAAATGTGAGGGGGAGTTACCCTCCTAGTAAAATGTGAGGGGGAGTTACCCTCCTAGTAAAATGTGAGGGGGAGTTGCCCCTCCTAGTAAAATGTGAGGGGGAGTTGCCCTCCTAGTAAAATGGGAGGGGGAGTTACCCTCCTAGTAAAATGGGAGGGGGAGTTGCCCCACCTAGTAAAATGTGAGGGGGAGTTGCCCCACCTAGTAAAATGGGAGGGGGAGTTGCCCTCCTAGTAAAATGTGAGGGGGAGTTACCCTCCTAGTAAAATGTGAGGGGGAGTTACCCTCCTAGTAAAATGTGAGGGGGAGTTACCCTCCTAGTAAAATGTGAGGGGGAGTTACCCTCCTAGTAAAATGTGAGGGGGAGTTACCCTCCTAGTAAAATGTGAGGGGGAGTTGCCCCACCTAGTAAAATGGGAGGGGGAGTTGCCCTCCTAGTAAAATGTGAGGGGGGAGTTACCCTCCTAGTAAAATGTGAGGGGGAGTTACCCTCCTAGTAAAATGGGAGGGGGAGTTACCCTCCTAGTAAAATGGAAGGAGGAGTTACCCTCCTAGTAAAATGGAAGAAGGAGTTACCCTCCTAGTAAAATGGGAGGGGGAGTTGCCCCACCTAGTAAAATGGGAGGGGGAGTTGCTCTCCTAGTAAAATGTGAGGGGGAGTTACCCTCCTAGTAAAATGGGAGGGGGAGTTGCCCTCCTAGTAAAATGGGAGGAGGAGTTGCCCTCCTAGTAAAATGTGAGGGGGAGTTGCTCTCCTTGTAAAATGTGAGGGGGAGTTACCCTCCTAGTAAAATGGGAGGGGGAGTTGCCCCTCCTAGTAAAATGTGAGGGGGAGTTACCCTCCTAGTAAAATGTGAGGGGGAGTTACCCTCCTAGTAAAATGTGAGGGGGAGTTGCCCTCCTAGTAAAATGGGAGGAGGAGTTGCTCTCCTAGTAAAATGTGAGGGGGAGTTACCCTCCTTGTAAAATGTGAGGGGGAGTTACCCTCCTAGTAAAATGTGAGGGGGAGTTACCCTCCTAGTAAAATGGGAGGAGGAGTTGCCCTCCTAGTAAAATGTGAGGGGGAGTTACCCTCCTAGTAAAATGTGAGGGGGAGTTACCCTCCTAGTAAAATGTGAGGGGGAGTTACCCTCCTAGTAAAATGGGAGGAGGAGTTGCCCTCCTAGTAAAATGTGAGGGGGAGTTACCC